>NC_141550.1:64297500-64660000 GCF_021556685.1 Rattus norvegicus
GTTTCATTTTGTGTTTAATTGTTGAAACTTACAAAGTCTACTGCTGAGAAATTTAAAAATAAGTTGAGCCACTGACAAGGGTCTCCATAGTAGATAGGAATGTGACATCATTTATGTCACCACAATTTTACAGTTCCTCAAGTACCAAGAACTGGAAAGTGCTAAACGAAAAATATTCATTGGCCAGGGCAATTTGCCCCCTCCTTCTTTCTCCTTTCCCATGTCACTTTTCTTCTGTTGTTGACCCTTCGGTTAGTTTTTTACTAAAGTAATAAAACAGCTACTGCTACACTTCTGTGATTCTTTCAGGAATCTGCACATGCCTCAAGTAGAGAGGTGTGCATGTGTTTCTGTGTTAGTGCATGTGTGCCTGTTTGCGTGTGTGTGTGTGTGTGTGTGTGTGTGTGTGTGTGTGTGTGTGCCTATGTGTGTGTGAGTGTGTAGGCACATGAGTGTGTAGATCACAAGACAACTCCAAGCATCTTTCTCCATTGCTCTCTACCTTAGTTGCTCTCCGAGACACAAGATTATCATTTTGGCTTGACTGGCTGACTGGAGTTTGGGATCTGCAATCTCTGAAGCTCTATCCCTCCTTCTGTGGTGGCAGGCACATTCCACCTTGTCTGACTCTCCATGTGTTTGGGGAATCTCATCTCAGGACTGCATTCTTGTGCAGCAAGAATTGTACTCACCAATTCACCTTGCCAGTTCCAGGACAGGCAAATTTGAATACAGAATCTCCTCAGGTTCTTACAAGTACTATCTGATAGGTACTCTCTGCAATGAAAGTGTGTGTGAGCCTTTATTGACAATTTCATTGATTGACAGAAGAGGCAGAATGAGGTAGCTTTGAAAACCTTAGAGGTACACAAAGAAATAATATTTATTATTCAAATAGCTAAAGCTTTGCCACATTTTAGAATAACCTCACTTAACAATTTTGTTCTATATTTTGTTTTACAGAACTCTCATTGAATCTTCTTCAAGAACTAACTTACTTATACCACGCAGGGATAAACGTCATAGCGGTACTTCGGTAAATTGACCTTTGTGAAATTACTGAGTGTGCTGAAACTTGTTTTGTTGCTTATATTCAAAATTTAGTCACAGTTTACCTATCATTTTATTTGAAAAGTTGGGCAGAAAAGTATATAATTTATATATTATATCATATAAGTTATATATAAATATTATATGAAGTATCTAGTTATTTTTACTGTGGTGAATTCCAAATGAAAGTAAATATTTTGAGATACTAGCAACCAAAATGGAGGTGAAAATTCAGAGTGGTAGAAAAATTATACTATAAATACATTTCATACAGTAGAGAAAATCTCAAATTCATATCAAGCATTTTGATAAGTGAAAATTAATATGATATTTAAGTTATACAGATACAGCTATTACAATTCTTATGCTTTAATAAATGTTCAACATATTCAATTATTGTATCAATAAAGGATTAATCAATTGATCTCCCTGGTGGCTTTAATTTCAAAACTATGTATCTAAGAATATATAAGCTTGACTATTAATTTCTTTGTTGAATGTTTTAGTATCATAATTTTTAGGAGATTTTTGTATCTATCTCTCACATTGGTTTTCTTATTACAAAAATATGCATATGAACATTTAGAAATCCAAAAATCTATTTCTTAAAATTAGTATTAAATTTTAATTTCATAATGTTCTTTTCATTATGGTTAGTCCCAAATAATAATCAGTTCTAGGAGGCTCATTAATACTGGTTATTGAGAGTCTCTTCAGGCCCAACATGACATACTACAAAGTATTTAATATGACACATGTATTCTATTAGTCGAAAACAGTCCCTGTAGCTGTTATTATGTTTATGTTTAGTGATGTATCAAAGCAATGTCTCTGATAAGAACTTGGACATATAAGTATTAATAAAGTGGCATATAAAATTGTGAGAAATAAAAATTAGTGTTAGGTATGCAAAGACATCAGTGCCAGTGTTACTTATGGAAGAACTGTCTCCTGATTATGGTCAGTGGGAAAACAAAGACTGGTTGAAGGTTGTCAGCAAGACTGGGACTAAGGCAAGTTTACTGTAAGCAATTGAATATCTTATAACCTTACCAGAAACAGAGTACACAGCAGCTGCCAGGATCAATTTAATAATAATTGCCCTGCTTCAGTGACTTTCGCAAAGCATACAGGGTATCCAAGATTAATGTCTAAAATAAGTTGCCTATTTCTATAATAAAACACTATGACAAAAAAGCAACTTAGAAAAAGAGTTCGTTTTAGTTTACACTTCCAGATAAGAACTGGTCACTGAGGAAGTCAGAGCAGGACCACAAGCAGGGGAAAGACCCTGGAGGCAGGAATTGAAGCAAAAGTCATGGAGGGACACATGGCTTGCAACACACAACTTGCTTATTGGCATCCTTATCCATTCTGAGTCATTCCGGGTTGGCACTACCCACAGTAAATTGAACTCTCCCAGATTAATAATCAATAAAAAACATACTAAGCAGACTTGCCTATAGGCCAATATAATGTAGGCCTTTCCTCATTTGAGGTTTGATATTATCAGATGATTCTGTCTTGTTTCATATTGACAAAAAACCTACTTAGTTATTGTTTTATTGCTGAGAAAAGCCACTGCGACCAAGGCAACTCCTCAAAAAACAATAAATTGATGGCAGTTTTAGAGTGTTCTCCCATGATCACCATGGCAGAAAGCAGTCAGATGGGCATAGTGATGGAGCAGTAGCAGAGAGCTTTATGCTCTACACCCTGATGCTCAGGCAACAGGCAGAGAGAGAGAGGGAGAGAGAGAGAGAGAGAGAGAGAGAGAGAGAGACAGAGACAGAGAGAGAGAGAGAGACAGACAGACAGACAGACACAGACACAGAGACACAGAGAAAGGGAGGGGAGAAGAGGGGGAGAAAAGAAGAGGAGAGACTAGGCCTAAAATGGGCTTTTGTAACCTTAAAACCTGCCCCAGTGACAAACCTCCTCCAACAAGGCCACACCTACTCCAGTAAGGCAATACCTTCTAATCCTTCCCAAGCAGTTCCACTAAGGATCAAGCATTCAAATATATGAGCCTATGGGAGATAGTCTCCTTCAAACCACAACACCAAACAGCACATTAAGTAACTGAATTCAGTATCTATCACCCATTTTTTATCCTAATTCAGTGTCTTCCACTCCCTGCATACATGGGCATATGTATCCGAACACACATGCTCATATATTGCACACACACAGCAAATACACACAAAGCATTTCATAAATTTTTATTTTGTCCATTCTACCCCCTTTTGTACCCCATCACATCCATAATAACATCATATCTCTTTTTGGGAAGATCATAACCTTCTAAGTCTAGTGATATATGCTATGTCCAGTCATATATACATCAGTTATGGACCATGCATTGGAAAACTCCTACTAGCCAAATCCTCAAGAAACAATTATCTCCTCATGCCCTGGAAAATATTTGTTAACATCTCCTTACTGTGCTAAGGGGCCTGAAGGTCATCTGTCCTCAGTAGGCTGGAGTTTCTGGCTGACTTCATCCTATATAGGTTTTCTGCAGGTAAAACAGCTGCTTCAGTAGCCATGAGGTGAACATAAAATGTATTTCCTTCCAATCGTCATTTAGGAAATATAAACATTCATAACCAGCAAAGTAGAAACTTATGAAACACTGTGTGCATGTATGCACGCATACTCTGTGTGTGTGTCTGTGTGTGTGTGTGTGTGTGTGTGTGTGTGTGTGTCTGTGTGTGTGTGTTATGGTACATGCAAGCATGTGTACCCACGTGCACATGCAGACTGGAGTGTTCTGCTCTATTACATGGCTTCTCGCTGAACAGTGTCAGTCACAGCTGCCAGGCTCCAGTGATCCTTCTATTGATCCTACAGTTTCCAGGGCAACAGTTTAGACAGGTGTGCAGACTTGACCTGATCCTTGCATGGTAATAGCCACCTGACTGTGGGTGCTCATGCCTGTAGAGCAATTGCTCTTACCACTGAGCCAGCTACCAGCTCAGAGAAAACGCTCTATCGTGACTTGTTTTAACAGAGTATGTCTGGACATACTGCAGTGCCAGAAAGATCCAATGAAATTCCCAATTTACGTGCGACAGTAAAGGAAGATGACAACCCTGAAAATGGACCAAATGAAGGTAGGAGAAAGGATTTATACATACAGAATGTTGGTATAAAATAGCACTATGTTTCTTCAGCAGAAGAGTTACTACTATTTACGAAGGTGAACGGGCAAGTCAGTGGTGAGAAGCCCTGCATATTATCACAGTCAAGGAACAGCTAACACAGAGATAGCCACCGGAAGAGCTGGACTATGACTCACATTTAAAGAAATTTATTCCTTGGAACTGCAAGGAAGGGAAGGAGAGAAAAAGAGGAATAGAGACTGAGAAAGTCAGTGAATGCAGATGGTCAGTGAGGGGAAGTGAGTTATGTATGCACAGTGTAGTCTGGAGCAATGAGGAAGTCTCCAGAAAGAAAGAGTTCCCAGCACTAAAATGTGTTTGAAAAGAACATACCGTCAGACACCTAATTCTCATTTCTTCTAAGCAATAATTTTCAAACAGCTGATCATGCAGATATATCTGATCATGCAGAGTTACATTTTGATTAACTCCGATAAACATATGTTATCAATCGCATATGTATATAATAGTGTTTTGCCTCATGTGTAAGTCACAGAGTACTATATGTGGTCCAAAAATAAAATGGGACTGGAAATAGTGATATTGACTTAGGGGTGTGGAGATCACAAGAAAGTCATCAAAATTTTAAAAAATTATCTTGAGAGAAGAAATGAGTTCAAACACAGGGTTTCAAATTAGAAGATAAACTCTATCTTATTAGGAGGCCAAGAATTCTGGGCCCCAACCAGCATGACATAGGGTATTAGGATCAAAGTGCTGCTTCTCACCATTTCATGGCAGTGATGTGCACATACCAGGGACATGAAGCATGTAACTGGTGCATGGACTTTCTGGCCTCCTTCCCACAGCAGGGCTATCCTAGCTGGCCCTGATATGGCATACAGCTCCCTACTCCAACTCCATCCTCGTCAGCTACAACCTAGCCCTTAAATCACAAGAGAACTTCTTTGAGGCATCCGTCAACAGGGTGGTCTTGAAGCTTCAATCATACTCCAGGTCCTCAAAGCTTCTGGCCTCCTGGCTCTCAGCTGATTAGTTTTTCTTCCCATTTTCCATAGACGTACAGAACCAATTAACTCTAGCATGTGTGGCATGTGTCTGGTGAGGCCTTTATTCATTGTGCATTTTCTGGTGTTTGAATTGAATCTTTATGCACGGGTATGGGAAGTCATCTCAAGGAACCTTGAGCCCTTGGCTTAGCTTTAACCTGATAGAAGTATATCAATATTGACAGTCCTGTGGTTGCTGGGGGCAGCAATGGTAGGTAAGACCTGAAGGAGCTCAGGAGGTAAATGGGACTCAACCAAGTCTTGGGCTGGGTTTGCTCGTTACCTGCTTGTCAGGTCTAAGAATAAGAACCGAAGGGGCTGGGAATTTAGCTCAGTGGTAGAGCGCTTACCTAGGAAGCGCAAGGCCCTGGGTTCGGTCCCCAGCTCCGAAAAAAAGAACCAAAAAAAAAAAAAAAAGAACCAAAGGCTATGGTACAGAATGGTGGCCCATCCTAGTGACTTATGAAATGGCCTGGATCAGAAAATACATCCAAAAATGTGGAGCATCAGCAAGACTCCTTAGGACTAGCCAAGATTATTGAATATTACTCAGAAGATGCCGTTGTCCTTTACCACTCTATGAAGGTCCAAAGCAGGGGACAGAAATGATGAGGAAGCTAGAAGACAAAGCTAAAGAGGTATGAAACCCAGTCCTCCATAGAGCAAGATATCCTAGAACAGAGATTGCTTCTCGTGAAGCGATGGTGCTACTGGAAATCAAGTGGTTGGAGTCACTATATCAGGAACAGTTTCCACATGAGGAACATTGTCCAGTCTCAAAGATGAACTGGCCTCCATCGTTTCATTTTTCTGAGATCCTCCTGGCTTGAGTTAAGCTGCAGATGGATCCCAAAGAGGATTCCCAAGCTTGCTCTATGAGAATCCAAGACAGTATAAAACCCCTACTAGTGCAGCCTCAGGGTGTGAAGTCTTCTAGTAAAAATGTGCACATAAAGCTACATCTGCAAGAACTAGTAGGATCCAGTCAGATTCTTTACTCTGGGAAGAGATCCGTCACTCAAGGAGTAGCTTGTCTACAAAAGGAACAGACAGAATCAATGGTTGCATTGTAGGGCAGAGAGGCCTGACAACCAGGATAAGAACTCAGAGACAGTCCATAGAGTCCTACTTGCTTCTAGGTTTCTAAGAGAGGAGAGGAGAATAATGGGAGGAATATGGAGCACAGGAATAGAGGGAGGAATTCAGAAAATGGAGATGATAGGCAAAGGGGAATACAGATGGGGTAGGGAGAGAAGGATGCTGGGAGCTGTTGCAATTTTCTGGGGCCTAAGAAAAGTCAGAGGGGTCTGGTGATGAAATGCGTCTCAGGTAAGTATAGCACTAGACATAGCTAGTCTGTGCCAAAAAGGTAGTCACACAGAGTAGCACTCAGGAAAGATACAGGGTTCCTCAAAAAAGTAGACTCATAGTCCAGGGAGAGAGGAATTGTGATAAGCTGGGAAAGGGGCACAGCTGTATGGGTGAAGGGAATATATATAATTAGTTAGTTAGTTAGTTAGTTAGTTAGTTAGTTAGTTAGTTAGTTAGTTAGAGCAAAGTAACACCACCCTGGAGGGCTCAGAGCAAGAGGTCAAAGCACTGATGCTGAAGCAGCTCTATGCTCTCAGACAAAACCTAATGAAATCTCTCTCTCCCTTGGTGGGAAATTTGTGCAAATGGGGAAGATAGACCTGCATGCCTCCAAGTTCTTGACCTGGAACCAGAGCCATACGAAGTATTTCTTCCCAGAAGTACCAGGGCTAGGCTTGACAAAAGTGCTTATTCCAAATTCCCCTAGAGCAGAACAGCAAAAGAGATACCTTGGCTGCACCTTGACATATCCGATGCCCCATGCCTTTCAGTCTCACCAGGCCTACTTCACACATGCATCATGAATAATACTATAGGAAGCCTCATGAGCTGACAGCTACTGCACCAGAAGCAGTGCCATTAAGGGCATAGCCAGTCTTTCTGTATCTAAGGGTGTGACCTGACACATAAGGTGCTCTGAGAAGGTACCTCACTCCAGTAGTTGCCACATGCTTACTGTGCCCCTGTATACATCATCAGATCCACAATCTTGCCCCTTGCTTCCAAATATCCCCAAACTCGTTCCCCTCTTGATAGCACTTCAGAGAATGGTCCAAATGCCTACCCTGGTGTTATGCTGAGAGCCAAGTAACCATTTTCAACCTTCCTTTGGCCCCATACAATAGGCCTCTACAAAGCTTTATCTATTACAAGGCACACAATACATTGCTACTAGTTAAGTGAGTCTGGGCATGTTCACCAATCCCAGTTTTCCTGTGCTTTCTAGCTATATTTGCATGGTCTACCCCACATTACAGCCATTGTGAGATTCTGAAAGCCACAAAGTTAATTAAAGGGGCTGGTTTTAATGTCTCCTCCCTATAATAGTAACTAATAGCTCCTTTCTACTGAATCTTTCTGAAGGTGTGTTGAAGACATAAACTACTTGTTCTTCACGCTAAGTTCAAGTTCAGAGGTCTCTTCATCAGCACGTGTTTAAGAAATTGACTCTTTGGATCCATGACTCAAGCCAGCTCAGTGTTTAAAAATCCACCTTTTAGGATCTGTGAGTCAGGTCACTTCTTGTTTATTGAGTTGCGTACTGGAAGGTAAGATCAGCCCATACTTAGCACGAGTATTTCTGTGAACCCATGGATTAGACATGGCCATGTTGAAGAAGCCACCTCTCCAACTTGTGGATCACTTTATAACTTCATTAAGAACCACACTCATGGACCCATGAAGGAGGTTGGCTACTTTTAGTAGTGGACCCCCTCGACCTCCGGACTGTATCAGATGCACCCACATTTCCTTACATAGCTTCAAATGCTCAAAGACAAATAGTACTGTCACAACACATGATAAAACATATTATATAACCAGAACTCATGGGTTTAAATTCTGGCTTGTTCACTACCAGTGATAATGAACTTGACCTTCTCTATCTTTGACAAATTCCTCCTTTTACCATATTCTGAAGATATTAGCTACCTTATAGGACTGTTATCGAGCTTTTTCATATGGGTTTATGGCATGTGGTTAAAATAATATATTAAGTCATCGTGGGTCCTGACTCCTAATATTAACTGCTATTTATTCTTTTTAAAAGTTCATCAGGTCTGAACTTCAGGACTTATATATTGGTTTTAATGCACTTAAAAATTTGTTTTTGTAGAGAACTTTTATCTCAAGTGTCTCAATTGTCATTTGTCTCTTATTATTCTCTGACAATTTTATAATTGTGTAATGTTTCCCAAACAAAATAGATAATATGTTATCTACTCCCAGCTTTCTTCTTCCAGAGCTCCTGGACATGCTTCATCCTTTGCTCCTAAAGGTTTCCTTTGATTTTGAATTCACAGAGTCTTAGTGGTGTCTACTAGAACATGGATGGGTCTTTTGCTTTTAATATTAATCTTAGGAGATAAAACTATTTATATATTAAATCCAAACCCAAGGCATATGTTTCTTAAAGTGTTAGTGCCTGCTAAATCTATAACACTTTTTAAAAAGCCTCAATCCTTCTCCTTAACATTGTACCTTTGATTAATCTCCCATTGTTTACTGGTCTAATTCTTCTCACAAATTTCCCTCAAGTGAAAGAAAATGTTAGTCTATAGAAGTGTGTAATAGGCAAGATACCATTGATCCTTATAACATCCTTTGAGCAATCACTGATGAAGCAAAATCATTCGTTAAAAAAATCATTGTGATCCTTAATAGCATGAGTTTCTCTTTGCATGGAGTCTCCAAATGATTCTATTAAATCATAGTGCACTATGTGGATCATTATGAGATCTAGCACACACCATCTCCTCTGAAGTAATGTTAGCTATCTCTCTTCTCTTAATAACACAATAAGAAGTGAGTCATCTACTTTATCAGTACTTCCTTGTATAAACACAAGGACATATGTTATTGCTTCTACCAGTAGAATACCAGCCATGAAATGATTTATGTATCCACTAGCAAAGACTATGAGGGTTCCCATTGAGTTAACTGAATGAGAGTCAAAATTAGCTTCAAAAATTGAATGCAGGACATGTCTTGCTGCAGGTTTATTTGCTCTTTAGGACAGAGGACACCAATGTCCTTATAATAAATTGTCTAACTACTATTTTTCAAAAAGTATTACATAGACTTTTGCCACAAGTAAAATTTATAATAAAAACTCGATGGCTTACAATTACATTTGTAGGTTATGTTACCCTCAGTTCTGATGTAACCAAATAACATTATGCAAAATCCCCTTCTTTCACTTGTATTTATATATGTGCATATTTCCTTACCTATACACAAATTATCAGATAAAGTGTTAATTTGATAGAGTAAATATCAAAACTTGAGACCCGGTGAGAGAGAGACCCAACCGCCTGGTCAGGTGGGCACTCCTGAGGCTGCAGAGCGGAAGAGACCACCAACACTGCTCACCCCTGCCCACATCCCTGGCCCAAGAGGAAACTGTATAAGGCCTCTGGGCTCCCGTGGGGGAGGGCCCAGGAGCGGCAGGACCCCTGCCAGAGACACCGCCGGACCCTGAAGGAAACAGACCGGATAAACAGTTCTCTGCACCCAAATCCCGTGGGAGGGAGAGCTAAACCTTCAGAGAGGCAGACAAGCCTGGGAAACCAGAAGAGACTGCTCCCTGCACACACATCTCGGACGCCAGAGGAAAAAGCCAAAGACCATCTGGAACCCTGGTGCACTGAAGCTCCCGGAAGGGGCGGCACAGGTCTTCCTGGTTGCTGCCGCTGCAGAGAGCCCCTGGACAGCACCCCACGAGCAAACCTGAGCCTCGGGACCACAGGTAAGACCAAATTTTCTGCTGCAAGAAAGCTGCCTGGTGAACTCAAGACACAGGCCCACAGGAACAGCTGAAGACCTGTAGAGAGGAAAAACTACACACCCGAAAGCAGAACACTCTGTCCCCATAACTGACTGAAAAAGAGGAAAACAGGTATACAGCACTCCTGACACACAGGCTTATAGGACAGTCTAGCCACTGTCAGAAATAGCAGAACAAAGTAACACTAGAGATAATCTGATGGCGAGAGGCAAGCGCAGGAACCCAAGCAACAGAAACCAAGACTACATGCCATCATCGGAGCCCAATTCTCCCACCAAAACAAACATGGAATATCCAAACACACCAGAAAAGCAAGATCTAGTTTCAAAATCATATTTGATCATGATGCTGGAGGACTTCAAGAAAGACCTGAACACACTTAGGGAAGCACAGGAAAACATTAATAAACAAGTAAAAGCCTACAGAGAGGAATCGCAAAAATCCCTGAAAGAATTCCAGGAAAACACAATCAAACAGTTGAAGGAATTAAAAATGGAAATAGAAGCAATCAAGAAAGAACACATGGAAACAACCCTGGATATAGAAAACCAAAAGAAGAGACAAGGAGCTGTAGAACAAGCTTCACCAACAGAATACAAGAGATGGAAGAGAGAATCTCAGGAGCAGAAGATTCCATAGAAATCATTGACTCAACTGTCAAGGATAATGTAAAGCGGAAAAAGCTACTGGTCCAAAACATACAGGAAATCCAGGACTCAATGAGAAGATCAAACCTAAGGATAATAGGTATAGAAGAGAGTGAAGACTCCCAGCTCAAAGGACCAGTAAATATCTTCAACAAAATCATAGAAGAAAACTTCCCTAACCTAAAAAAAGAGATACCCATAGACATACAAGAAGCCTACAGAACTCCAAATAGATTGGACCAGAAAAGAAACACCTCCCGTCACATAATTGTCAAAACACCAAACGCACAAAATAAAGAAAGAATATTAAAAGCAGTAAGGGAAAAAGGTCAAGTAACATATAAAGGGAGACCTAACAGAATCACACCAGACTTCTCGCCAGAAACTATGAAGGCCAGAAGATCCTGGACTGATGTTATACAGGCCCTAAGAGAACACAAATGCCAGCCCAGATTACTGTATCCAGCAAAACTCTCAATTAACATTGATGGAGAAACCAAGATATTCCATGACAAAACCAAATTTACACAATATCTTTCTACAAATCCAGCACTACAAAGGATAATAAATGGTAAAGCCCAACATAAGGAGGCAAGCTATACCCTAGAAGAAGCAAGAAACTAATCGTCTTGGCAACAAAACAAAGAGAATGAAAGCACACAAACATAACCTCACATCCAAATATGAATATAACGGGAAGCAATAATCACTATTCCTTAATATCTCTCAATATCAATGGCCTCAACTCCCCAATAAAAAGACATAGATTAACAAACTGGATACGCAACGAGGACCCTGCATTCTGCTGCCTACAGGAAACACACCTCAGAGACAAAGACAGACACTACCTCAGAGTGAAAGGCTGGAAAACAACTTTCCAAGCAAATGGTCAGAAGAAGCAAGCTGGAGTAGCCATTCTAATATCAAATAAAATCAATTTCCAACTAAAAGTCATCAAAAAAGATAAGGAAGGACACTTCATATTCATCAAAGGAAAAATCAACCAAGATGAACTCTCAATCCTAAATATCTATGCCCCAAATACAAGGGCACCTACATACGTAAAAGAAACCTTACTAAAGCTCAAAACACACATTGCACCTCACACAATAATAGTGGGAGATTTCAACACCCCACTCTCATCAATGGACAGATCATGGAAACAGAAATTAAACAGTGATGTCGACAGACTAAGAGAAGTCATGAGCCAAATGGACTTAACAGATATTTATAGAACATTCTATCCTAAAGCAAAAGGATATACCTTCTTCTCAGCTCCTCATGGTACTTTCTCCAAAATTGACCATATAATTGGTCAAAAAACGGGCCTCAACAGGTACAGAAAGATAGAAATAATCCCACGCGTGCTATCAGACCACCACGGCCTAAAACTGGTCTTCAATAACAATAAGGGAAGAATGCCCACATATACGTGGAAATTGAACAATGCTATACTCAATGATAACCTGGTCAAGGAAGAAATAAAGAAAGAAATTAAAAACTTTTTAGAATTTAATGAAAATGAAGATACAACATACTCAAACTTATGGGACACAATGAAAGCTGTGCTAAGAGGAAAACTCATAGCGCTGAGTGCCTGCAGAAAGAAACAGGAAAGAGCATATGTCAGCAGCTTGACAGCACACCTAAAAGCTCTAGAACAAAAAGAAGCAAATACACCCAGGAGGAGTAGAAGGCAGGAAATAATCAAACTCAGAGCTGAAATCAACCAAGTAGAAACAAAAAGGACCATAGAAAGAATCAACAGAACCAAAAGTTGGTTCTTTGAGAAAATCAACAAGATAGATAAACCCTTAGCCAGACTAACGAGAGGACACAGAGAGTGTGTCCAAATTAACAAAATCAGAAATGAAAAGGGAGACATAACTACAGATTCGGAGGAAATTCAAAAAATCATCAGATCTTACTATAAAAACCTATATTCAACAAAATTTGAAAATCTTCAGGAAATGGACAATTTCCTAGACAGATACCAGGTATCGAAGTTAAATCACGAACAGATAAACCAGTTAAACAACCCCATAACTCCTAAGGAAATAGAAGCAGTCATTAAAGGTCTCCCAACCAAAAAGAGCCCAGGTCCAGACGGGTTTAGTGCAGAATTCTATCAAACCTTCATAGAAGACCTCATACCAATATTATCCAAACTATTCCACAAAATTGAAACAGATGGAGCCCTACCGAATTCCTTCTACGAAGCCACAATTACTCTTATACCTAAACCACACAAAGACACAACAAAGAAAGAGAACTTCAGACCAATTTCCCTTATGAATATCGACGCAAAAATACTCAATAAAATTCTGGCAAACCGAATTCAAGAGCACATCAAAACAATCATCCACCATGATCAAGTAGGCTTCATCCCAGGCATGCAGGGATGGTTTAATATACGGAAAACCATCAACGTGATCCATTATATAAACAAACTGAAAGAACAGAACCACATGATCATTTCATTAGATGCTGAGAAAGCATTTGACAAAATTCAACACCCTTTCATGATAAAAGTCCTGGAAAGAATAGGAATTCAAGGCCCATACCTAAACATAGTAAAAGCCATATACAGCAAACCAGTTGCTAACATTAAACTAAATGGAGAGAAACTTGAAGCAATCCCACTAAAATCAGGGACTAGACAAGGCTGCCCACTCTCTCCCTACTTATTCAATATAGTTCTTGAAGTTCTAGCCAGAGCAATCAGACAACAAAAGGAGATCAAAGGGATACAGATCGGAAAAGAAGAGGTCAAAATATCACTATTTGCAGATGACATGATAGTATATTTAAGTGATCCCAAAAGTTCCACCAGAGAACTACTAAAGCTGATAAACAACTTCAGCAAAGTGGCTGGGTATAAAATTAACTCAAATAAATCAGTTGCCTTCCTCTATACAAAAGAGAAACAAGCCGAGAAAGAAATTAGGGAAACGACACCCTTCATAATAGACCCAAATAATATAAAGTACCTCGGTGTGACTTTAACCAAGCAAGTAAAAGATCTGTACAATAAGAACTTCAAGACACTGAGGAAAGAAATTGAAGAAGACCTCAGAAGATGGAAAGATCTCCCATGCTCATGGATTGGCAGGATTAATATGGTAAAAATGGCCATTTTACCAAAAGCAATCTACAGATTCAATGCAATCCCCATCAAAATACCAATCTAATTCTTCAAAGAGTTAGACAGAACAATTTGAAAATTCATCTGGAATAACAAAAAACCCAGGATAGCTAAAGCTATCCTCAACAATAAAAGGACTTCAGGGGGAATCACTATCCCTGAACTCAAGCAGTATTACAGAGCAATAGTGATAAAAACTGCATGGTATTGGTACAGAGACAGACAGATAGACCAATGGAATAGAATTGAAGACCCAGAAATGAACCCACACACCTATGGTCACTTGATTTTTGACAAAGGAGCCAAAACCATCCAATGGAAAAAAGATAGCATTTTCAGCAAATGGTGCTGGTTCAACTGGAGGTCAACATGTAGAAGAATGCAGATCGATCCATGCTTATCACCCTGTACAAAGCTTAAGTCCAAGTGGATCAAGGACCTCCACATCAAACCAGACACACTCAAACTAATAGAAGAAAAACTAGGGAAGCATCTGGAACACATGGGCACTGGAAAAAATTTCCTGAACAAAACACCAATGGCTTATGCTCTAAGATCAAGAATCGACAAATGGGATCTCATAAAACTGCAAAGCTTCTGTAAGGCAAAGGACACTGTGGTTAGGACAAAACGGCAACCAACAGATTGGGAAAAGATCTTTACCAATCCTACAACAGGTAGAGGCCTTATTTCCAAAATATACAAAGAACTCAAGAAGTTAGACCGCAGGGAAACAAATAACCCTATTAAAAAATGGGGTTCAGAGCTAAACAAAGAATTCACAGCTGAGGAATGCCGAATGGCTGAGAAACACCTAAAGAAATGTTCAACATCTTTAGTCATAAGGGAAATGCAAATCAAAACAACCCTGAGATTTCACCTCACACCAGTGAGAATGGCTAAGATCAAAAACTCAGGTGACAGCAGATGCTGGCGAGGATGTGGAGAAAGAGGAACACTCCTCCATTGTTGGTGGGATTGCAGACTGGTAAAACCATTCTGGAAATCAGTCTGGAGGTTCCTCAGAAAATTGGACATTGAACTGCCTGAGGATCCAGCCATACCTCTCTTGGGCATATACCCAAAAGATGCCTCAACATATAAAAGAGACACGTGCTCCACTATGTTCATCGCAGCCTTATTTATAATAGCCAGAAGCTGGAAAGAACCCAGATGCCCTTCAACAGAGGAATGGATACAGAGAATGTGGTACATCTACACAATGGAATATTACTCAGCTATCAAAAACAACGAGTTTATGAAATTCGTAGGCAAATGGTTGGAACTGGAAAATATCATCCTGAGTGAGCTAACCCAATCACAGAAAGACATACATGGTATGCACTCATTGATAAGTGGCTATTAGCCCAAATGCTTGAATTACCCTAGATCCCTAGAACAAACGAAACTCAAGACGGATGATCAAAATGTGAATATTTCACTCCTTCTTTAAATGAGGAAAAAGAATACCCTTGGCAGGGAAGGGAGAGGCAAAGATTAAAACAGAGACTGAAGGAACACCCATTCAGAGCCTGCCCCACATGTGGCCCATACATATACAGCCACCCAATTAGACAAGATGGATGAAGCAAAGAAGTGCAGACCGACAGGAGCCGGATGTAGATCGCTCCTGAGAGACACAGCCAGAATACAGCAAATATAGAGGCGAATGCCAGCAGCAAACCACTGAACTGAGAATAGGTCCCCTATTGAAGGAATCAGAGAAAGAACTGGAAGAGCTTGAAGGGGCTCGAGACCCCAAAAGTACAACAATGCCAAGCAACCAGAGCTTCCAGGGACTAAGCCACTACCTAAAGACTATACATGGACTGACCCTGGACTCTGACCCCATAGGTAGCAATGAATATCCTAGTAAGAGCACCAGTGGAAGGGGAAGCCCTGGGTCCTGCTAAGACTGAACCCCCAGTGAACTAGTCTATGGGGGGAGGGCGGCAATGGGGGGAGGGTTGGGAGGGGAACACCCATAAGGAAGGGGAGGGGGGAGGGGGATGTTTGCCCGGAAACCGGGAAAGGGAATAACACTCGAAATGTATATAAGAAATACTCAAGTTAATAAAAAAAAAATATCAAAACTTAAAGCCCATATATCTACAATTGTGATATTGAAACTACTTCTCTTGATTAAACCTCTTCATGCAATCTGCTGTTCCTTTTTTTTTTTTCCGGAGCTGGGGACCGAACCCAGGGCCTTGCCTTTGCTAGGCAAGCGCTCTACAACTGAGCTAAATCCCCAACCCCGCAATCTGATGTTCTAAGATCAAGTAGATATTAGGCCTGTGCTCTGAAGTGTTTTCATATAACCTTCCCATACAAATATATTCACTAACCTATTATTTTATGTAACATTACCTTAATACCTCAACTACCACATTCAGATAACTAGGTTTTGAATCTAATATAGAACCTTATCACTTATTTCCAGAGAAACTATACAGTAATGTCTAAATTGTGCAACTTCACACGAAAATACATTTCTCCTAACTTAGGCTGGGTATCCACATACTTTAATAGCCTAAAATTAGGTGTAATTGTAAAGAAGTTTTTAATTGCATATCACCCATTCTTTTTATTTTGTAGATATTGTTTCATATTATTCATCTATAAAAAAATATCACCAGGCACTAAGTGCACCAATAAAATATGCCTTCATCATGAGTACAACGACAACATACAGTTTCTATTTCTTTTTCAATCCAGGCCCCAGACATATTATTTTGGGTTGAAACAGAATAAACTACAGAAAGAGTTCTGTGCTGGGGCTTTTAGGCACCTTGGGAGACATAAAATAAATTTTCCCTGTTTAATTATCAGAATGTGTGAACTCTGCTCTTGAGATGCGAGTCCTGGGGATTTATTTTGTTGTTTGTTTCAAGAAGGCAGATCGCTTCTGTATACTTAAAATATTAATCATTTTTGTTTTACTCAGTCAGCTAATATATTCCTTCCCTACCTTATAGAAAATTGGGTAACATAAGAATTGAAGCAATGCTTTTGAAATTTTGATGAAAATTCTACACAGATATCTAAAAGTATTAACACCAAGCAAAACATGTGCAAAATACCCACTTGAGCACACACAAAATCAAACTGCTCAAGTGACGTAGTGAAAACAGAAAGGTAAAATATCTGTAGAAGACGACAAATTACAAACACCAGCGAATATAGAGGAAAATGCTTCTGCCTTACTTGGGTTTCTATTGATACGGTGAAACACCATTACCAAAAAGCAAGTTGGAGAAGAGGGTTTATTTTTCCAAGCTGCTAATGCTGGTTTTGTTTTGTTTTGTTTTGTTTTGTTTTGTTTTGTTTTGTTTTGTTTTGTTTTGTTTTGTTTTGTTTAATTGGAATTTTTTTCTTTACATTTCAAATGTTATTCCCTTTCCTGGTTTCCCGGACAGAAGCCCTCTATCTCATCCCCCTTCCCTTCCTCAATAAGGCTGTTCCCCTCCCCATCCACTCCCCCTTCTCGCACCCCCCCAACATTCCTCTACACTGAGGATCCAACCTTGGCAGGACAAAGGGCTTCTTCCATTCGTGCCCAAAAAGGTTATTCTCCGCTACATATGCAGTTGGAGCCATGGGTCAGTCCATGGGTAGTGGTTTAGTCCCTAGGAGCTCTGGTTGGTTGGCATTGTTCTTATGGGGTTGCAAGCCCCTTCAGCTCTTTCAATCCTTTCTCTAATTCCTCCAAAGGGGTCCAGTTCTCAGTTCAGTGGTTTGCTGCTAGCATTCACCTCTGTATTTGACATGCTCTGGTTGTGTCTCTCAGGAGAGATCTTTATCTGGTTCCCATCAGCATGCCTTTCTTAGCTTTATCAATCTTATCTAGTCTTGGTGACTGTATATATATGGGTCACATGCGGGGCAGGCTCTGAATGGCCATTCCTTCAGACTCTGCTCCAAACTCTGCCTCCCTATCACCTCCTATGAATATTTTTGTTCCCCCTTTTAAGAAGGAGTGAAGCATCCGCACTTTTGGTCATTCTTCTTGAGCTTTATGTGGTTTATGTATTGTATCTTGGGTAATTCAAGCTTTTGGGCTAATATCCACTCAGTGAGTGCATACCATGGGTGTTTTTCTGTGGTTGGATTACCTCACTCAAGATATTTTCTAGTTCAATCTATTTGTCTATGAAGTTCATGAAGTTGTTGCTTTTGATAGCTGAGTAGTACTCCATTGTGTAGATGTACCACATTTTCTGTATCCATTCCTCTGTTGAAAGGCATCTGGGTTCTTTCCAGCTCCTGGCTGTTATAAATAGTGCTGCTATGAACATAGTGGGGCATGTGTCTTTGTTGTATGTTGGAGCATCTTTTGGGTATATGCCCAGGAGAGGTATAGCTGGGTTCTCAGGCAGGGTAATGTCCAATTTTCTGAGGAACCTCCAGACTGATTTCCAGAATGGTTGTACCAGTTTGCAATCCTACCAACAATGGAGGAGTGTTCCTCTTTCTCCACATCCTCACCAGCATCTGTTGTCACTTAACTTTTTTTTTGACAATTCACAATTATTTATTTATGTAGGAGTCATAAAATACTTTTATAATATACATAAGAAAACCCACATTTAAATGAGTAAGAAATATAATGGCAAGTGATAGAATTTAGTGTTTATAAATGAAACCATCAATAACTGACAGTCAGAGGAGAAACACAGACTATTTAAAAACTGCAGCCATGCATTGTAATATTTTTAAATTGCAAGAAGGCATTGGGCTTTAAAGGGAATGCATAGCTTTATATATTTTTCAGTGATCTCAAAACAGATTTGTAAAGTGTCTTAGATTAACATGAAAGGAAAACGAGACAAGAACTCTGGGAAGCAAAGGAGTAGTCACAGCAGCTTGGTAGAAATTCTTATGTATGTGTTCTTCAATTTACATTTGCTCTTGTTATAAGAGAAAAGGCTGAACATGTTAATGAGGATCCTAAACTACATGAAAAATAGCTGTTTAATAAAGCCTGAACACTGACAATCTGCCCCACACTGCACACAGAGTCGGAGTGAATGTGAGCTGTGTAATTCTTAATGCTTCTGGTACAATATTTAGCCCCAATGTCACTGTGTCACTGTCCACATCTCTTCAGAAAGCAGCTTTGAGTTCCTATTAGATTAGTAAGCGTCTGTTGTCTCTTCTCAGCTCCTTACTAAACACATTCCTGTAAACCCTCTGAGATTACATTCAGTACCCTGGTCATATCATGAGCCAGGAATGGCCACAACCTTTTTAAAAAACCACCGAGGCTGGAGAGGGACTCATCAAACTAGATGTTTCTGTTTACGACCTACAGGGGACCTTAAAACCCACAGCTCCCAAATACAATTCAGAACTTGATTATAATATATACTCTTTGTCATGAATAAATGGCTAGCGAGGTTTCTATAAAATGAAACTCTTAACGTATTAAACATGAATATCAATTCTCTTGACTATTTTAAGTATTTGACAGTTAAACATGTATGTAAGACAAACTGGGTAAAGTTTTACATAGAAAAGATATAAATACTGCATAATCTGTAGTGAATATTTGCACATACCCTTTTATATTTAAAGCATAAAATACAACTTGCAAATCTGGTGCTTCTAACCATGTCTTCCTTGGACACTTTCTAACACAGCTAGCGAAGTCTCTCCACGGTCCTGAAGTTCCCTGGGTTCAGGGCTTTCTGACAGGCTTATAGCAAGCATCCGGCTGCCAGAGGCGAATGTCCACAATCACCTGGTTGAGTTTCTGCATCCAGAGATCCCGCTCTTCTTTAGTGTCTGCAGAGAGCCAGTTCTTGGTGACACAGAGTGTGTCCCTGCATTGGCTGACAAGAGTCTCTCGGTCGTCTTCTCTTTGTGGTCGGACAGTAATTAATTCCAGAGTGTTCCGTCTTGCACAGAATTCTCTGTTGGCTGGTTCTATCTGATGACTGATACAATTGGCCAGATTTATCCTTCCTATGGGATTCTTTCGCCTCTCATCATCTGGGTAAGTCCAGTAAGAAATACAGTTGCCAGAGAGAACACACCATCTTCGATGCCAGGCACCAAAGCCACTAACATCTTCAAATATGGTAAGAAAACATTTCTCCTCAACAGTTGAAGTCACTTGACAGCTTATCTTTAAGCAGATGTGACCTTCCAATGGAGACAAAAAAGGTACCTTGTCCAAAGCAAACTTAGTGTCTCCAACAGAAGATAACGATAGTGTGTGAGATCCAACTAGGGTAAAGTTGCTGGTGCGCACAGCACTGAGACCTCCTGGACTGGCCATAACTGAAAGCATGAAGGCTGCTTTTTGAAGTTATAGATGTGAGGAGTCTCTTTGGAGTAATAGCCTTAGACTTGGACGCCTTCTTCTTCTTCTCAGGGCCTGAGGAATCTTTCTTTTGTACCAAGCTGTAAACTTCAACATTTATTTCAAAGTCATTGGAAACATCATTCAGGGTAAACGTGGTGGGGAATGTCAGGGCATCACCACTAAGAGAGTTTGCAGTACTTGCTAATGGGGTGGCCACCATCTGCTCAGCCCCAGCTTTTAGCATAATTAAGTAGTAGTAATTCGATGACTCTGGCTTTTGCGCGGTGCTGCAGACAAACTCTGCCTTCAGAGGCAGGCAGATCTCTGACAAGGTGACTGACCCTTTAGATGGGGCAAATCCACTCTGGGATGCGACAGCGGTCTTGTTTCTCCTCTGAGGTCCTTCACTCTTCAGCTTATTCAGTTCGTCAATCAGAAGTGCTCTTTTCTCAGTTGCAATCAGAAGGAGCCTTTCTGCCTCAGCTTCTTCCAGGGATCCTTTCCCGTGCTCTTCATCAACACAGCAGTTGAGAGCCTGGCTGGCCTGATAGATCACTGTCTGCTGCAAATTTATGTCATTATTGAGTTCCTGCATTTTTTGTTTGATATTAACTTGACCAGAAAAGACACCATTCTTTTCACTCAATTTTGAAGTAACATCTTCCTTTCGAACAATCACTTGCTTTATGGAAGGGCGTTCTGTTTCTTTGAATCTTTGAGACCTATATGCATCAATGCTGTAAAGAAGGTCCCGGTCCTCAGAACTGAGGCTGTCACCAGATTCGGCTCGGGGGACACGAGTTCTTTGGAATTTTCCTGGTTTGGGACTTGGAGCACTCAGGCTAGAGTCTCTCAATTCCAACTCAGGTGAAGAAATTACATTCTGTAGATTCACCACGCCGACCGTCTGAGCCAGCGGAGCAAGTAAAGACATTGAGGAGATATTCAGCGCATCTTCCTGCTCCTCGCTGCTTTCCGTTCCCACTTGGTCCATCTCCTCTTGGCTCTTTTCCACGTCCAGTTCCCCTTCCTCTAGGACGTCACTGAAGATGTCGTTAATGACCTTGGAGCTGTTGATATCCTCATCGTCCACACTCATCTCTACTTCATGCACTGCTTCAGTCTTCTGCTCAACCTCCGGGTCTGATGCTACTTTTAAGGACTTCTCCTCTTCTAAAAACAATGTTATTTTCAAAGGGCTGGACTTTGTCATTTCGCTTTCAGTGGAACCTGCAGGCTCTGTACCAGAAATCTTCACTGCGGTTGGAGTCTCAGCCACTTTATCTGACACAGAGGTCGACGGGGTGCCTGAGACAATTTGGTGTTTCTTGAGGGGAGAGTTCTGACAGTGAACTTCCTGTTTGGTTTCTAGCTGTTTGCTTCTTGACTTTTCATCCTTCTCTGCACTCCAGAGACTGCCCTTGTCAAATCGGCCACGGAGACACGCCAGTTCCTTTTCACGCTCCTGTTTGAGCTGCTGTGCTAAATGGGTAGTAGATGAACATGTGTTTTGCTTGAATAATCTTTCCTGGATAGCTTTTGTATTTGGAGTGATATTTGGGGTTCTATGAAATGCTCTGCAAGTTGGACTTTCTTTACTGTGTTCTTGACAACGCTCTCCAAAGCGTTCCAGGAAAGGCTTAATTCCTCTTCTTCCTGGTGTTGCAAGTTTGTCCTTGGACTGTGACTGTAGACAAACTTCCTTGTTAGCTCCCTCTTTGGGCTGAAGTGCCTGGGATAAAGTTGGCTTCTCACATGGTTTCAACACCTCTGTTTTCAGAGGACTAACAGTTTTGTGAAGTAGCTCAGGACTCTGCACCTCACAGTTTCTAGTGATGAATGGAGCGGATCTCACAGGGGAAGAAGATGCTTTCACAGGGCTGGACACTGAGGCTTTAAGCAAAGGCCCATCGGCAGCATTTGAAGTTGGGTCTTTCTTGACAGAGGCATTGCCATCCCTTTGGGAACAGCATGTAGCTTCCTGCTGAACACTGCTACTATTGATGCTAGCAGATGGTCCACTTGCAGAGGAGGATTTGGATAAACAAGCGGTACCAGGCTGTTCTTGTACACTATTTTGCTTTGCAGATGAGTAGCTTACATCATCTTCCCAGGAGCAAATCGTTGCAGCAAGGTTGGCCAGACGGCCCCTTCTCCCAACTGGGGTAGCTGAGGCATTTGAAACGGGTGGCTTGGAAGGTGAGGCAGGCTTTTCCTCAGATGGCATTGGTGAGAAGTGTGAGCTTTCTGATACATCATCTGTGATCTCACTATCCCAATGGCGCCGCTGCTCAGTCACTTAACTTTTTTATCTTAGCCATTCTGACTGCTGTGAGGTGAAATCTCAGGGTTATTTTGATTTGCATTTCCCTGATGACTAAGGATGTTGAGCATTTCTTTAGGTGCTTCTCAGTCATTCAATATTCCTCAGCTGAGAATTCTTTGTTTAGCACTCTACCCCATTTTAATAGGGTTATTTGGCTCTCTGGAGTCTAACTTCTAGAGTTCTTTTGGATATTATAGATATTAGAGTTCTATATTTTGAATATTAGCCCTCTATCGGGTGTAGGATTGGTAAAGATCTTTTCCCAATCTGTTGCTTGCCATTTTGTTCTAATGACAGTGTCCTTTGCCTTACAGAAGCTTTGCAGTTTTTTGAGGTCCCATTTGTCGAGTTTTGATCTTAGAGCATAAGCCATTGGTGTTTTGTTCAGGAAATTTTCCCCAGTGCCCATGTGTTTGAGACTCTTCCCCACTTTTTCTTCTATTAGTTTGAGTGTATCTGGTTTGATGTGGTGGTCCTTGATCCACTTGGATTTAAGCTTTACACCAGGCAATAAAATTGGATCAATTTGCATTCTTCCACATGCTGATCTCCAGTTGAACCAGCACCATTTGTTGAAAATGCTATCTTTTTTCCATTGGATGGTTTTAGCTCTTTTTTCAAAGATCAAGTGACCATAGGTATGTTGGTTCATTTCTGGGTCTTCAATTGTATTCCACTGATCTACCTGCCCATCTCTGTACCAATACCATACATTTTTTTATCACTATTGCTTTGGGCTGTAGAGATGGCTCAGCCATTACAGGCTAGGCTCACAACCAAAAATATGTGAAGGTTTATTCAGCTTACACTTTTTTTAATGGTTATCTTTATTTATTTATGATGTGGCCACATATAGGAAAATAAGACATAGCTAATCCTTCTACTAGTATATGTTAGTTTATTAATAATATTATAATAGAAGATATACTTGTGTTCACTATGTACCCATATACATAATCTTCTTCACTCTTTTAATCTTAGAAATCATTCTAAAGGTCAAAACCAGATATGTGGAGCTAAGACACCTTCAGAGGACAAGTAGGAAGCAATAATTATTTACTTTGATCCTGTATATGCAATGTGCTATTATAGATAGTCTCTTTATAATTGTTTTTTATTGGATAGTTTTCTTTATTTACATTTCAAATGTTATTCCCCTTTCTGGTTTCCTGTCCATTCCCTCTCCCTCCCCCATAAGGGTTCCTCCCATTCATCCTCCCTTGCCACCCCACTTGACATTCCCCTGCACTAGGGGTCCAACCTTGGCAGGACCAAGGGCTTCCCCTTCCACTGGTACCCCAACAAGCCTATTCTCTGCTGCATATGCAGTTGGAGCCCTGGGTCAGTCCATGTATAGTCTTTGGGTAGTGGTTTAGTCCCTGGAAGCTCTGCTTGGTTGGCATTGTTGTTCTTATGGGGTTGCAAGCCCCTTCAGCTCTTTCAATCCTTCTTCTAATTCCCCCAAAAGTTATATCACTTGTTCATCATAGAAGGAAGTGGGGACAGGAATGTAAGCAGGGCAGGAACCTGAAGGGAGGAACTGATACAGATGCTATGGATGAATGCTGCTTACTGACCTGCTCTTTAGGTCCTGCTCAGCCTGCTTTCTTATAGAACCCAGGACCACTAGCTAGGAGGTGGCCCACCTATGATAGCCTGGGCCTTCCCCTATCAATCACTAGTAGCAAAAATGCCTTAAAGGCCTGGCTACAACTTAATCTTATGAAGGCATTTAAAAAAATAAAAAAAAATTGAAGTTTCCTTATCTCGAATGACTTTAGTTTGTACCAGGTTGACATAAAACTATCTAGCAAAGTCTCCCCTTCCGCCCCCCCCCAAAAAACCCTATGTTTTGAAGACATGGACAATATTGTCAAGATCAACTCCATATGCAAAGAACCATGTGCTTGACTAAATTTGTTGAAAATAGTAAGTTTGACTTTTAAAAAATGTAGTGACAGTAGATATATTCTAATACAAGTAACAATAATGAACAGTCACTATCATCCAAGATTAGAAGAAAAGGAGATATATACACCATGTGACAGTATACAGAGCACCAGTACAATTTAGCAGGAGAATGAATAAAACACAAAGGAGAAGCCGGGGCTACAGCTCAGTAACACAGAGATAGCATATCAACAACACCAACTAAAAAGCAACATGCAAACAACTTTCAAAGAATAAAACACAATGATGTTCTTAATTGATATAAGAATATAATTTACAGAGGAAGAGACAGGAGGGAGAGGGAGAGAAGCCATGGCAGGACAATATGGCAGGTGACATTAAGATTCCGCTCTGTGTATTTACAGGTTGTTATGAATGTTCTTAAGGAATGGATGTGTATTGGGCTTTGTATGTTTAGGTGGGCAATTATATCTTATCAATTGGGCCAAAAGTTATTGTGTTGTGTGTTCTCTTATGTGTAGATTTAAGTGTAATGGAGTGTGGGGCAGCTAGTCTGTGCCACCACAGAATTGGAAAGTGTGCTTCTGGCAAGATAGCCAGCAGATATCTTGCGGTACTGAGGTACCATTCCTAGTGGGGGATAAAAGACAACCTTACTTAAAAGACAGTGTTTTTATTTTTTATATTTTTACAACAACAGATGTCAAACCAACATGATGGCCAAGAATCCACTAGTAATCCTAAGAGTTGAGAAAGTTTTTATTTTCTAAGTAAGAGGAGGCCAGCACCATGTTAAGTCATGTGATATCTCAAGTGTGGGAATTCTAAGAAACAGGAAAGTAGCCTGGGCTGTCTGTCCCTTGCTGTGTGATAAGTAATGGCAGATCAGAGAGTTAGAGATTAAAAGCTGCTTTTAAAAGAAAGTTGTTTAGAAAGTCTTTCAGGATACTCATATTCCTTTTAACATGGGCTCCACAGGAACTTTGAGTTGAAATCCTAGTTAGACAAGCTACTTCTTAATTACAGGTTTATTAAAAGGTGATTAAGTTTGTTTTTAGAAAGAGAGTAAAGAAATCACCTGAATCACATGGGGATTTTCCCCCATGGTTCAGAACTTAGATAGGAAAAAATTAGTCACTAACTCCAAGTAGAGAGTTTTGATGAATGTCTGTAACACCAGGCAGAATGAATGCAGACATATATTATAGAAGTTATTAAGGTTAAAGAAAAAACCATGACTCTGAGTAGAGAGCTTAACAGATGGATATATTTCGGGCTAAAGTCCTGAGTTTTAAGTTGCTAATTGGTATTAGAATTGATAGAAGGTGTTTAAGTTTGTTTTAAAGAGAGTACAGAGATTACCTGAATCACGTGAGGATTTTCATCCATGGTTCGGAACTTAGATAAGGAAAAATTAGTCACTGACTCTGAGTATTGTGATATTTACACGTTATTAAAGTTAAGTAAAAATCTGTGGCTCTGAGTAGAGAGTTTAACAGATGGATATATTTTGGACTAAAGTCCTAATTTGATATGTTGTTTATTGATATTAGAATTGATAGAAGGTATTTGGTTTGTTTTATGAATTACCCCTCTAAAGGCCATATGGCTTGTTGATGCCGGCTAGCAAGGGTTTGTGGTTACTTTTGATATTTACCACAACAGGAAGCTTAGATTCTCTTAACGTGGGCTACATGGGAATTTTGGGTTCATTTCCTGATATCACAGAGTACAAAAGCCTATCAGGCTCATTGTTTAGCTTACTTCCTTTTTTAAAAATTGTTTAATCTTCATAATGGGTGTGACTTTGAGTTTTATGGTTATATTATTACTCTGGGAAAGAGTACAAGATATAAGCTTTTCTGGTTACAGGCTAAGAAACACAGTATTTTCAGAGAAAGATTTTGTCTCTGTGTTTTTAAAAAATGTGATTAGGCTCTGGAAACCTCACAGAGTCATACTGATCAGATTTGATAGAAGTAGACCACCTGAAAAATTAATTCAGGAGAATCAAACAAAAAGCTATTTTGATTCTAAACTTTTGTCTTGAGAGTTGTATTTTGCAGAGTGTGCCTACTTGGAATCCTGGTCTCAGGGACTTTCAGCTGGGTCCAGTCAGGACACATCGGCTACAGCATTTGCTTCATTCTTCCTACCCCCTACCCCCAAGGATATCTCAACGCCCATGTACAGCTTAAAGAAGTTATGGAGGAGTCATTGCTCCAATTCCCTGGACTTTTGGGGGGCTGAAAGCAGTTATTCTAAAGTTGTTTTTAATGAGGAATTTAAAATTGGTGGTAATTTAACAGAGAGGAATTAGCTAGATTGAGTTGTACAGTCATAATCTCATTTGGTAACTAAGCTAAAATCATATCTTTGCTTTGGTATAGAATTTATTTGTCAGAAAGGTTTAAAAGTACAAGGTTTAGAGCCAGTCCTTCTATTGATGTCATTACAAACTTCTGAGTTGATTACACATACGAGTTAAAGGCCAAATAGCAAATTCATGGCTCTGACTTTGTGAGAGTACTTTCAAGACAATATTAAGATATAAAGACAACAGTCCAGATTGTCTTATATAGATAGATGGTTTTCAAAAATATCAGAAATCCACAAAATTTGAGATTTAAAGTTATTTATCTTTTGTTGAGACATATCTGCTCCTAACAGTTCCCCTTTGGTGGATTTAATGAAGAATGTGAACATCTCTACCTCCAGGTGAGGCAATACTTTGTGTCTAGGCAGCCACTGGACAAAACTGCCTCTTTCATCTGCAGACTAATACTGTCCAGAAAAGGACAAATTATGCAGAATAGTTGACTGACAAACTCTGCCAAGACAGGGTGACCGGCCCTACCCTTCAAAATCTGCATTTCAAGAGTCTGTCAGTTGATTTTGGGCCAGAAGGCTGAAGACTTGTGCTCGAATGTTGCTAACAGGGGACTGTACTAGTGGGGATTTGTCTCTACAACCTCTCAGTTCTAGAAGCCATGTTAGGCTTCCTATGTGTATAGATATTTGGTCATTCTCAGATTTCTGATAGGGTTGAAGACTGGTGGTCTTGTAGACAACCCAAGCTGTTTAGCATTGAGAAGGGTGGTTTTTCAGATGGCTTATGATCTCAAACCAGCATATCAGTCTGGTATAGAATTATAGTCTTTTAGGATAGGTGACAAGGTGCTTTCAGTAATGGACAAAATTGATGGACTGGGTATTGAGTATATCTTATGTTTTATAAATTGCAGAATGGTAACAATTGTACTCAATTTATATATAAGTGAAAATGCCTTTTAACTGGACAAAATGGGGAAAATGTTGTGGTTTGCCCTGGAGTTATCTGTATTTTGATGCGAATTCCACTACCCCAAGGATGGCTGCCCAGTAGCGTACACTACTCAGGACTCAGGTGACTTCTCCCCATTGAATTTGTAAAATACAGGTGACGGGCAGGTACAGGATAGAAGGAGGCCTGTCATTGGATGAGAAGGAGGGATAGGTGGGAGAGAAGTTTGAAGGAAGAGGAGGAGACTGGAATGGAAAAGAGGAAGAGACAGGAGGGAGAGGGAGAGAAGCCATGGCAGGACAATATGGCAGGTGATGTTACGATTCTGATCTGTGTATTTACAGGTTGTTATTAATGTTCTTAACGGATGGATGTATATTGGGCTTTGTATGTTTACGTGGGCAATTATAGCTTATAAATTGGGCCAAAAAAAATAATATAATTTACACAACAGAAAAAATAAAAATTTATACAGCAGAAAATATTCAAAAGTCATGAGTTATACTTTTTAATAGTCCTGTAATTGACATAGTTTTCTATATTTCAAAATTAACACAAAGCATGTATTACTCATAGAAGCACACAAAACATATTTGCAAATAAATTTAAAAGAACATTTAAATGAAAATGTCAATGTGCATTTATGACATAAAAAGAACAAAAACAAGTACAAACATGTTCATAGCTTGAAAGCGCTTAACTGTAAAGGTACTGATTAGATTTAAATTAATATGTAGGATCTAAAGAACATGTATATGCAGTCAAATATGCATGCATTTAAACTATTTGTTACTAAATGAATTAATGGCTTAAATATATGTCAAATGCAAAATTATATCTAAGAACTAATAAAACTTGTCTTACTGCAGCAAAACATAATTTAATCAAGTTTGCCATGCTCAATATCACTAGATTGAAAATTTTTCCATTTAATTTTCTTTATTTTTTGGTAACTTCCTACATGCCTACAATAAAATAAAACCATCTCTACCTCATTTTTTTTCTCCTAACTTCCCACATTTACCCCTGAACATGCACCCTTCTCAATTTAGTGCCTCCCACCATCCCTGTTTTTATACCCCACTAATTGTAGTTAGCACTGCCCACATGTGCATGTGTATGGGACCATCCATTGGAGTACTGGAGCATGGTACCCATGGCCATACCTTCCCACAGAAACTGTCAGCTGTCAATAACTCCTCAGTTTAAGAGGGAAGCCCAAGACACCCACTGAGTGCAGAATTTTCACTCTGTTTTTTCTTATGTGTATACCAGATCTGCCCTGAGTTTGTGGTTTTCATAGACATGATCAGCCCAGAAGATGGCGTATCTCCCAATCCTCCCACTCAGATTTCTGCCTCCTTCTGTGATGCTCCCTGAAACTTGGCAATGGAATGGTTAATACAGATGTCATGTGTTAATCAATTATGCATCTCTCTATTAACTGCTACCAAGTACAAACAACAACAACAACAACAACGGGTTTCTATGGCCAAGGTTGAGAGCAGCCCAAATCTCTGAGAACAAGCACAGATATTTCAAGGCAATATTCAGCAAGACCCTTAGGTAAATAACAACAGTGGGCCCTACTCTAATCCCAGAGGTTGTGAAGCATAATAAGGAAGGTTTCAGAATAGTCCTAGGTTCAGAGAAAGAGGTTGGCACAGGTACTATCCCCCCACAACTCCTTTCCTGTTTCTCCACTTCCCTAGTCTGAGAAACTCTCTCCACACCCTCGAGAGCCTGATAGTCTGAGGGTATGGGGAGCCTCTAGCCAGCCAGTGTGTAGGCAGAATGGCCTATGTGAAGCAAGGCCAGAAAGGCTTCAAAGCTGCCTGACAAAGGCATGAATCTCCTGATGAGAAAGGGCCTGCAGAGCAAAGGGAAACTGGAATGAGCAGAGCTGGCCTGGAGCCTTCTTCACTAAGGTCCAGCATCTTCTGGCAGAAGACAGGGTTAGAGTCTCCACAGTGCACAGTCTGCCTCCTTCATGTCCCTTCCCAAGCACAGGCTGCCACCATGCCACTGAGCCAGGCTCCGGCTCCAAAGTCTCCAGCAGCAGCTCAGGACTGCTTCCACCTTCCAATCCGCCTCTCTGCACTCCATCACAGCACCCAGAGGCAAGCAAAGCCCATGCTAGGTCCACTTCTGCCTCCATCTCCACTCTCTGGCAATGCAGGTAGCCCCAGCTGCTTTCTCATAGAGCTTACTCATTGCAAAAGGGTGAGGCCTCAGTACAGTATCGATCCACCGCTTGGACCCTCTCTAGCCCAGCTCCCTCCTGTCCATCATGCCCATTCTGCTAAGTTCTGTGGATCGTGTAGTGCTCATCAGTGCCCCTATAAAGAAGAGCCGTGAGAATTCAGGTGGCTCCTTCCTACAACTGCAGGGTGTCCAAGGTTGGTAAAGACAGAACTCTGCAACCATCTTGGTGATAGAGTGCCTAGTGGGTCTTCTTAGCCTGGACTTCACATGGCAGCCAATGTCACCCAGACCCTTGAGCCTGCCAGTCTCTGAGTTTGCGACCATATAGCCCTGTGTCTAGAGTGTCTAAGTGGAGGTGAAATGGCCAGCTCAGCTCTGTAGAATCACATGAGTGCTTTAACTGACAAATGTCTCAGAACTCTGAATTTGATTCTGCGCCTCCATTTTCTTTCAGTGATCACAGAGAAATTTAAATAGTAGATTATTTTCCCACATCCATGTGGGTTGAGTACTTTAGTTAGTGTCATTATAATTAATAGGATTTTTGTTAACAAATCTTCCTGTTTTAGCTTCCTTACATGGATTTTGACATGTTTGTACATTCACCTCAAAATATATTCTCGTCTTTGATATTTCACTCAGGTTATTTAGGATTATGTTAATGTTCTTCCCAGTGCTGTTTTCTCACCCCTCCCCCACTCATAAGGCAAATGTGGTATACTTACGTATTTGTAGTCAAACATTCATACACATAAAATTTTAGGAAATAATTTATATTAACGGATGCTAAATTCTATATACTTCTATTTTCATTTAGTGTTATATTTTCTTATAGTAATGATTTTTAAACTTATAAAAGACTAACTTTATCAATGTATTTTACTACACTAGATAGGGAATTAATTGCAGGCTTTCCTTATTATAAATAATGCTGTTTATTATTTTTGTCTCTAGATAATGGCAAAATTGAGATGACTTTCACAAACATGAGAATGTAATACCAATGTCCCCAATCTTTATTTTCTTCCCTTCATGCAATGTTTTAGGGGAGAGGGAAAAGCTCGGTTTTTTCCCAATAGAATGACACTAACTATACTAACTATTCCAGGGGAGGCCTCGAGTTCAACACTTAATAGACTCCAAAATTTTTTGTTTGTGTGCTTTTATTTAAATTTGATTATTATTTCCTGTTTGGGCTTTGTTTTATTCTGTTTTCTTGGTTGGGGAGTTGTAGTATTGGATTTTTGTTTGTTTCTATTTTTGAGAAATAATTTAAAATTGGATGGGAATAGAGAGGGGGATCAGGTCTGGAAGAATTTGAGAAAGAGGAAAACAAGGTCAAAATGTATTTAAATTTAAAATTGTTTTAAACAATAAAAAATAAATAGGAAAAATAAATGATGACATTTTCTGAGCACTTTAGTGTCTAAATCGTTTCTAAAGGTTTTTTCTTACAAGGGTTCTTTCTCAAGGATATTGAAATTTTATTTCATTTGGTATTTGGTTACTTTTGAATAAAAATAAAGGTTAATTATGCCCATCATAATTATTGTATTGATCTGCCTCCAATTATATTTGTTACTATACTATCATACTTATTTCAACTACATAGTATTTTCTACTACCTTCCTTTTTCCATGCATTTGTGTACTGCCAGAGTGGTTGTTTGCAATGTTCATGCATGAGCAGGTGGGTACTCAACAGACAAAGGTTGATGCTGCATGTCCTCAATTTTCATTCCCTGCCTTTTCTCCTGAGGTAATGTCTTTCAATGAGCCCAAGAAATCATCAGCCCACTAAGCTGGGTGTCCGGGGGGCTTCATGGATGGACTTGTATCCCTGAGAGTTATACCAGCCCTGGTAGTCAAGATATGCACCACCATTACCAACTTCCTCATGGCTGCCTGCGCAAATAATTTACCACCTTATCACCCCAGCCCTCTCACAATATTTTTCTTCTCTTGACGTGCCTCCAGCTTGTTATCAACATCACTATCCCTATCTCAACCTGCATTATTGAAGCTTATATAAACTTAATAACCAATTCTTAACCTAAAGGGGATAAAAAGTCGATTATTCTGGAGCCAATCACAAATGACTGATGGTCCAGTAAAATCAGGATTCAGCTTAGCCCAAATTTTATGTTCCACTGAGATAGCAGTTTGAAGATTTTTTTTTAAATAGGAAAAAGAAAGTCACAGAGCAACATACTTTTCAAAAACATTGGTGGAATTGTCAGGTAGGCAGGACACAGAAAATCATGGCCAAATCAGCTGTAAGCTTCTGATACTCTCTTACAGAATTTATAGGCTTTCATAGATTGGGGAGTTTATACATTACAAAGAATGTGCCTAATGGTTAAAATGTTTGCTTATGTACAGAAAAGAATGGTAAGTAGCTATTAGGAAAGCTAAAAATAGCCTAATAGTCCCTGGCTGAGGGTTTGTGATATTGTAAATTCTCCACAACCATGAAGTTCTAACCAGTTGGTTGGCTATGCTTCTAAGTTTGGAGATGAGGTCTCCTTTTGTGATTTTTTTTTATTATTAACTTGAGTATTTCTTGTATACATTTCCAGTGTTATTCCCTTTCCCGGTTTCCGGGCAAACATCCCCCTCCCCCCTCCCCTCCTTTATGGATGCTCCCCTCCCCATCCTCCCCCCATTGCCGCCCTCCCCCCAACAATCTAGTTCACTGGGGGTTCAGTCTTAGCAGGACCCAGGGCTTCCCCTTCTACTGGTGCTCTTACTAGGATATTCATTGCTACCTATGAGGTCAGAGTCCAGGGTCAGTCCATGTATAGTCCTTAGGTAGTGGCTTAGTCCCTGGAAGCTCTGGTTGCTTGGCATTGTTGTACATATGGGGTCTCGAGCCCCTTCAAGCTCTTCTAGTTCTTTCTCTGATTCCTTCAATAGGGGACCTATTCTCAGTTCAGCGGTTTGCTGCTGGCATTCGCCTCTGTGTTTGCTGTATTCTGGCTGTGTCTCTCAGAAGCGATCTACATCCGGCTCCTGTCAGCCTGCACTTCTTTGCTTCATCCATCTTGTCTAATTGGATGGCTGTATATGTATGGGCCACATGTGGGGCAGGCTCTGAATGGGTGTTCCTTCAGTCTCTGTTTTAATCTTTGCCTCTCTATTCCCCGACAAGGGTATTCTTGTTCCCCTTTTAAAGGAGGAGTGAAGCATTCACATTTTGATCATCTGTCTTGCGTTTCATTTGTTCTAGGCATCTAGGGTAATTCAAGCATTTGGGCTAATAGCCACTTATCAATGAGTGCACACCATGTGTGTTTTTCTGTGATTGGGTTACCTCACTCAGGATGATATTTTCCAGTTCCAACCATTTGCCTACAAATTTCATAAAGTCATTGTTTTTGATAGCTGAGTAATATTCCATTGTGTAGATGTACCACATTCTCTGTATCCATTCCTCTGTTGAAGGGCATCTGGGTTCTTTCCAGCTTCTGGCTATTATAAATAAGGCTGCGATGAACATAGTGGAGCATGTGTCTTTTTTATATGTTGGGGCACGTTTTGGGTATATGCCCAAGAGAGGTATAGCTGGATCCTCAGGCAGTTCAATGTCCAATTTTCAGAGGAACCTCCAGACTGATTTCCAGAATGGTTGTACCAGTCTGCAATCCCACCAACAATGGAGGAGTGTTCCTCTTTCTCCACATCCTCGCCAGCATCTGCTGTCACCTGAGTTTTTGATCTTAGCCATTCTCACTGGTGTGAGGTGAAATCTCAGGGTTGTTTTGATTTGCATTTCCCTTATGACTAAAGATGTTGAACATTTCTTTAGGTGTTTCTCAGCCATTCGGCATTCCTCAGCTGTGAATTCTTTGTTTAGCTCTGAACCCCATTTTTAATAGGGTTATTTGTCTCCCTGCGGTCTAACTTCTTGAGTTCTTTGTATATTTTGGATATAAGGCCTCTATCTGTTGTAGGATTGGTAAAGATCTTTTCCCAATCTGTTGGTTGCCGTTTTGTCCTAACCACAGTGTCCTTTGCCTTACAGAAGCTTTGCAGTTTTATGAGATCCCATTTGTCGATTCTTGATCTTAGAGCATAAACCATTGGTGTTTTGTTCAGGAAATTATTTCCAGTGCCCATGTGTTCCAGATGTTTCCCTAGTTTTTCTTCTATTGCTTTGAGTGTGTCTGGTTTGATGTGGAGGTCCTTGATCCACTTCGACTTAAGCTTTGTACAGGGTGATAAGTTTGGATCGATCTGCATTCTTCTACATGTTGCCCTCCAGTTGAACCAGCACCATTTGCTGAAAATGCTATCTTTTTTCCATTGGATGGTTTTGGCTCCTTTGTCAAAAATCAAGTGACCATAGGTGTGTGGGTTCATTTCTGGGTCTTCAATTCTGTTTCATTGGTCTATCTGTCTGTCTCTGTACCAATACCATGCAGTTTTTATCACTATTGCTCTGTAATACTTCTTGAGTTCAGGGATAGTTATTCCCCCTGAAGTTCTTTTATTGTTGAGGATAGTTTTAGCTATCCTGGGTTTTTTGTTATTCCAGATGAATTTGCAAATTGTTCTGTCTAACTCTTTGAAGAATTGGATTGGTATTTTGATGGGGATTGCATTGAATCTGTAGATCACTTTTGGTAAAATGGCCATTTTTACTATATTAATCCTGCCAATCCATGAGCATGGGAGATCTTTCCATCTTCTGAGGTCTTCTTCAATTTCTTTCTTCAGAGTCTTGAAGTTCTTATTGTACAAATCTTTTACTTGCTTGGTTAAAGTCACTCCGAGGTACTTTATATTATTTGGGTCTATTATGAAGGGTGTCGTTTCCCTAATTTCTTTCTCGGCTTGTTTCTCTTTTGTGTAGAGGAAAGCTACTTCTTTATTTGAGTTAATTTTATACCCAATCACTTTGCTGAAGTTGTTTATCAGCTTTAGTAGTTCTCTGGTGGAACTTTTGGGATCACTTAAATATACTATCATATCATCTGCAAATAGTGATATTTTGACCTCTTCTTTTCCAATCTGTATCCCCTTGACCTCCTTTTGTTGTCTGATTGCTCTGGCTAGAACTTCAAGAACTATATTGAATAAGTAGGGAGAGAGTGGGCAGCCTTGTCTAGTCCCTGATTTTAGTGGGATTGCTTCAAGTTTCTCTCCATTTAGTTTAATGTTAGCAACTGGTTTGCTGTATATGGCTTTTACTATGTTTAGGTATGGGCCTCGAATTCCTATTCTTTCCAGGACTTTTATCATGAAGGGGTGTTGAATTTTGTCAAATGCTTTCTCAGCATCTAATGAAAAGATCATGTGGTTTTGTTCTTTCAGTTTGTTTATATAATGGATCACGTTGATGGTTTTCCGTATATTAAACCATCCCTGCATGCCTGGGATGAAGCCTACTTGATCATGGTGGATGATTGTTTTGATGTGCTCTTGGATTCAGTTTGCCAGAATTTTATTGAGTATTTTTGCGTCGATATTCATAAGGGAAATTAGTCTAAAGTTCTCTTTCTTTGTTGGCTCTTTGTGTGGTTTAGGTATAAGAGTAATTGTGGCTTCATAGAAGGAATTCGGTAGTGCTCCATCTGTTTCAATTTTATGGAATAGTTTGGATAGTATTGGTATGAGGTCTTCTATGAAGGTCTGATAGAATTCTTCACTAAACCCGTCTGGACCTGGGCTCTTTTTGGTTGGGAGACCTTTAATGACTGCTTCTATTTCCTTAGGAGTTATGGGGTTGTTTAACTGGTTTATCTGTTCGTGATTTAACTTCGGTACCTGGTATCTGTCTAGGAAATTGTCCATTTCCTGAAGATTTTCAAGTTTTGTTGAATATAGGTTTTTATAGTAAGATCTGATGATTTTTTGAATTTCCTCTGAATCTGTAGTTATATCTCCCTTTTCATTTCTGATTTTGTTAATTTGGACGCACTCTCTGTGTCCTCTCGTTAGTCTGGCTAAGGGTTTATCTATCTTGTTGATTTTCTCAAAGAACCAACTTTTGGTTCTGTTGATTCTTTCTATGGTCCTTTTTGTTTCTACTTGGTTGATTTCAGCTCTGAGTTTGATTATTTCCTGCCTTCTACTCCTCCTGGGTGTATTTGCTTCTTTTTGTTCTAGAGCTTTTAGGTGTGCTGTCAAGCTGCTGACATATGCTCTTTCCTGTTTCTTTCTGCAGGCACTCAGCGCTATGAGTTTTCCTCTTAGCACAGCTTTCATTGTGTCCCATATGTTTGGGTATGTTGTACCTTCATTTTCATTAAATTCTAAAAAGTCTTTAATTTCTTTCTTTATTTCTTCCTTGACCAGGTTATCATTGAGTAGAGCATTGTTCAATTTCCTCGTATATGTGGGCATTCTTCCCTTATTGTTATTGAAGACCAGTTTTAGGCCGTGGTGGTCCGATAGCACGCATGGGATTATTTCTATCTTTCTGTACCTGTTGAGGCCCGTTTTTTGACCAATTATATGGTCAATTTTGGAGAAAGTACCATGAGGAGCTGAGAAGAAGGTATATCCTTTTGCTTTAGGATAGAATGTTCTATAAATATCCGTTAAGTCCATTTGGCTCATGACTTCTCTTAGTCTGTCGACATCACTGTTTAATTTCTGTTTCCATGATCTGTCCATTGATGAGAGTGGGGTGTTGAAATCTCCCACTATTATTGTGTGAGGTGCAATGTGTGTTTTGAGCTTTAGTAAGGTTTCTTTTACGTATGTAGGTGCCCTTGTATTTGGGGCTTAGATATTTAGGATTGAGAGTTCATCTTGGTGGATTTTTCCTTTGATGAATATGAAGTGTCCTTCCTTATCTTTTTTGATGACTTTTAGTTGAAAATTGATTTTATTTGATATTAGAATGGCTACTCCAGCTTGCTTCTTCCGACCATTTGCTTGGAAAGTTGTTACCTTCACTCTGAGGTAGTGTCTGTCTTTGTCTCTGAGGTGTGTTTCCTGTAGGCAGCAGAATGCAGGGTCCTCGTTGCGTATCCAGTTTGTTAATCTATGTCTTTTTATTGGGGAGTTGAGGCCATTGATGTTGAGAGATATTAAGGAATAGTGATTATTGCTTCCTGTTATATTCATATTTGGATATGAGGTTATATTTGTGTGCTTTTCTTCTCTTTGTTTTGTTGCCAAGACAATTAGTTTCTTGCTTCTTCTAGGGTATAGCTTGCCTCCTTATGTTGGGCTTTACCATTTATTACCCTTTGTAGGGCTGGATTTGTAGAAAGATATTGTGTAAATTTGGTTTTGTCATGGAATATCTTGGTTTCTCAATCTATGTTAATTGAGAGTTTTGCAGGATACAGTAACCTGGGTTGGCATTTGTGTTCTCTTAGGGTCTGTATGACCTCTGTCCAGGATCTTCTGGCTTTCATAGTTTCTGGCGAAAAGTCTGGTGTGATTCTGATAGGTCTGCCTTTATATGTTACTTGACCTTTTTCCCTTACTGCTTTTAATATTCTTTATTTTGTGCGTTTGGTGTTTTGACTATTATGTGACGGGAGGTGTTTCTTTTCTGGTCCAATCTATTTGGAGTTCTGTAGGCTTCTTGTATGCCTATGGGTATCTCTTTTTTTAGGTTAGGGAAGTTTTCTTCTATGATTTTGTTGAAGATATTTACTGGTCCTTTGAGCTGGGAGTCTTCACTCTCTTCTATACCTATTATCCTTAGGTTTGATCTTCTCATTGAGTCCTGGATTTCCTGTATGTTTTGGACCAGTAGCTTTTTCCGCTTTACATTATCTTTGACAGTTGAGTCAATGATTTCTATGGAATCTTCTGCTCCTGAGATTCTCTCTTCCATCTCTTGTATTCTGTTGGTGAAGCTCGTATCTACAGCTCCTTATCTCTTCTTTTGGTTTTCTATATCCAGGGTTGTTTCCATGTGTTCTTTCTTGATTGCTTCTATTTCCATTTTTAATTCCTTCAACTGTTTGTGTTTTCCTGGAATTCTTTCAGGGATGTTTGCGATTCCTCTCTGTAGGCTTCTACTTGTTCTCTAAGGGAGTTCTTCACGTCTTTCTTGAAGTCCTCCAGCATCATGATCAAATATGATTTTGAGACTAGATCTTGCTTTTCTGGTGTGTTTGGATATTCCGTGTTTGCTTTGGTGGGAGAATTGGGCTCCGATGTTGCCATGTAGTCTTGGTTTCTGTTGCTTGGGTTCCTGCAGGTTTCTGTTGCTTGGGTTCCTGCACTTGCCTCTCGCCATCAGATTATCTCTAGTGTTACTTTGTTCTGCTATTTCTGGCAGTGGCTAGACTGTCCTATAAGCCTGTGTGTCAGGAGTGCTGTAGACCTGTTTTCCTGTTTTCTTTCAGCCAGTTATGGGGACAGAGTGTTCTGCTTTCAGGCGTGTAGTTTTTCCTATCTACAGGTCTTCAGCTGTTCCTGTGGGCCTGTGTCTGGGGTTCACCAGGCAGCTCACTTGCAGCAAAAAAGTTGGTCTTACCTGTGGTCCCAAGGCTCAAGTTTGCTCGTGGGGTGTTTTCCTCTGGCGTCAGAGATGTGTGCAGAGTGCAGTCTCTTCTGGTTTCCCAGGCGTGTCTGCCTCTCTGAAGCTTTAGCTCTCCCTCCCACGGGATTTGGGTGCAGAGAACTGTTTATCCGGTAGGTCCCTTCAGATTATGGCGGTGTCTCAGGTGCAGCAGTCCTGCTGCTCCTTGGCCGCCCTCTACGGGAACCCAGAGGCCTTACACAGTTTCCTCTTGGGCCAGGGATGTGGGCAGGGGTGGGCAGTGTTGGTGGTCTCTTCCGCTCTGCAGCCTCAGGAGTGCCCACCTGACCAGGCCGTGAGGTCTCTCTCCCTCGGGGTTTGGGAGCAGAGAGCTGCTGTGAGCCGGGAACCGCGGGTTTGGGACTCCCACAAACGGAAGTGCCCGATCCTAGAGGAATTTTGCCTCTGTGTGTCCTGAGTTCACCAGGCAGGTCTCTTGCAGCAGAAAAGTTGGTCTTACCTGTGGTCCTGAGGCTCAAGTTTGCTCGTGGGGTGCTGCCTAGGAGCTCTCCGCGGCGGCAGCAACCAGGAATATCCATGCCGCCCTTTCCGTCCTTTTGTGATTTTAACCTATTTTTACCTCACTTTATTTCATTTTTCTGTTCAAAATTGTTTTCCCATATTCTCCTTCTGTCTAAAAGTAGTACTGTTTGTGTCCTCTGAAAATTTTTAAAACACAGAAGTCAGTTGAGTATAAATATCTAAGAGGTCATAGCTTCTCCAGACTGGGAAAGAGTTCAGAAACCGGGAGCATCAGCTTCACTTCCAGAGGACCAAGACTTACAGTCCATCAGTAACTCCTGTTCTAATGGACTCAATGGCCACACTTCTGGCCTCTGTGGCCAACTGACATACATTCAGAAAAAAAAAACCATATACACCTGAAATAAAATTTTAAAAATTTCAAAAAAGCCTCAAAGAAAACAAAATAACTAGGAAGTAAACTTAAGCACAGACATGAAGGACCTCTGCCACGTAAACATTAAGCCTCTGAAGAAAGAGATAAACACTAGGAAATGGAAAAACATACTATCTTTATGGACTGATAGAATTAATACTGTGTAACAACCATTTACCAAAAGCTATGTACAGATTCAATTGTAATTTCAGTCAAAATCTCCATCTAAATTGTCAGAGAAATAGAAAAGGTTCCTGGAATTCAATGGCATCACAAAAGACCTTGGATAGCCCAAACAATCCTGAGCAAAAAGAATCATGCTATAAGGTTCCCAATCAAGGTCTTTATATATTACAAAGCCAGAGTAATAAAGTCAATACAGTAGTAGCACAAAAATAGCCATGTAGACCACAGGTAAACCCCAGATACAAAGATGCCAAAAACATAAGCTGGAAAAAAAAGAAAACACCCTCAACAAATAGTGTTGGACAAACTGGATGCCCGTATACAAAAGAATGGAATTAGACCTATGTCTATCATATCTCTCTCTCTCTCTCTCTCTCTCTCTCTCTCTCTCTCTCTCTCTCTCTCTCTCTGTCTGTCTCTCTCTCTCTCAAAAATAGATCAAAGACTTAAAAACCTGACTTACTGAAACCCTGTATCAACTAGTTGTTGCCCCATCCTGACAGCCAGAGTGTTCTCTACATTTTCTTGCTCTCTGGTATCAGTGGAAGTATCATTTATTATCCCCTTTCAGGCTGGCTTGCTTCACTCAATGCTTACATCCATATTGAAGTATGTATCAGAATGTGCTTCATATTAATATCACCTCTTAATGTTCCACTAAATGTATTTTCATTTTGTATGTCCAGGCTTCTATGCATGTGGCTTATTTGCTGTCTCTTGTGTACAAAGTTCTTTATCACGTTACTAAGCAAAGTGGGGTCTAGACAGAAATAACTAAAGTAAGAATGACATATAGCATGCCAATATTCCAAACTATTAGTTGTGCAGTGCAGACTCTGCGATGTGAATACATTTCTTGCATTTGTGGAAATAGACATGGAATTAAATTTTTAGGATGATCAATATCAGCCTTTTAAAGATATATGTATTATCATGCACTTACACTAAAATATCATTATAAACACGTTTTAGTTGCTTTGTGTTTCTGAGATCAAATACTATAACTAAAATTGAAGAAAGAATTTATGTTTGGTTTGTATTCCCAGAGGGAGTGTCTATAATGCAGAAAAGGCTTGGAAGCAAGTAGCCAGAGTTCCAGGCTAACAGACCATATCTCCGACCTGATGCAGAAAGCAGACAGGGTGATTGGAAGTAGCATAGAACTATAAACTCTCAAAAACCACCCAGGTTGACATGCTTCTTCAGAAATGCTCCATGTCCCATAGTTTCTACAGTCTCCCCAAACAGTATCATCAACTGGAAACCAAGTATTCAAATGCCTGAGCCTCTGGTGATATTTCTTTTTCAAAGTAGCACTGTAGGAGACTGACATAGAAACCAAAGAAACACTTGTCACTAGATGTGACATATGGCACTATGTATTCAATGCCACTGTTCTATATCTAAAACAAAGATTCTACAATTCTGAATCTATCACATGACAATGTCTGATTGCATGGTTACTGTTTCTGTCTATGTTCTCTCTTAGAACTTCAGGGTCCGGGGGGCAGAACCGAAGAACGCTAAATCCTTGTGATATTATGTCCACCAGAGACAAAGTGTAGCTTCTAGAAATGCTTCTCCAGATTTCCCAAGTTGCTATTTAGGCTCTTACCTTTGGAATCAGATAATAAAGCAAAGCAAAAACAAGTCAAGCACAAAAGCAAATGCTTTGTAGTTCCGCCACGTCTTTTAAAGGCTAGGAATAAGCTCCCTAATGGAGTGCTTGCCAGGCATGCATGTGGCTCCATTCAATTTTCCACACCAGAGAGAGAGACAGAGAGAGAGAGAGAGAGAGAGAGAGAGAGAGAGAGAGAGAGAGAGATATTTAGGCAATTCAAAGGTTAGACTCTAGTGTGTTTCTAAAAATATCTCTCTGAAATTACAATATAAAAAAATGCAATATCATGCTTCTGAGCAAGAAAAAGGCACCAGTAGTCCACTTGATGAGTCCAAGAAGGTAATCTCCCACTGGGGTCAGAATAAACATCATTTGTAATTCTTGGAAGAAACACTAAATCCTCAAGGCAGAATTTACATTTATTTCAGCAAAAGCTTCTTTCTAAAAGGGGGCAGGGTAGAGATATTTTCAATTGTGTAATTTTTTGCCAATGAAGGAATTCTGCTCTAATGATAGCTGTGTTCTTCAGTTTCTATCTTGTTGTCTAGTCAGCCTTGCTATGATGAGAATTTTAATCTGGTTTTGCTTCTGTTGCAGGATATTTGATTATACTGTGACCAAGACATTCTATTATTTCCTGGGGGGAAAACCTGTTTCTATGTTTGTATGGCTCAGCCCTAGAACACATCTTTAATCCAAGAGCTTGCTATTTACTATTAAGAAGCAAAGCAGGCAACCAGTTGACATGGAGTGAACACAGGGCAAAACCATAGAGAATAAGAGGAAGTCAGGAGGATGGGTAGAGAGACACACAGGAAGTAGAAGGGAGGAAGATATAGATCAGTGGGTTTTTAGGCAGTATAGAAAAGGAGAACTTACTTTTCCTTTTGGGAATTTGGTGAAATCGGAAGGTAAATTGGGTGCTTTCTCTGCTCCTCTGAAGTAGCAGGCTTTCACTCCAACATATGGCTCCCAAGCCTGTACTGACAAAATTGAACATTTGAGAGTTTATAAAAACAAAACATTTGGTGCCCACTACAGCAAGCCATGGATACCCCATCACACTGGAAAAGCAAGATTCAGATTTAAAATCACATTATAATGGTAGAGGTCATTAGGAAGGAAATAAATAAGTCCCTTAAAGAAATACAGGAGAACACAGTTATAGGCAGAAGCCCTTAAAGAGGAAAAACAAAAATCCTTTAAAAATTACAAGAAAACAAATGGGTGAAGGAATTGAACAAAACCATCCAGGATCCAAAAATGGAAATAGAAACAACAAACCACAAAGGGAGACAACACTGAAGATAGAAAGCCTAGGAAATAAATCAGGAGTTATAGGAAAAAGAATCGCCAACAGAATACAAGAAATAGGAGAGAGAATCTCAGATGCCAAAGATACCATAGAAAACATTGACACAAAAGTCAAAGAAAATGGAAAATGCAAAAAGCTCCAAACCCAAATCATCCAGGAAATCCAGGACACAATGAGAAGACCCAGCCTAAGAATAATGTGTGTAAAAGAGAGGGAAGATTCAACTTAGAGGACCAGTAAATATCTTCAACAAAATTACAGAAGAAAACTTCCCTACCCTAAAGAGATGCCCTTGAATATAAAAGAAGCCTAGAGAACTCCAAATAGGCTAGACCAGAAAAGAAATCCCTCCTGTCATATAACAGTCAAAACACCAAATACACAAAACAAAGGATATTAAAAGCAGTAAGGGAAAAAGGTCAAGTATATAAACGCAGACCTATCAGAATTACACCAGACTACTCATCAGAAACTCTGAAAGCCAGAAGATCCTGGGCAGATGTCATACAGACCCTAAGAGAACACAAATTCCAGCCCAGGCTATTATACCCAGCAAAACTGTCAATTACTGTAGATGGAGAAACCAAGATATTCCATGTCATAAGCAAACTTACACAATATCTTTCCACAAGGCCAGCCCAACAAAGGATAATAGAAAACTCAAACACAAGGAGGTAACTACACCCAAGAAAAAGCAAGAAATTAATCTTTCAACAAACCCAAAAGAAGATAGGCACACGAACATAATTCTATCTCTAACACCAAAAATAACAGGAAACAACAATCACTTTACCACGATATTTCTTAACATCAATAGACTCAATGCCTTAATAAAAAAGACATGAAAAACTGACTGGATACTTACGCAGTACCCAGTATTTTGCTGCACACAGGAAAAACACCTTAGTGACAAAGACAGACACTACCTCAGAGTAAAAGGCTGGAAGGGGCTGGAGAGATGGCTCAGTGGTTAAGAGCACTGACTGCTCTTCCAAAGATCCTGAGTTCAAATCCCAGCAACCACATGGTGGCTCACAACAATTGGTAATGAATCTGATGCCCTCTTCTGGTGTGTCTGAAGACAGCTACAATGTAAATAAATAAACATTAAAAAAAGGCTGGAAAGAATTTTTCAAGCAAATGGTCCAAAGAAACAAGCTGGAGTTGCCATTCTATTATCAAATAAAGCTTTTATAGCTGATAAACAACTTCAGCAAAGTGGCTGGGTATAAAATTAACTCAAAATAATCAGTAGACTTCCTCCACTCAAAGGATAAACAGGCTGAGAAGGAAATTAGGGAAGCAACACCTTTCACAATATTCACAAGTAATATAAAATACCTTGGTGTGACTCTAGCCAAGTAAGTGAAAGATCTGTATAGAAAGAACTTCAAGTCTCTGAAGAAAAAAAATCTATTATCTCAGAAGTGGAAAGATCTCCAGGGCTCATGAATCTCAGGATTAATGTAGTAAAAATGGCCATCTTGCTAAAAACAATCTACAGATTCAATGCAATTCCCATCAAAACTCCAACTCAATTCTTCACAGAGTTAGAAAGAGCAATTTGTAAATTCATTTGGAATAATGAAGAACTCAGGATATCAAAAACTATTTTCAATAATGAAAGAACATCTAGGGAAATTCTGATTCCTAACCTCAAGCTGTATTACTGAGCAATAGTGATAAAAAACTGTATGGTATTGGTACAGGGACAGGCAAATAGATCAATGGAATAGAATTGAAGACCCAGAAATGAACCCACACACCTATGGTCACTTGATCTTTAACAAAGGAGCTAAAACCATCCATTGGGAAAAAGACAGCTTTATTAACAAATGGTGCTGGTTCAACTGTCGAGTCACATGTAGAGACATGCACATCAATCCATTCTTAGACCCTCATACAAAGCTCAAGTCAAGTGGATCAAGGTCAACCAAATAACACTAGATACACCGAAACTAATAAAAGTGAAAGTGGGGAAGAGCCTCGAACACATGGGCACAGGGGAAATTTTCCTCAACAGAACACTAATGGCTTATGCTCTAAGATTAACAATAGATAAATGGGACCTCATAAAATCGCAAAGCTTCTGTAAGACAAAGGACACTGTCATTGGGACAAAACGGCAACCAACAGATTGGGGAAAGATCTTTACCAATCCTACATTCCATAGAGGGCTAATATCTAATATAAACAAAGAACTCAAGTTAAACTCCTGAGAATCAAATAATCCTATTAAAAACGAGGTACAGAGCTAAACAAAGAATTCTCAATTGAGGAACACCTAATGGCTGAAAAGCACCTAAAAAAATGTTCAACATCCTTAGTCATCAGGGAAATGCAAATCAAAATAATCCTGAGATACCACCTCAGCAGGGGTGACATTAGCTGAAATACCCAACAAAGGGGAGAGAGAACCTGTAGAGACCATATCCAGAGGTTAGGCATGGCCCCTGCTTCAAAGCTACTACCACCCACCCATCTCAAAAATATAAACCCAGAATCGCTCCTTTCTAAAGTAAATGCAGGGACAAATAGTGGAGCAGAGACTGAAGGAAAGGTCATCCAGAGATTGCCCCACCCAGGGATCCATCCCATCTGCAAACATCACACCCACACACTATTGCTGATGCCAAGAAGTGCTTGCTGCCAGGAGCCTGGTATGACTGTCCCCTCAGAGGAACTGCTGGAACCTGACCAATACAGATGTAGATGCTTGAAGCCAACCACCGGACTGCACACAGGAACCCCAGTGGAGGAGTTGGAGGAAGAAGCGAAAGGGGTTCACAATCCCATATGAAGAACAACAAAATCAATCAACCAACCAGACTACCCAGAACTCCCATGGACTAAACCACCAACCAAAGAGTATACATAGAGGGGCACATGGATCCAACCATATATGTAGCAGAGGACTGCCTTTTCTGGCATCAATGGGAGGGGACACCTAGGCCTGTGGAAGTTCCAGGCCCTAGTGTAGGGGAATGCTAGGGCAGTGAGGTGGAAATGGGTGTGTGTGTGTGTGTGTGTGTGTGTGTGTGTGTGTGTGTGTGTGAGGGAGCTTGCTCATAGGAGCTGGGGGAGGGGTGATGGGATAGGGGATTTGCAGAGGGGAAACCAGGAAGGGGGATAACATTTGAAATTTATATAAATAAAATTATACACACACCACATATGGGTGGGGAAGAGTAAAAGAAAAAAGAACCCACAAATTAGTCAACAAGCTATATAATCCATCAGCCACATTGTATCATCAGTGAAACAATGAACATTTGAAATTAATTGCTTCAGCACACTGGCCATTCTGCATATGGCACATACAACATCTATTCACTTATCAATGCCAACTGAGAAACTACTCTGTGCTATGAGGTACCCAGACTGAACAATACAGATATTCTTATCTCATTTTGCACCACAGTTTCTGGGCCAGGTCAGTGATATCAATAGAGCTCTGATCAGAAAATTAGAAACTCATTGCCTGGCTACCACTTCACCAGCCTTCACCAGATCCACTGCACCAGGAACATCCAGGATAGATCCCTTTTCAACCTTAATCTATCACACACAGAGTCCCCTAGGACATGCCCAGCTGCACTGAGGAAAATGATTGAATTCAACTTGCTGAAAATGTTCCTAAGGATGGCCCTTTGAGCCAGTGGAAAATCACTTGTGATGCTTCAGCACCAGATAGAAGTGAGGTAACTTCTTGTTTGCCTGGCGTTTTTTCCTGACAGAAAATTATACCAACCATGCTAAAACTCAGAGTTATGGTCATCTCTTGGCCACGGCTGACTGCCTGCCTATGGGATGCCAATCTGCTATAATGTTAAATTTTACAGATTTTAAGGCTCACCCCAGAAAATTTGCCCCTGTCTTGTGCTTCTTGTTTGATCAACAATGTCCCTACTGCATAGACAGATGGATAAAGGAAAATGTGGGATGTCCCTATCGATCATGGAGAATCCATGATGCTAGGACCTTAAGAAATAATGAGTTTATTATCCAAGGTCCCTATCACGGCCACAACTTTTATCGCACACCCACAGGCTACATGTGGGTTGTTTGGGATCCCTGGGCTTCTCGATGGACTACACCAGTCAAGGGAGCCATGTATATTGACTAGAAATACAACCTGACCTAACAGCCATGTCTATATTTGGCATTCTCTTGTCCAAATCCAAACCACTCTTCAGCAGAAATCCAAGAACAAGAAAAAGAGTTAATAGAGGCCTTATATCCAAAATATACAAAGAACTCAAGAAGTTAGACCGCAGGGAAACAAATAACCCTATTAAAAAATGGGGTTCAGAGCTGAACAAAGAATTCACAGCTGAGGAATGCCGAATGGCTGAGAAACACCTAAAGAAATGTTCAACATCTTTAGTCATAAGGGAAATGCAAATCAAAACAACCCTGAGATTTCACCTCACACCAGTGAGAATGGCTAAGATCAAAAACTCAGGTGACAGCAGATGCTGGCGAGGATGTGGAGAAAGAGGAACACTCCTCCATTGTTGGTGGGATTGCAGACTGGTAAAACCATTCTGGAAATCAGTCTGGAGGTTCCTCAGAAAATTGGACATTGAACTGCCTGAGGATCCAGCCATACCTCTCTTGGGCATATACCCAAAAGATGCCTCAACATATAAAAGAGACACGTGCTCCACTATGTTCATCGCAGCCTTATTTATAATAGCCAGAAACTGGAAAGAACCCAGATGCCCTTCAACAGAGGAATGGATACAGAAAATGTGGTACATCTACACAATGGAATATTACTCAGCTATCAAAAACAACGAGTTTATGAAATTCGTAGGCAAATGGTTGGAACTGGAAAATATCATCCTGAGTGAGCTAACCCACTCACAGAAAGACATACATGGTATGCACTCATTGATAAGTGGCTATTAGCCCAAATGCTTGAATTACCCTAGATCCCTAGAACAAAGGAAACTCAAGACGGATGATCAAAATGTGAATGCTTCACTCCTTCTTTAAATGAGGAAAAAGAATTCCCTTGGCAGGGAAGGGAGAGGCAAAGATTAAAACAGAGACTGAAGGAACACCCATTCAGAGCCTGCCCCACAGGTGGCCCATACATATACAGCCACCCAATTAGACAAGATGGATGAAGCAAAGAAGTGCAGACCGACAGGAGCCGGATGTAGATCGCTCCTGAGAGACACAGCCAGAATACAGCAAATACAGAGGCGAATGCCAGCAGCAAACCACTGAACTGAGAATAGGTCCCCTGTTGAAGGAATCAGAGAAAGAACTGGAAGAGCTTGAAGGTGCTCGAGACCCCAAAAGTACAACAATGTCAAGCAACCAGAGCTTCCAGGGACTAAGCCACTACCTAAAGACTATACATGGACTGACCCTGGACTCTGTCCCCATAGGTAGCAATGAATATCCTAGTAAGAGCACCAGTGGAAGGGGAAGCCCTGGGTCCTGCTAAGACTGAACCCCCAGTGAACTAGACTATGCGGGGAGGGTGGCAATGGGGGGAGGTTTGGGAGGGGAACACCCACAAGGAAGGGGAGGGGGGAGGGTGATGTCTGTCCGGAAACCGGGAAAGGGAATAACACTTGAAATGTATATAAGAAATACTCAAGATAATAAAAAAAATAAAAAAATAAAAAAAAATAAAAAAAAGAAAAAGAGTTAAATGCACAGCTCAGCTCGCCTCCCTGTCTCCATGACATCCTTTTTCCTGGTTCTCTCTTCTCAGAGAAGGCCTTATGATGGTGATTGACAGCATTACAGGTCTTGGCAATGTTTCTGCATGTTTCCTTTGTGCCACGCGAGGACGTCCTCCTTTGACAGCAGTCCCATATCCCATCTCAATTAATGGCTCTAGTATTATTGATAAAGGCTTTTCTCCCATCTCTGATATATCACTGTTTTTGGCTTTTGATTGGGAACAATTTCGCTTACCTTGTGTAATTTGACTATTGTCCCAAATACAGATGTTTTTGCCCCTGTGGGTTCTTTTTCTGGTGTAATGATACTTTTTTCAAAAAATCTTTAAGCTCCTGTAAATAAGAGCTACTGTGCCTTCCCGTTACCTTAGTACTGCAGTTAACCCTTCGCACCCCCGCTGAATATCTAGGTTGGGCTGGCCTGCCATCCTTAAGGATGAAAAGGGCTGTTTTCTTACCCCTGGTTGCTAGGTCTCCCTTACTAAGTCCACTGTGGCTGCAGGCTCGGGAGGGGGAGCTTTAGGACATTCCCTTCTCTCCATGGCAAAACTTTCTCAACAGTTTCAATTAGCAGGAGAGGCCTCAGCCGAATCTCTGGCCTCCCCACGAAGGCAGATGAATTCCTTTGCTCAGGTTGCCTTGCAGAACTGAGAAGCCTTAGATCTCCTGACCGTGGAAAAGGGTGGAACATGCCTGTTCCCAGAAGAATGCTGTTTCTATGTCAACAAGTCCGGCTTGGTGGAAACACAAGTTAATAGATTACATAAGCTCAGTGTTAAATTACAAAGACAGAAATTTTCTTCTGCCGTTGATGATTGGTGGAGTTCATCTATGTTTTCTCTTTTGATGCCCTCTGTGGGACCCCTGGTCAGTATTTTGCTTTTGGTTACACTGGAACCTGTGATTTTCAACGAACTCATGGCTTTTATTGAACAACAAATCGAAGCCATTCAGACTAGGCCCACACAGGTCCATTATCATCTCCATGAGATGGATGATCTAGGTGGGTCGTCTGCTGCCAACCACCTCCCCTGTGAGCTGAGCTGCACAGTCGATGACGGGTAAGAGAGCAACATTCTCTGGCCATATCTCAGCCTAAGACAGGAGGGCCGCCATAAGCTGCTGCCTTATCCAACGACGGGCCTAGAGAAGAATGTCTTGCTCCAACCTATAACAGACGCAGTTCCTGAGGGGCTCTCTCGTGACTTGAAATAATAAAAGAGGAGGACTTGTCTGACGCCTCCTGGCCTGCTTATGCCTCTCTTTGCCTGAGCTAGGTGTTTTCCACTTCATGGGCCCTTGTTTCCAAGTAACATACATGGCAGTCACCACCAGCCAAGAATACTGGAGACTTCCTGGTAGCTTACTTCTGCACTAGAATGAGTTTCACTCTATTGTTAGTTAGAAGCTCCAAGGAAATGGAAACTTTTTGTAGGTTAGAAGTTTTATGAAAATTGAAACTCCTGCCATTGGTTTCTGATGTGATGTGTACTATTGTTACCCTGACGACCAGTTTGTAGTGTGTGATTTTTCTGCTTATAAGCAAATGCCTTTTGCTTTGTTAAATGAAACTTGATCAGAATACTGTCTTGTCTCCATTACTCATGCCTCTTGTCCCATCCATTCCTACTCCCCTCTCCAGGGTCTCTGTTGATGTTCCCACAGGCTGGAACAAAAATTATGGAGAGCAAGCCAGTAATCATCACTCCTCTACAGCTTCTGCTTCAGTTCCTACTTTCAAGTTCCCGCCTTGGAGTTCTGGCATTGACTTCCTCAGTGATGGAACATGAGTGGAGAATTGTAAGATGAAATAAACACTTTGCTGTCCAAGCTGCTTTTCATACTGGTACTCCATTACAGTCATAAATGAAGCCTCTTTGTGAAGCCTCCATCTTTTCAGATACTGGCCTTTGGACTTTCCCAGTACTGTTAGTTTAAGTTTATAGTAGTTTATTCTTGCTAGAATTTGATTTTTTTTTCTTTTGTGTTGAGGGAATGGTAATAATCACTGATTTTAGAACTGAAAGTTGTCTGTGCTTTTTGAAAAAAATAATAGTTTAATAGGAGTTTTATCATAACTTAGCTATAACCTACGAAGGAAGATTTCCTTTGTGTGTTTTTGTTTGATTGTTTTGCTCTGTTTGGTTTCTTGAGACAAGCTTTCACCACGTAGCTATGTAAACCAGGCTGGCCTCCAACCACAGAGATCCAGCTATTCTGCCTCCTCCATGGTTGGACTAGAGACATGTACCACTATGCCAGGCTTTTCGCCTTACTTTTTTTTTTAAAGATTTTATTTATTTATTTATTTATTTATTTATTTATTTATTTATTTATTTATTTTATGTATGTGAGTACACAAAGCTGTCTTCAGACACACCAGAAGAGGGCATCAGATCCTTGTTGGATGGTTGTGAGCCACCATGTGATTGCTGGGAATTGAACTCAGGACCCCTGGAAGAGCAGTCAGTGCTCTTAACCACTGAGCCATCTCTCCAGCCCTTCACCTTACTTTTTAAGCTTTAGTTTATTTATTATTTTTATGTGGATATACATGATATGGTAACAAACACATTGTGCTTTGGTGAACATTTGGTCAAAGCACAATTTTGTGGAGTCAGTTCTCTCTTTCCACCTATACATACATGGTTTCCAGGGTCCAAACACAGTGTAGCTCGGTTTGAATAGTGAGCCCCTTGACCCACTGGGTCATCTCACCTGTCTCACAGATCTTATTTTTTGAAACAGATTCTCTACTGAACCTAGAGCTTGCTGATTTCCGTTAAGCTAGCGGGCCAGTGAGTTCCAGGGAGTCACTTGTCCTAGGCCTGGTATGACTGATTCTTGGCATAGAGCCAAGTCCAGTCTACCATTACCACAGAAATAGGGGCAGATAAAATAAACTTCATTCTGATTTAGATATTTGGGGGTAAGAAAGTTTAAGATAAGACTTTCCAGTTGCATCAAAAGAATGTTAAATTTGTATCTCATGTTTAAGAAAATTTCTGCTGATAATATTTGTGGTTTCATTGAAGAGCGAAATTACTTTCAACATTAAACTCTCCATACAATTTCATTGTTTGAGCCTTAATCAACAGTAACGTGTCAAGAAAAGTCTTTGTGAGCATCTTCATAGAAGTAAGACTGCTTTCATTGAATGTTCTAAGTGACGACTTAGGTCAAAATATTCATATTGGGGAATAAAAGCAGTCTTTATCTTTCCTTTGTCAGGAGTGGAATTGAAACGTGAAGCAGAAGGTTTCAGTGGGTCAATTGTTCCAAATGACTTACCTGAAAACCTCACTCAGAGGGAAATAATACACCCCGAGATTTGCATGCTGGGATTAAATTTGCTTTCTGCTAGCAAAGCTGAACTTGTGCTTGCTCATGTGCTTCAGAGCTTTCTGAAAACTGCCAGGCAGAAGGAAAAGAACATTTCTCTGCCCATGCAGCGGGTAAAGGATGGACTAAGTCCAATCAGTGCCTACCACACTCATGTTCCAACTATTCATCTTCTTACGTTTAAGCCAACTTGGTATGAAAGTTATTTGAGATGATTTCTTGTCTTTCTTTTTATGCCGTCAGTGTGTTTTCACTTTCCAGTGATTTTCTAAAGTCATCTACTCCCATGTTTCTCGAATAAGTAGCAAAAATTAATATTGTCTTTAGCTAAATAGTAATGTGTCCTGAGAGCAGATCTTTAAACTCGTATTTAATCCTACAACAGTATCCTTTCCGGTCACTGGAACTCTCTCTCTGTCTCTCTCCGTATCTTTGTCTTTCTGTCTCTCTCTGTCTCTGTCTCTGCCTCTCTCTCTGTCTCTGTCTCTGTCTCTCACTCGCACACACACATACATATGTGCACATGTGCACACATAGGCTCTTATGTAATAATTAATTATGGCATTGCTCTTGTATTATGCTTCTGTCAAGTCAAATGTTTTAATTTTTTTATGTTTCATTCTTTAATCTTGAGGAAACTATGAAAATCCTTCTAGAAGGGTTCTTGAATATCTTAACACAAACTAATTCTGATTTCCAAGGCGAATTGAACCTGGTTTAAGGAAACAACTTTGAAATTCTTATGTTGTTGCGTGAAGAATTAACGATTATGTCTTCCACTGCTCCTTGTTTTCCAAATTGTTATTCTGTATATCACCCTCTCTGTTCCTCATGCTCACTCAGTAAAGGATATTGAGTAGAGGGACAAATGTTGATTCCAAGGCCTGCAATGAGTTTTTCAGTAGCTTTGTGAGGACAGTAATCTGCTGTAAACACTACACTGCTGCTGTATCTCCTCTTCTTGGCTCTTTCTCAGGCATTTGAGGAGTTTGTGATGGAAGCGAATGTGATTTCTGCCCACAGCAGGTCTGAATTATAGTTGAAGGTTAAGACTAGTATATATGAAATTTTAATTTGGGTTTGTGTGATGCTTCCTTCCTCCAAGTGAATTTTTTTTTTTTTTTTGGTTCTTTTTTTCGGAGCTGGGGACTGAACCCAGGGCCTTGCGCTTCCTAGGCAAGCGCTCTACCACTGAGCTAAATCCCCAACCCCTCCAAGTGAATTTTAATTTTTGTCAGAAATACCCAGTATTTGTGTTAAGTCCTCTAGAGGATGCCATATCCAAGGATTTGTGATGGCTGTGTTTTATTACTGGGGATGTTAATTTTAATCATTTCAGGTAAAGATGGTCTTCAGGTTTTTCTCTCTTGTAATTTGCAAATATCTTATGGGTGGCAACTTGAAAGAGTGTAAATATCACTTTTCTCATATTTTAGCCCACAGTTTTTAGCATCTATTTTTGATCATGTATGAGAAGGGTAGTACTGTAATAATCGCTAAATAGTGATTTTGTATTTCTGTTATTCTTTGAACATTTATGAATTGGGATTGTACTATAAGGAAAAGGTCTTTACCCCTCCGTTTACTTACTTAAGGCCTGAATATATCATACCTATGTCACATTTTTCCATACCAATTTTCTCATTACAAACATTAACGCTGGTAGGACACGTTTAAGTTCACAAACCTCTGTTAGCACATTATTACTATCTAACACTCATAACATATTCAATTTCTCATACGGTGTTACCCAGTGTCCTTTTCTTATTCCTAAAGAGTCCTTCCCTTCCAGGATACATACGATTCATTGTCACAGTTCCTTGCTTGGGTTGCTGTGCCTTTTATGTCAGACGTAGGGAAGACCAATCTATGATCGCAGAGATTTACTATTTCTAAAAGTTATTTTACTCTCTCCATATTCTTTGCCCTTTGTTTTCTTGTGTATGAGTTATAGTATTGGGCTGTGAAGGTTCATCTTCCCATGTATCTTATCTCGTACTTCTTTTGTGTTACATTTAGGGAGACTTTAAAACTTCTATTCCACTGTAGCTGGAGACAGAGCTCAGTGATTAAGAGCACTTACTTCTTTTCTGAAGGTCTTAAGTTCAATTCCCAGCAACCATGCCCTGGCCTGTGGGGGTTCAGAGGAGACCTGGGAGGGGGCGAAAGAATAAGGGGACAGGGGGCACAAAGAAGGAGAGCAAGTCTATGTTCTGATCAAGCTCTCAAACTTTAATTTAAAAAACAGTGGGGGTTGGGGATTTAGCTCAGTGGTAGAGCACTTGCCTAGTGCTCTACCACTTGCAAATTACCAAGGCCCTGGATTTGGTCCTCAGCTCCGGGTGGGGGGGGGGGGGCAGTGGCTTATAAAGACAAGCAGGCGGGAAGGTCACCCAGGACCCAGGACCCAGGACCAATTTCACTACCAATTCCACCCTCTCTATATCCCTAAACCATAGGTTACAGGTATAGATAAGAACAGACGTTGGAGACTAAAGCTGTAAAAGTGATAAGAACAGACAATTGGCTGGGTGTCCCAGAGGGTGTAAGAGAGCTTGACATTCCTGAAACATGCCTCAGACAGAGGGTGTGTAAGCGGACTTGGCTCCTGGCACAACCACATAGCAGTTCACAATTGTCTGATGTCTTCTTCTAGTATGTAGATGTATATGCGTACAAAATACCCATATACATAAATGGGTAAATAAATAAATATTTATAAATAAATAAATAGACATGCTTGTCAAAACTTTTAAAAGCAATTATATCCCAATCTCTTATTCATTTTTAAAATTATGGGAGCTGCCCAATGTCTTAGTTCAATTTTTGTTGATGGGGCAAAACAGCATCACCAAGGCAATTTATAGAAGTAAGCATTTAATGAGGGCTTACAGTTTCTAAGGGCGAAACCATGGCTATCATGACAGGGAGCGTGGAAGTAGGCAGGCAAGCATGACCCTGGAGCAGTAGCCAAGAGCTTACATGTGATTCATAAGCAGGAGACAAGAGAGAGAGAGAGAGAGAGAGAGAGAGAGAGAGAGAGAGAGAGAGAGAGAGAGAGAGAGAGAATATGAGAATGAGTAGAGCCAGTGAAATGACTCAGCAGGTCAAAGTCCTTGACAAATAAGTCTGGCAATCTAACTTTGATCAATAGAACTCCAGTAAAGGCAGGAGGAGAGAACTGACTCCACAGAACTTTCCTCTGACTGCTACATGTGCACCATGGCAGGTGTACACACACACATACACACACACACACACACACACACACACACACACACACCATACACTAATAAAAACTGTTAAAATGTTGATTCTTGGGCTAAATCATTTGGGTGATTTTCATTCGTTCCAAGGTTCATTGTTTGCTGGTTGTATTAGCTCACAGCTCTAATGCTAGCACCCAGGAGACACTTAGTGAGTTCCAGGCTAGCCTTGGCTACAAAATGAAACTCTGTGTCAAACAAAAAGAAGACAATCATTTCCCTAGAAAACCCCACCTCCAGAGTCTTACAGAGCCATGTCTGATAGTTAGATGCTACTCTGTCCTGGGCCACCAGCTTCTTTCCATAACCTTAGTGACAGCTTTCAGATGCTTTTGGTCTACAGATTAAGAAAAGGAAAAAATACAGATCACATGGGGACCCAGAGCTCCTGGGTATCTGTCATTTCAAACCAAGATGATTTTCTGCCTAGTCATGAGATTCAACTTCCTCTCTGCTACCGTTGCAGGAGTCCGTTCCTCCACCACCAGACTATGACAGGCTAGTCGCATGATAAACCACTTCGTCAAAGCACTGACAAAGTTTCTTCGGTTGTCAAGACTCTGTTCTGAATAATAACTAGGTAATCATAAAAATATATGTCTGAGAGAAGATCGTAGGAGAAACACTGAATGAAATGAATGTTTGTATCAACAGAGGACAGTGAAAACTATAGGTAAACTTCAGAGAAAACAAATTGATAGGTCCTTTGCAGTAAGAGCCTTAGAGGTAATTCTTGCCCATAGAGCACAGCTGAGTTTGCGCAGTTGTACCTCTGTGTAACTTAGAGGAAGGTGGACCTCACTCCAACCTCAGCATAAGAAAGCAGCATGGGTAAGGTGTGTGCTGCACACACTAGATTCTGGCTAGATCCTCCTTCAGCTAGCTGTGTTCCTGGATCACAGGGACACAGGTAACCAGCCAGGTTTAAAAGCAAAACAGAACAAAAAAAAATGTAAAAGGAACCACTCTGCTGGCATGAGCCTATAATCTATTTCTCAGGAAGCTGAGGCAGGAGGATCACAAATTCAAATCAAGGCTAACCTGGACTAGAGATCTAGAGATTGAGTTCAAAGCCAGTCTGGGGTTGCTAAGGATATAGTTCTATGGCAGAGTATTTACCTAGTGTGAGCAAGTCCTGAGTTTAATTCCTGGTATAAATGGGGGGATGGGGTAGAGTGGGGTGTGATGAGTGTGGGAGTCAGGTGGGAGTGGGGTGGGGTAGAGTGTGGTGTGGTGCAGGTGGGGCAGGGTGGGGAGCAGTTTCACTCATCCCCATTACTTCTGACTTACCTGGATTCGTTATTCCCACCTTTCAGCTCTTAGTTGGAAACTTTCCCATCTCCTCCTTATATTCCTTAGACTTCCTGGGCCCCTGACTCCCATGTGGTTCTGGACCCTGCTCACATCTTTGTTTTTGATCCCCTCTCACCTCCAGTGAGCGGTTTCCAAGTAACAGCCTCTTAAGTCTCACTCTCAGCATCCTTCCTGCCACCAGAGCCTGGACAATTTACTTATTTTTAAATTTTTATTTATCTTCTATTTGCATGTGTACGTATGCATGTGTCTTAGTTAGACACCGTGACCAAGGCAACTCTTATAAAGGACAGCATTTAACTGGGGCTGGCTTACAGGTTCAGAGGTTCAGTCCATTACCATCAAGGCGGGAGCTTGGCAGTGTCCAGGCAGGCCTGGTGCAGGAGGAGCTGAGAGTTCTGCATCTTGTTCCGAAGGCAGACAGGTGAAGAGTGGCTTCCAGGCAGCTAGGACCAGGGTCTTAAAGCCCACGTCCACAGTGACACACTTTCTCTGACAAGGCCACACCTACTTCTGATAAGGCTACTCTGATAAGGCTACACCTCCTAATAGTGCCACTCCCTGGGCACTGTTATTCAAACCACCACATCATGCTTATGTAAGTGACTCCATGTGAAGACAGGATCCTGTGGAGCAGAGGAGGGTACCCGATCCTCTGGAACTAGAGATACAGGCCGTTCCGAGCTTCCATGTGGTCGCTGGGAATTGAACCCTGGTCCTCTGGAAGAGCAGTTAGTGCTCTTAATTGCTGAGCCATCACTCCAGTCATTCATTTACTCGTGAAATATTGATTTAGTGTGTACTCCTGGCAGTCAAAAGTCAACAACAACAACAACGTGCAGAAGTCGATTCTTTCTATCCACCACGTGGGTCCCAGGAAATGAATTCAGGTCACCAGGCTTGGCAGCAAGTGCCTATAGCTTGGTCTGAGCAGGTGGCCTGTCCTCAACTCCCTCTTGCTACATCACATGCTCTCCCCAGGGTGTGCTGCCTCAAAAGACCCAAAAAGCATGGGCCAACTTACTTTGGTCCCAAACCTGCAAATCAGTAAGCTCAGATAAATCTTGGCTCTTTCCAGGTTAATTGTTTCAGGTCTTTGTTATGACAATGCGAGCAAAGTTGCTTAACCTTTGGCAGACTGAGGAGGAGGCAACTTCTCCTGAAAAACCCCTAACGAACGAGGCAAAATCCAGTCCCATACCCCTCTGATAAATTTTACATATAGTGGATGGAAGAAGTACCAGTGTTTTCTCACAAAAGAATCCCACCCAAGTAAGGGTGGGAGAAATGATACATTAACGTAGCACTGGTTTTAGGTTCTTATTGAAAGTGATTCTAAGCAATGGCCATCAACGGCTAGACACTAAAATCATCTGATCCAAAGCTAGAATGAAAACTGAGGCTGGGGTGTGGCTCCATAGGTAAACTTCTGCCTAGCATACGTGAAGCCCTGCGTTTGATCCTCACCACTACATAAACCAGGTGTGGCGTTGGACATTTTCAAACTCAGGTCTCGGGAAGCAGTAGAGGCAGGAGGATCAGAATCCTCAGCTACATAGAAAGTCAAGCCAACCTGGGCTACAAGAAACTGTAAACAAACAAACAAACAAACAAACAAACAGAAAAGAAAGACAAAACTGATGGGCACTTTGTATCATGTGGGTCAGTCTACAAGCAAGATTCAGGTCTGAGTCACAAGACAGAAACATACACACCTCTGGATAAGATGCAATTACAAGTTCCGGCCCCTATGAATTCTGGCTAGAGAATGTTGAAAATGGAGTCTTACTGAAACTGTGAGTGTAAGAAGTGCTTCTGAAATTTTTGTGGATGTCCTTGTGAAGTGGCCAGTAATGGGCAGGGAGTAGGTAAGGCTTGTCACTGGGTAAGACTTGTCTGAAATAAGACAGGCTACACTGATTGTTGCCACAGCTGGACAGTGAGTACCCAGACATTCATCACGCTATACATAGCTATTAATCAAGTTTTTCAGAGAGTTCTTGGAGGAAGCTGGGGAGGTTGCTCAGTGGTTAAGAATTCTTGTTGCTCTCACAGAGAACCAGTTTGGTTTTCAGTATCCATAGTAGTGGGCTCAGAAACATTTGTAATTTCAACTCCAGGGAATCTTGCACCCTCTTCTGGCTCAGAGGGCACCCATACCCATGTACACACACACACACAGACACATACACACACACACACACACACACACACACAGAGAGAGAGAGAGAGAGAGAGAGAGAGAGAGAGAAAGAGAGAGACAGAGACAGAGACAGAGACACGGAGAGAGAGACAGAGAGAAACAGACAGAAAATATAACACGTTTTTGTATTTGAAAAATCACCTTGAGTTCTGATTCACTTTAAGCTACCACTGACTTTATTATTAATGTCTCACTCATCTTTGTAATGAGCTGCATAAACACAAGGAAGAAGGAGAGTAGCTGAACCAGAAGGTCTGATTCAGTACCAAGACTGGGTTGCCGAGGGAATCCTTTTAGTAAGTCTCAGTGACTGGGCATGAGCAGATGAATGTGTGTGTAAATACAGCCTGACTGAGAGGCGTTAAGCTCCAGGAAAGTCAATTTTTGGGGCACTATTCTACCTTTAATGGGTACGAATCTTGGGTATCCCTTTTCCTTTTCCTCTCTCTCCCTTTCTCTCTTTCAATATATATTTATTAATTTATGTTATATTATTTGTATTATATATCTATTGATATTATATAGTATATAATTATAAATTTAAATAATTTATATAGAGAATAGAAATCTTTATTTTTTTTAGTATCTTGTTTGCCCTTTAAATTTATACAATTTCAGAAACATTTTCACATATCAAATATTTCAATGTTTTCTAGTACTAGCACGTCATAGTTGAGAGGAAAATATTTTAAGAACTAGGACAGTATGTCATCCTTCAAGATACGCTGCTTCTATTTACCTTTTTCCTGAGATCTCTCCCTTTACTAAGATTCTACTATTTTGTGATATAACTAGTTCTAGAAGCTTGCTTCTCTCAGATGAAACACTAAGACACGGGACATGAACCCTGTAGCACATATGAGGTAAGCCTTGTCACTCTACTGAACGGAGGCCTGGCTGGAAGGGGAAGAGACTCAATGTTCCTGGGTGATGCTGCTCAAGTGTGGGAGTCATTAGGTCAAAGTGAAAAGACTTGGGGCTGGGGAGACAGGTGTCAGTGCAGTGCTTTGCACACATGACCATCTGTGTTTGATCTTAGTATCCACATACAAAGCCAGGTGTGGTGACTTATAATTCCAGCGCTGGGGAGTCGAAGACATGAGGATCCCTAGAGTTTTCAGGCCAGCCAGTCTAGCCAAATCCAAAAGCTCCAGGTCTCAGTAAGATGCCCTGTCTCAAAAAGGAAGGTAGATTACTCTGGAAAAACGACATCCAAAGTTAACCCCTGGCCTCTATGTGCATCTGGTTATCAATCACGTGATGGTCAATACTTCACATCTGGTTTTTAAGAGAGAAAAATCCTGAGAGGGAGTAAAGTGTCTCATCCTGGACTAGGTATCAATACTAGCGGGACAGCACACAATGGCTCTCCTAGCTGGTATGAGCAGACTTTAATCTTCATTAAGTGTCCATGGATGTCGGGTTACAACCTGCCACTGAGTTTTACAAACATTTTAACAGATTATAAATGGCATTTTAAACTAATTTTTTTGTGTTTTGCCTACATGTAGGTCTACGCACCATATGTGTACATAAATAGTAATTTTTGTTTGGTTTGGTTTGGTTTTGGTTTTTTTGAGACAGGGTTTCTCCGTGTAGCCTTGGCTGTCCTGGAACTTGCTCTGTAGACCAGGCTGTCCTGGAACTCAAGAGATCCAACTCCCTCTGTCTTCTGAGTACTGGGATTAAAGGCTCCCACTGCCCAGTCTATGAATAGCCTTTTTAAAAAAAAACAAACAGATCAATCCAAGAATGAGTTTTGTGACAATTTGTTTCTTCATTGAAACATATGAAGTCAGGGCAGAAACACTTCTTATTGTGTCTCATGGTTACAAAGTCTAAATGTCATGGTTACAAAGTCTGTTGTATTGTCTTTTTAAAAATAAGGCAGAAAACATGTGATCTTAGTACTTAGGAGAATGAAGCAAAAGAACTGAATAGTTCAAAGCTAGTCTACATAGGACCACAGTATCTCAAAAATATCTATTCCTGGAAAATGAAAATCTTAAAAAAAAAAAAAAGGGTTCGTGTGTATGATGTATGTGTATACATGAGTAGAGGAGGCTGTCGAGACCAGAAGTTGTTATCCTCTGAACCTAGAGTTACAAATGGTTGTGAACTGCAGTTGTAGGTTCTGGGAACCTGCTTGGGTCTTCTGCAAATGCCATGTGCAAGTGTAGGATTCTCTCCAGCCCCAGTGAAAACCATTCTTTACTCTTCCACTTGCTTGCTTCTCAATTCTTCCCAGCTAAATGTTTCTCCAGGTTATGGCTCCTCCAGCTCTCATTTCTACACTGCTTTAAAGTCAGTTCCCAGTGACCTCTGCTGCAACACTCATCAATCCTGTTTGTGTTCTATGACGCCTTGAGCATTCAGCAACCTGAATGTTCTCTGTTTTGGGTACCTGTAGCCATTCCCAGCATGTCTCTAAATTTGATATCTCTCTCTCTCCCCCTTTCTCTCTCTCTCTCTCTCTCTCTCTCTCTCTCTCTCTCTCTCTCTCTCTCTGTCTCTCTCTCTCTCTCCCTCTCTCTTTCTTTCTCTTTCTTTCTTTTCTTCCTGGCCAAGTCTGTTTTCCCATTCTATCTGTGCTCCTAAGGGACCTCCCATCAGACCCAGCATGTTGATCTTTATTTTCAGAGCACACTGTTGCTCTCAGGAGCCCCAGGACTTTGTACTAGCTATTCCCACAATTTGGAATGCATCCAGCACCGAGGGGAATTTATCTTATTTTAACTTTGTAAAGAAGCAGGTCAACTCAGGCCAAACTGAAGATATTCAACTGTTCTTCACTTTCAAGTAATGTAGCATTCAACCCAATCCTTAGGAACCTTTCTTTAGAGGCATTACATTAGGTGTTGGGAATGTGTAAGGCAAATTCCCTATTGACCAAACCAGCTCAGCCAGTCAACAGGTTCTCCGGGTAGGGCATGAGGATTAAAAGAAAAAAGACAACTAGACAGCACTGTAGCACGACCCTAGCCAGTTCTGAGGCTTAGGCTGGTTTATTTCTTTTCCAGTCTGCTTTCACACCACTTTTAGTACATGCTAAATAATAAGATCAGTTCTGGGCCAAGGAACAAACAAGGTAATAAGCAAAGTCCTGTGATCACTGTTTCTAGGGGTTTACCAGGATGACCGAGATATCTGAGCCTACTTCTCTGTCCTAGCCCAAAGTCAAGTTCTTGCCTGAAGCCTACTTCTTTGTTTTAGCCCCAAATCAGATTCCTACCTGAGCTTACTTCCACATCCCAGCCCAAGGTCAAATTCCTGTCAAGTTTCTAGAAGTGGCCTCCAAAACTCTCCACACCCTATCTCAACTTACAAACCCCAGAAAGTGTAGTGAGAAGCCCACCACATCTAATAATAACAACAGAGCTAAAGCAACGTATATCAAGGGTTAACTCCAGCTATTTGGGTAGACTCTTGGAGTGAATCAAATTTAGAATGGACAAAAGGAGAAAAAGTAACAACGAATCAAACATGAAGTTGCTGCTAAGAAGCTTGTAAAAAAAAAAATCCAAGTTCAAAATAAATAAAACACAAACCAGCCAAAAGACCAAATGGCTATGTCAAACATGTCCTTTAAAAACAAACATGGGCAGTATCCAGAGAAGAGCATAACCTTGAGGCCGTTAGTACATCTAAACTAAGCAGCTTGGCCAGCCGTTCTCAGTGCTGTACAGCCTTACTTGTATTTGTTTGAACAATAACGGGGCAAACGGTCAGTCGTGCAGGCCTCTGACTATGCAGCTAAGTGCTTACTGACCATCTATCTATCTACTTTGCTCAGAACAGAGCACCGCAGTATCTAAACTGTTTCCTAAGGAAGCATTCGCCACGATTACTCTTTAAATGTTTTTTTAACACCACCCTTGAGATGGTGTGTCTGTCCCAGAGTAACCGAGAATGCCTTAAATTCTCTAGTATGACATTGAATTTATAATACTCCTGCCTCCACATCGCAAGGGCTGGGTGCACCCCGACCGATTTGTGCAGAGCTGGGGGATGGAAATCAACCTGGGTGCTTCCAGCACGTGAGGTGAGCCATACCCCAAGCCTAGACACCCACTCCCGCAGCCAGCCAGTAGTTTGCGTGGGTGACAGGAAGAGCCTAACAGCCCCAACTCCCAGCGTTCGGACGCCCCGCCCCTGCAGTCGTTCGCACGGAAACGGCTGCAGGCTGACCCCGCCCTCGGCCTGTAGCCGCTCCGGGAACCCGGACGGCGTCCGACAGAGGACACACGTCGGAGCGCAGCACCTACTACCACCTGGCTGGGGTGAGTCCTGGCGACTGCGGGCTCAGGGGCATCGGGATATCACTGTTCCCGGATTGGAATCCGAAGGGAGGTTCGAGTGTCGTGACACGCGCACGGGCCACCAGACACCGGGAGCGGTCGTAGGTTGAGGCTTGTAATCGGACCGTATTGTTGGGACAACGCTACCTGCCACGGGTGAGGGCTCTTCGCCGGGCGGCTCCCCTGCCGTGGAAAGGCGAGCATCACCTGGATCCCCAAGAATGACAGGCCCGGGGACAGGTGATTGACAGCTCTGTCACACTGCGCGATTCTAGACACGCACTTTAGGCTGCTGAGTCATTCGATGCCAACGTTAAACACGGGGAAACGCAATTTCTCTGGGTTGGGGATCGTCCTAAAACCTAAGTCATAGCTTGTTGTGGCTGTGACGGTGAGACATGCCTGGAGACTTCGGAGACTAGTTATTTAATGCCAGCCTAGGTCATCTTGATCTCTCTCTAGGCAAGCTATCAATTATGGATGTGGTAATGGCAATTCTTGTCTCCTTTTTGCTCGTGTTCGTGCTTCCTGAATTGCACAGAACAGAATGAAAGGTTCAAAGGATTTGACTAAAATGAGTTAATGACAGATGCTAGGTAGGGGCCTAGGGTGGTCTTTAGGGGTGTAACCAAGAGAGATGTAATTTTCTGTTCTCCGGTATAAAAGCGATTCAGCGAGTGCCTATTGTTAACAGCCTGAAGGAATTGTAGGAAGTAAACCACAGGAAACTCTAGTTTCATTTTCTGGCCTGGTTCTGGTTTGAGCCATCAAGCCTAGAGGTAGTAAGGACACTGCGAAAGTGCAAAGCATGCACTCTTTTAAAAACCAGGCGGATGCAGAACAGTGCTTCTAGTATTCAGAGGAGTAACTATGCCGCCCCCACCCCACCCTCAACTTATTTAATTTGGCTGGCTGAAGAAAACCAACGTCTTCTGTTAGTAACAGCTGACACATACTGAGCTATTTTCTACTATGTAAACTAGTTTAATCCTCAGGACAGCCCCACCGTGTGATTCCTACTCAAATAGGAAAAGTTAAATGACTGTTGTCAAAGCACTGCTCGAGTGATATTTGCCATTGTTTTAGTTTAGGGGTCTGTGTCTTGTGTGTTAGGGACTGAACCCAGGACCTTGAGCTTGTTAGACAAGTTCTCTACCACTGAGCCACACCTCCAAACCCTTTCCCCACCTTTTGTTAGGTGTTGAGGATTGAACCCAGGGTTTCAGGCATACTGAGCTCAAGCAAATGGCCACTGACCTTCTAGTTTGTATTTTATTTGTATTTACTGCTTTTGACTTGTTGGTTTTGCGGTGCTGGCATAGAACCTGGGGCCTCATCACACTAGGCAAGCTCTCTATTCAATCTGTGCCTTTAGCCCTTAAAAATGATCTTGACAGGATGCCTTAGCCTCTGTTCTACTGCTGTGAAGACACCATAATGGAAACATATAAAGGAACACTTGTAGAGGAAAGCATTTAATTGGAGCGTGCTTATAGTTTCAGAGGTTTGGGTCTATGGTCGTCACGACTGGGGAGCATGTGGGATGCAGGCAGACATGGTGCTGGAGACGTAGCTGAAAGTTCTACATTTGGATTCCCAGGCAGCGGGAAGGGAGAGACACTGGACCTGGCTTGGTCCCACCTCCAGTGACACAGTTTTCCCAACAAGGCCATACCTCTCTATCCTTTTAATTAGTTCCACTCTTTGGTGGCTCTTTTATGTATAAATACATTATTAAGAATATATGGTAGGTCTTTGGTAATACTCACTGTTGTCTGGTAACCATCAGTAAAGGAATTTAATTGACATAGGAAAGTTTGATGTGAAGAGAAACTGTGCACGGTTCTTCTTTTACACAGGACAAGTTATTACTTTGAGTAATCCTTAAATGAAGAGTGGGTAAAGCCCATATACGGAAGAGAGACTCCAGTCAACAATATCAATAAGTTGAAGAAGAAAAATGTTGTCCTTAAGCAATCTACAAAATATCATCTATAACCCGGTAATAACAGATTTTTAGCAAAGTTTTGGGGTTTTTTTGCCTGTAGTAGGATTGACAGCGAGTACACTCAGGTTCTAAAGTTCAACCAGGGCCAGGCATGAACACGATTAAGTTAGCACTCAGGGCATTCCAGCTGGGAGACTGATACTGTGACAGGTGCTGGCTCAGACCTTAAAAACATAACTTTCAAAGGAAAATGCATTTCTTATTCTACATAGTTTTCCCTTCTTTTTAAACAATTTTAATGATTTATTTTTATGGGCATTGGTTGTTTGCCTGCACGTGTGTCTCTGTGTGAGTGGAACTGGAGTTACAGACAATTGTGAATTGCCAGTGCGGTTTCTGACAGTTGAACCATTTTCCCAGCTTCTCCTAGTCTTCCCTTCGTTTTTATAACATTTTTATTTACTGTGGTGTGTGTGTGTGTGTGTGTGTGTGTGTGTGTGTGTGTGTGTGTGTATGTGTGTGTGCGCATGCGCATAAACCTTGATGCCACAACACACACATGAAGGAAAGGTCTGGGGACAACTTTTGGGGAGTTCTATTCTACCATTTGGGCCTGAAAGTTGAACTCAGGTGGTCAGATTTGGCAGGAGGCACCTTTACGTGCTGGGCTGTTATACTGGCCTCATCCTTCTTTCACCTGTCTGTCTGTCCATCCATCTATTGTATAGAGGATAGAACGTATGGCTTCATGATTTGGGCATATTATAGCACTAGGCCACACTGTCCATCCACCCATTCCCTGTCCATTCATTTATTAGCTGTTTCTGCTTGTTTTAAGATAAGGCACTGCTGTGTTATCCAGTCTGACTTCAAACTTGAAATCCACCTGCCTCAAGCCCTAATACTGGGATTGTAGACTAGTGTGTTCCACCACACCCAGCTTTTTGTGGTGTTTTTGAAATGAGAACTGTCCACAAGAAGTTAGCGTCTCAGATTTCCCCTCTGTTCTCCCAACACTGCTTGGAAGTATAGCAGGGGAAGTGTCAAGAGCTAGAGGCAAGAGACCTGAGCAAAACATGTTGTCCAGTTCAGGCTGCTGGTAAGAGTCTGACTAACTGCTAGAAAATGCAGTCAACATCCTGGTCTTCTAGAAACCTGTGAAGGGCCTACTTTGGTTTTCAGTGCTAGTGAGCCTCTCTAGATGTGCCTGGTTTCTTTTTACCACCACACTGTTGATAGAGACCTGATATAGAGCCACTGGTTTTTTGTGACCCCCTAGGAGACTCTTGGGCAGTAGAAATGTCAAAAGTCACTGAACCGGTTGTGTGTGTTGAGAATATAGCTGTGATTTCCCCCCCTTAACTCTCAGTACCACAGTGAAAGAAAGGTTTTAAGAACCATGTCAAGCAAACTGAATTTTGGGGAGAAATAGCCTTATGTGGCAATGGGTTTAAAAAAGGTTTGCAAAATTTGACATCAGTGAAGACATTTAAAGTGGTTTTATGCATGTTGTAGCTAAAAACATCTCAAGGTTGTAGACTGGAAAAAAGACTAGACCTATGTGGGGTGTGTGTGTGTATGTATGTATGTGTATGAGAGAGTATGTGCTTGTGCATATGTATGTGGTGTGTGTTTGTGAGTATATGTGCATGTGATTTTTTTTTCCTGTACTTAGTGGAAGACAGGAACTGCTTCCTGTTCATTTGACCTTATGATGAATGTTTTAATGTTCTTGGTCTAGACTGGTATAACGTCTGTCAGTGTTAAAGCTTCTTAGAACAGATAAAGTACACATTGTAACTGGTGGTGTCTTTTTCATTTTTCTACTTGGTATATTTCTTTCATTAGTTCCACTGAAAGAATTTTAAAAATTAAAAGCCAGAGTCACTCTTCGTTCAAATCGAGTGAGTAACTTGAAGACATTGCCTTTGTTCTGTACCAGAAAGGCAGTCAAGCGGCATCTGTAGGCATTTCATTATTGTCTTCTCATAGACTTTGTAGTTGTTCTAGGCACTCTTGCTTTTGTTTTGTTGAGATGAGCACGGACACTTCACTTTGTAGCCCAGGTTAGCCTCCAGCTTACATCAGTCTCTCTGCCTCAGCTTCCCAAGTGCAACTTGAGCTTCCACACCCAACGTGTGGAAACTTAAGCCTCTCTCGATATTCAGCTGGACTCATCCACATTAACCCTAGCTGGAGCTGAGGAATGGCTCCTTCTGGAACCAGATTCCCTAAGGCCCCTGCCTGAGGCCTGAGGCCTGAGGTCACCAGCGCATGGCGGATCTTCTAGCTGTTGAGTTATTACAGCCAAAGGGCAGAGAGCAACTCTGCCTGAGGAAGGAGTGCCGGGGCAGAGTCCAGAGGAATCCAGCACGTGCCCCAGGGCCATTTAGATCCGCCACAGTGTGACACTAAGGTGGTGTTGTCTGCTGGGGAAACTGAAGACTCAGGGTTTTTAACTGTGGCTGGTCACAAAGGTGCTGTCTGTCTCACATACAGGAGCACTCTAGACACCTAGGGAGGAAGTCCATGTGTCCTCCTGTTGCCTAGGGCAACGGCTGCCTTCTTGGAAACCCAAGTGTAGGACTCAGTCAGGAGCCAGCCTCTGGAGGGCAGCACTTTGCCTCATGTTTGCTTAATCTACTTCAGTATTTTTCGCCTCATCTCCAGTGACAGCTTCTTATCAGTACTTGGGAGGCAGAGAGGCGGGAGAGTCAGAAGTTCAAGGTCATGTCTTATTAGATACATTAATCACTGAGTTTGGTCATAATTGCCTTTATTCACTTATGAAAATAACGTTTGTAAAATGTCTTTCCCTTAGACAATCCCCTATGTCAGTACCATTACTGAGCAGTTGAAGCCTGGCTCTTTGATCGTGATCCGTGGCCATGTTCCTAAAGATTCAGAAAGGTAAGATCACTGTGTGGGATGGAAGGCCAGCTGTCTCTCCGTGACTAGAGAGGACATTTTGATGCTCTGAGGCCTCTCTGCCTCACTAACAGCCCTGCTAAGATGTGAGGAGAAGGAGTTATAGGGTGAAAGTTCCTGGAATGTTATGTTCTGTTTTGTTTTGTTTTGTTTTGTTTTGTTTTGTTTTGTTTTGTTTTGAGACAAGGGCTCTCCATAGCCTTGGCTGTCCTAAAACTCACTCTATAGACAGGTTGGTCTCGAGTTTATAGAGATCTGTCTCCCTCTGCCTCCCGAGTATGGGATAAAAGGCATCACCACCACACCCAGCTGATTACTGGAATTTTTTATATCATCACTGTAAGTCTGATTTCAAAACAAACAGATACACTGATGGAAAAGCGGGGTTGTTGAATAACAGAAAGTCTCAGCACAGTCTTAGCACTGTCACAGCATCTCTCGAGAGTCTCTCGGTGGTGCTGCTGACAAGACATGGTGTTGCTGAGTGTCTGCTTTGGGTATAATAAACTCAGGGTGTTACTTCTCTTGTTCCTGAGAAAAACAACATAGAGAAGAAAGATTTATTTCATTCAGTTCATGATGTGAGGGTACAGTCCATCCCGGTTGGGAATGTCTGGCAGTAAGAGCAACTCTGCAATGGTGGCAGGGTCTTGAGGCGACTGATCACATTGTGTCCATGGAGAGGGAGTAGAGAGATAAATGGCTGGGGCTCAGCTCACTCACTCTCTTCTGTATTCAGTCAGGAACTCTAGTCTTTGGATGCTGCAGTCCACATTTAGGGTGGGTCTTCGCTCCTCAATCAAACCTCGATGAAAATGCTCTCACAGACACGCCCAGGGGTGTGTCTCCTGGGTGACCCCCAATTTGGTCAAGCTCACAAGGAAGAGTAGCCATCTCAGATCCTGTCATTCAGAGCTGGATTCAGTTCTGAGAGGCCGACATGATTGGTTTGAGTGACGTATGGAAATTATCCTACAGAGACCCCTTGAGTGTACCCGTGGGAGCAGGCCTCATGATGAGAACCCTCACCAAAAACGTAGCCTCACTTTCGTGCTTTGAAAGACTGGTGGTCTATGCGTAGCAGGGGGTGAGGTGGTGGAGCAGAAGTGGGTGGGATCAGGTACAGCTTGCTTTGAACAGACTCTTGGACCAGGAGTTTCCCTGGCATCTGCCCTCTGTTCATCAGCAGATTTGAACACAGATAAGGCCAGCATCCAAGACAGGCAGGAGAGGGAAGTTCTTATTCTGGGTCCATTTAACTCAGCTCATGCTGTGGGGCTCTGTTACTGAGGAAAGAAAAGGGGAAGATGGGCAGGCTGCCCTGTAGGTCCTGTGGATGAAATGGGGGGTGCTAGGGTGGGGGTGGTTGGGGGTGCTTGTACTTTCCCCATGGTTCACCTTTGCAGACTCACGTGGTTCTGTTCTGCTCTTGCCCAGATTCCAAGTAGACTTTCAGCATGGCAACAGCCTGAAGCCGAGAGCTGATGTGGCCTTCCACTTTAACCCTCGCTTCAAAAGGTCCAACTGCATTGTTTGTAACACACTGACAAATGAGAAATGGGGCTGGGAGGAGATCACCCACGACATGCCTTTCAGAAAAGAAAAGTCCTTTGAGATTGTGATCATGGTGCTAAAGAACAAATTCCAGGTAGGTGCTAAGAGAGAGAAAGGGGGTGTGTGAGCGTGCGTGGGGATGGCGTGGGGAACTATATGTCACCGTTCAGATGGAAACGCAGATGCAGAACAGAGACATTCTTAGGTCTTCTTCCAGGAGGGCTAAATTCTGGATCATGTCACGGTTAGGGGAGTGGGTTATAAAACCCACACCTGAAGTGTCCCACTGCCCCTCATGGCTCCATGACAGATCCAGTGCATGCATCTCCCACCCCGAGAGGCCATGGTGCCCAAGAGGAAGGTTAGTGTGGATAGAGCGATGAAGGCGGAGCCCAAGCTCCATTCCTTGAGGCTATCGGCCAAGCCCCGCCCCTGCCAAGGTGGACAGGAAGCCGGAAAAGTGGGAAAGGATAAAAACATCAGACAAAAAAGTGCAGATAAAAGGGAAGAGGGAAGCGAAGGGCAAACAGGCTGACGTGGCTGACTACAGATCTGCCTGCAGACAACGGAGAGACAGAAAACCAGAGAAGAGAAAGATACCAAGTCCAACTAAGCTTCCATCACGTCTGTCAGTGGTCCCTGCCACTCTTCTTGTACAATCCAGAGGAATATTTTTTTATCAACCATTTTGTAAATGCCAGTTTTTTAGTAGCTCTAGAAACATTTTTAAAAGGTGAGGGAATCCCACCCCATCCCATTTTTTTAAGTGTAAATGTTTTTTTTAAAGAGGTTAAATCATTTGCTGGTTGTTTATTTTTGGTACAACCAGAAAATAGCAGGATACTGAATCAGGAGAGGCTGTGACTGTGTTGAGGGTCACCATAACATTCTGTAGAGGGGGCTGGTTCTATATCCTACAGTACAAAGCTTACTAAATAGCAATTTGGAGTCTCAGTCATGCATTCGTGTCTGGAATTTTTTCAGTTATATCTGGTCCAGTGTTTCTAGTAGAGCCATTTTGTAAGAAAGCCAGTCTTTGGTCCTCGCCCTGTCAGAACTGTGATGCCTTTTGTCATGGCAGACCATTTTCCTAACAGTTGTGATAATGTGCAGTGAAAGATGGAGATTTTGAGTCTGTTCTGTGGTGTTGTGAATTGGTGGAACTGAGGATTATGAGCATTTGGTTGTCATGAGAGGTCTTATGGACACTTGCCAAGTTTGAGGAAACAATACGTAGCTCTTTGTTTGCGTACATAACGCAATGTGACTCTTCAGCGTTTGCGTACCTGTGATAAGAATTGAAATGTCTGTGTACTCTGCTCCTTGACCAATAGAATCTCAGTTATGAAAATAAATAAACAAACAAATAAATCCCACACCTGAAGTGTGGGAAAGTCTGCATGACCCGTCTATTGGTGAACAGGGAGCACCTCAAAGGGGCATGCCCAGTCTCTCAGCAAGCTACTGCTGTAGAGCCCTGAGGGCCTTGTGAACAGTGACTTCCAGAGGCCCCTAAGAGTGCCAACCCCCAAACCCATAGAGGGCTTGTACAGCGGAGGTCTTGCAGCACATTTTGGTCCAGGTCCTTGTGGGACATTGCCCTTTGGAGCCCCCTGTGCTCCTCGGTTTGCTGTCCTATGCCCTTCAGTCTTTAATCTAGCTGTACCCCCCGTTGTTGCCCTGGGTTTGTTGTATATGGGGATTTTTAAAGCTCACTCAAAGGTCCTACTGTGGGCCCTACTACGGGCTGCTCATGTCTCCCTCCTGGAATCTGAGGTACACCACCTGGCATTTGAAGGTCCTGTGTAGAAGATTCACAGATACAATCTTCCCATCTCACACAACTGTAGCCCACTGAGTGAGGCTCTTCTCACCCCGAGATAAGAAATCTCAAATAAGTCAGAGAGCTTACCGTCACTTTGCTTTGTGTGTGTGTGGGGGTGGGGGGGTTTGTCTTTTGAGACAGGGTTTTTCTGAGTTGTGCTGGCTAGCCTTGAACTCACTCTGTCGACCAGGATGTTCTAGAACTCAGGAGTCTGCCTGCTTCTGCCCACCAAATGCTGGGATAAAGCACCATCACTGCTTGGCTGCTGCGTGCTTTCACCGAGTGAGCTCAGTGCCTTCTTGTCCCTCCCATAGAGGTGGGGCTGTCAGACTGTAGCCCTGAAAGAGGGTTGGGACCACAAGGAGGCAGAGCTTACCTGCATCTTAGGCTTCCAGACCTCGTGAATGGCTCTTGGGGCCCTGCGCATGGTTGTCTCCTGGGCACACACAGATAGATACATGGGGAGCACACATAACATCCAAATGTATGTGTCTGGAGAGATGAGTCAGGCACTTACTCAGACAGTACTCCAAAAGTTCAGAATTTCTGCTACTGAGGTTGCTGCTTTCAGCCACAATGCAAGCAGAGATCTGTGAGAAAAACCTGAGGCGTCATCTCATTCATTCATTCATTCATTCAGTTTTGTGGTGCTGGAGATGAAACCTGGGACTTCACACTGTGGGCAAGTGTTGTACCACAGCTCCAGTCCCACCCCGTAAGAGACACTTATTTGGATGAGGACTTACCTATCACTGTGCTCTGAGTGCATCGCCTTCTGCGTCTCTCCAGGTGGCTGTGAATGGAAAGCACATTCTGCTGTATGCCCACAGGATCAACCCAGAGAAGATAGACACACTGGGCATCTACGGCAAAGTGAACATTCACTCCATCGGGTTCAGATTCAGCTCGGTCAGTGCCCTTCCACACACCCCTGGGGGCTTCGGGGACAGTGTTTTCACGTTTGGTCAGACCAAATGGCAGAAACTTCCTTTAATTTACACCTTCCATTTAGGTAAAAATAATATAACTATTTCAGACCTAGTTGGGTTCTGCCCACTAAGCATGCTTTTGTTGTTATAGGACCTCAGATCTAGAGTGAGCCTACCAGTTGGTTAGTTAGCGTGAATCTCCTGTCCCTGGGTGTGAATAACTAACTATTCCTATAAGACAGTTTTCTATGTATCTAAATTTAAGCTTCCCGGACATTGCTAGCTTGTTTCCAATGCTGTGAACGGTGTAATTCTCAACAGCTGTGCCCAGCTCTTAGGAACATTAGATCTTGTTCTCACAAACTCTCGCCAGTTTGGGGGACCCCCACTGTTGAGTTGCATTTTTAAAAAGCATAATTATCAATAATTTTCCATGCTCAGTATCACCAATAAGTTTTTATTATGTTCAATATTTTAAAGAGATATTCTAATGGATGTTAAAATTAATGTATGTTCTTTTGCAGGATTTACAGAGTATGGAAACATCTACTCTGGGACTGACACAGATAAGTAAAGAAAATGTAAATATTCTATGAACCATCAGTTTAAAATGTTCTTAGTTACCCTCAGTGGAAGGAAGGATCTTTTCTCCCTTTAATGATGGAGTTTTCTGTATGTGTTCATATGCATGCAGGTGTGTGTGTGTGTGTGTGTGTGTGTGTGTGTGTGTGTGTGTTCAGGTAGGCTAGAAGTCAACTCTGAGGTCTAAATCAACTGTTCTACATCTTTTAAAAAGTTATTTTGCATGTATATGTCTGTAGTATGTGTGTGCATGTATACATGTGTGTTGGCACGAAGCCAGAAATAGACATTGGATGTCTTCTTTGATTAATCTCCACCTTTTGAGGCAGGGTCTCCTAGTTGAACCCGGAGCTGGCCAATTCAGCTAGTCTAAGTGGCTAGCTTGCCCTAGAGATCCTGTCATGTGCTAGGGTTGAAGGCAGGCGTCCATGCCTGCCCAGCACGTATGTGGTGCTGAGGACTTGAGTCCTCATGGCTGCCCTGCAAGTGCCTTAGCCTTGGACCCGTCTTCCCAGTTCTTCCACCTTGTTTTTCTGAGACAAGGTCTCTCACTGAGCCTGGGACTCCCTGTTGGCTAAACTGGCTGTTCTGCTCGCCACAGGGGCCAGCCTTCCTCTGTCTCTCCAGTGCTGGAGTTACAGATGTGCAGCTCCCATGCCTGGCTTTTACGTGGGTGCGTAGCAAGATCCTTACCAGCTGAACTCTCTCCCTGGATTCCTAAATTAAGTTTTTAATGTGAGGTCAGGCTAGAATTAGTCAGTAAAGAGCCAAGAGAAATACTGTTTTCTGGTGTTGGGCATTATGTTTTTGTTAACATGTAGCGTATTAGTTTAAATGATTACCACTCTGGTGTCTGTAAAAAGCACCCTGTCTCCCTGGCTTGATGAGAGGTACTAGCGTGAAGCACCTGTAAATACTGAACATCAGGTGCACTTCAGATGAATTCTCTGCTCCCGACAGGAACAAGAACAGTTTACAATTGACACTTTGCTGTTCTTAAGAAAGCAGGTCTTATCCCTGTAGGCAAGACATGCCAGTGTTTAGAGAGTTCTTGGGGAGGACAGGTAAGATGCACTTGAAACTCACATTTAGACATTTGAATAACTATTAATTTGTGGATGATAAAGTGTTCACATGAGGATGCTAGACCTTGTTGCCCTTCATAAGCTCCACGGTACCTGTCAGGAAACACAGTGCCCGTGTCACTCCAAGGCAGATAGAGCACTGATACATGAAGCCACAGCAAACTGCTCCTTTGCAAACCTCAGTCACCCAGTAGGTAGTTCTCACTTTTCTTTTTCTTCCACCAGATACAAAAGTCTGGCAAGCTCCATTTGGTGAGTACTTTTGCTTGGTTATTACATATGAAATATATTGTAAATAACCTAGAATGTGAACAGCTGAACCTTGAAGGCAGCTGCATCCTTCCTATGCTTTATTGTAGAACTGTTTCCTGTCATGTGGCAGTAGTGAAGACATTCCTAAAAGTGTGTAGAATGATTTATTTTGTGTGCCTGGCATTTTAAAGGACCCTTCAGTGCCCTTCAGTGTTGGTTGCCTCTTGAAATTCTGAGAACAGGGGAGGATATAAAAAGCCAGCAGAGGCTGAGAGAGAGGAGAAGGGTCCAGGATACAGAAGAGCAGGGTCAGAGAGTAGAAGACAGGACAATTGGTGATAGCTGAGCCAGGAGGAGCTGAACTGAGCCAAAGAAGATACTGTTAAGAGACAGGAGAAGAGGGGCTGGGGATTTAGCTCAGTGGTAGAGCGCTTACCTAGGAAGCGCAAGGCCCTGGGTTCAGTCCCCAGCTCCGAAAAAAAAAAGAACCAAAAAAAAAAAAAAAAAAAAAAGAAGAGACAGGAGAAGAATTTAGGAAGAACCCACACAAAGTAGCAAAAAATTATGAAAAGCTACATTTGGCACTCAAGGTAGGGCTAGGCAGAATGGGAGGTTTGATTTTGTAGAGCAAATGGCAGGAAAAGGAAGTACAGATACTTTGTTTCAACAAGCGGACAGGGTGTTTGCTGAGGCTGTTAGAACATCTCAGCATGGTTTTCAGAAGCAGGTTTTTTCCCTCTCATTTTCTTCTTTATAGGCTATTTTGCTTATTAAAGGGTTGAAAGATTCTGAGCGACTGGAAAAAATAAGGGTGGGAATGGAGAAGCTTGGGAATTAAAAAAATGGAGAAAATGGAAGAAAATCAAGAGGGTTCGTTCCTCTCTTTTCTGAAAAAAGTAACAGAGTTGGCTGTACAGCTAGAGAAATTTTGGAGTAGAGGCAGACAAACTTGAAAAAAGCATCAAACATTAAAAGGGGAGAGAGAGAACAAATAGGTTCACTCCCAGTGACTGACCCAGGCAGTTTTTACCAGGTAGAAAAGGGGAAAGGGACTCTGTGTCAGACGGCAGTCAAGCCAAAGAAATGGAGAAGCAGAAGAATGGTCAGATGAGAAAGCCTTTTTCAGGAGACATAGTTAAAACCACGGAACCTTCTGAGGATAGGCAGTCCTGGTCCCCGGAACCACCCACAGCATTCCCAGAAGTTAGATAGCACATGCCTGCTCACGGGGCTGATCCGCAGGTTATGATGAATTAGGACGGCGGCTGCAGAATGAGGGACCTGAAGCTTCTAAAGAGGCAATGATGCCTTAATGGATGCACTGCCCCTGTGAAATAAACTCTAAATAACTGGGCTTCTTGATAGACGTTTCCCCCAAGACTGGAGGGGACTGGTAACGCATGCACAGGAGGCTGGCCCTCATTGTATGGTGGTTATGGTGGAGAGGAAAATGCAGACTTGGAACATTGCAGTGGGGTGAAGGGAATGAATGAAGTGGGAAAGCAGTTGACAGGCGCAGGTCATTATGTGATACACAAGAACAGGTGCGGTTCGAAGACGAGGTCATGAAACAGTGTCATCCAGCAGCTTTAAGACCTTGGGGTGACATTGAGGAGCCAGGAAAGAAGCCCACATCATTTACAAAGATTATACAAGGCTCTGAAGAAACCGTCACAATTTTTTTTTTTTTTACAAAGATTGATCTCAGCAGTAGATAGGACTATACTGGACTATATTAGCACTTGAAAACCCAAATACCAAACGTAAAACAAAAACCCTAAGACCACTAAAGGCAGGGGCAGCACCCATGGACGAATGGATAAAGAATACAAGTGACATTGGTTCTAATGTAGACCACACTAATGTAATAGGTCAAACTGTAGGTCTCTGGTATCAAAACACCTGGCGCGTAACTGTGGGAAATATGGACATTCAAAACAAAATTGTGACCAGGCCATCTCTAAGGACAAGGGTTGCCACTGGACCAATGAATGTAGGACCAAGAGAGATAGCCAAGGCAATTTCTTACTATTGGGGAAATGAAATGGGCACACCGGAGGTGGGGGTGGGGCAGCCTCGGGCTCCACAGCCAAAAGTACAAGCCGTTTGCCACTTGTCAGCCAGGAAATAACAAACAAGCAGAAAAAACTCAGCTAAGTAGCACAGATCTAACGCATGCTGCTACTGCAGGCAGTGCTGCTCTAGACTTGGCCAGAGATAAACATCTTACGCTAGTCCTAAAAACCCAGTGTTATAAAGTAACTATTGGAGGTTATGGTCCTCTGCCCTCAGGGACAGTAGGAATGGTCTTGGGAAGGAGCAGTTTGCCTTCCCAAGGATTAACTGTTCATCCAGGAATTATAGGTGAAGATTTCAAAGGGGAAACCGAAATAATGACTATGTAAAAGAGAGATGCTGGTGATGGGATTGCTCAGCTCTTACTGTTTCCCTATATATCAAGGGCAAAGCTCCAGTTAAAGATCAGAAGGGTTTGGAAATACAGGAAAATATGTGTTCTGGAAAACAATTGTTAATGATCAGAGGCCAGAATTAAAGTTGCAAGTGAATGACTTTGAAATAGAAGGCTTGATGGATACAGAAGCTGCTTGGAATTCAGAGTGGCCACTTCCAAAAGTTTATACCCAGGTTCTAGGAATTGGAAAGTTATCTCAGATAAAACAAAGTATGCAATAGCTTAAATGTGTGGGATCAGAAGGTCAGATAGGAAGGTCAAACAGCCTTATAAATGTATGGGGATAAGAATTATTACTCAGATTAATATTCTCTCAATACCAGACACAATCCCTAAAATAAAAGGGGTGAAGCGGCAGATGCTTCTTGGGAGGAAATTAGAAAAATGTCATTCAGAACAACCACAGGCTGGGCAGGTTGTCTAAACACAGGACACAGGGACCGAGTTTCTCAATTTCAGAGTACTACTGAAACCATACCGATGACCTTGCCCTTAAAATGGTTTACTAACAAGCCTTTGTGAGTAGGTCAGTGGCCTCCAACTAAGGAAAACTTACAGACACTTTAACAGCTTGTATAAGAGCAGCTGAGGGCCCAACATACAGAAGAGTCTACCAGACCATACATTTGCCCTGTAATTGTTGTAAAAAAGAAATTAGGGAAATGGGGAATGTTAACAGATTTGAGAGCCATGAGTAGAGTAATCCAACCAATGGGATTACAGCCTGGAATTCTTTTACCTTTTTTATTTTCTAAGGCATGGCCTGTAAAAGACTGGCTTTTTTTTCTATCCTCTTGCAAAAGCAAGATAAAGAAAAATTTGTCCTCCCAGTGCCTGCTTATAATAATGTTCAACCTGTAACGGGTTATTAGTGGAGAGTTCTTCCACAAGGAATGTCAAATTGTCCAACTCTCTGTCAATATTTTGAGCAACAACTGCTAGAAATAATTTTTAGGCAATTCCCTCAGTCCATTTTTTACCATTACATAAATGATATTTTTGTTGGCTGAATCTGATGTAGATACTTTAGAGAAAATGTTTGGTGAAAATAAAGAATTTTCCTTGTTGGGGTTTGTAGATTGCTTCTGAAAAAAAAATACAGAGTAATGACTATTATGGGGATACCTATACAAATTAAGACTGACAGTGTTCCTGCAGTAAGATGAAGCAATTCTTTGCATAATATAAAGCACATTTCAGGAATACCACACAATCGTAGAGGACAAGCAATTGTAGAAAGATCTAGTCATATTCTTAAAAAAATGCTTATAAAATAAAAAGAATAAAAACCCCTTAAGGAGAGACTAAATAGTGCCCTGTAAACTTTGTTTTCTGAACATTAATGAGAAGGGAACAACAGCAGCTGAGAGACACTGGGTCATAGCAAGAACTGTGGGATTAAACCAGTTTATATATGATAAGGATATGGTAACATCTGAATGGAAGTGAGCATATGTTTTGTGTTGGAGTGGCGGATTTGTTTATATTTCCATAGGAAACAAAATGCTATAGATCATCAAAACTAATAAAGCTCAGAGGTGAGCAGGGGAGGTGTCCTGAACCTTGGCCACTGAGCCAAAAGGAGTAAAGAAGAGAGCTTGACCAGGCACTGCCTTCCCCTGCCAGCCAGACAATCCCAGACACGAAACGTTCAGCACCTAACCACCGACAGGCCTGCGAGCAGGACTTGGGTCTAAGCAGGTCTTTAAGACAGATCGTGCCGAGTACCACATCCTGCGTGTCCCAGTCAGGACGACAAGCCCAAGGGTCACAGAGCTGGGGACAGAGATTGAGACCTCAAAGAGGAACTCCAAACTAAGACAGTCCAGGAGTATAAAAGGTTCAGGAAGTGGGACCCAAGTTACAGGAAAGAGAAGCATCACTGTTAGTTTCTTATCTCACAGAAAGGTCACATCAGACAACTGAGAACCCACCCTGGAAAAGGCATTGGAAAGAATGGAGAAGTAGCTTCTAAACTCATAGTTAGTAGCTAAAACAAATGGGGGGGGGGGGGTGTAGTGTGACTTATTTTGTGTGCCTGGCATTTTAAGTGATCCTACGCCCTTCATTCAGTGTTGGTTGCCTCTGGAATTCTGACAACAGGGGAGGATATAAAACACCTGCAAAGGCTGAGAGAGAGGAGGAGGGTCCAGGAGACAGGAGAGCAGGGTCAGAGAGTGAAGAGAAGGCAGTTGGTGATAGCTGAGCCAGAGAAGAGGAGGACACAGGAAGAACACACACAAAGTAACAAAATAAATAAATAAAAGCTGCAACATCATATCCAGAACTTTCTACACCAAGAGCAGAGCTGCTACTGCCACTCACCAAAATCCACCTCCCAGCTGTCTGTCTACGGTTTGAAGAGCCAACAGTTTAACTCTGTATAGAAATTAAGTTGTGGGCTGGAGAGATGACTCAGTGGTTAAGAGTACTGACTGCTTTCCAGAGGTCCTGAGTTCAAATCCCAGTAACCACATGGTGGCTCACAACCATCTGTAATGGGATCTGATGCCCTCTTGAAGGCAGTGACAGTGTACTCACATACATAAAATAAATGAATCTAAAGAAATTAAGTTTTAATTAGCTACTTCATGTAGCCCAGCTGAAGCCAGGGCAGCCCTTTGCGTTCTGAAATGCCCTCAGGCGTGTGTCTGAACCACTTATGTGGTTGCTGATCCCACTAGACGGGATGACCTTGGTTCCAGTCACAGCTCTGCTGGCACAGCACCTGCAGGTGGTATCAGGTGCTATCCACACCACATCCTGTTCTGTCCTGTAAAGCAGTCCCTGTGTGTGCTGAGTGAGGCCGTGCTTTGCAGGGGACCCAGCTGAGATCACCATAGCAATAGCAAAGGTCTTTCCCCTCCCGGGGTTCACAGACTCTTAACCCCGCCTTCGTTCAAGAGCCCTTTCTGAAGATGCCTCATTCTGACTGTGGCCCCTTTTCAGAGCCTGCCATTTGAAGCAAGGTTGAATGCCTCCATGGGCCCTGGACGAACCGTTGTCGTTAAAGGAGAAGTGAATACAAATGCCAAAAGGTCAGTCTGCTGCTGTGCCAGCGCCTGTGCACTTGGGCTCTGTTGGAGCTGGTGTTGCTTTCCTGAGAGGAGGGAACTGGCAGGGCCAGGTCCCACTGAAGAGCTGCTGGCAGGGTCAGGACTGAGGGCGGGTTCTGGCCAGGGAGGAGAAAACTTTGTCCACGAGGCCCCTCTTGCCTCAGTATCACCAAACTTGGGGTCACAGTCCATACCCCAAGAAGCCAAGTTGAGCGAACAATCCTCAAGGAGACAATGAGATTAGTCAAATCAGTGGTGAAAAACAGAAAAGGGATTTACTCAACATGGCCACAGTGGGGAGAGACAGAGATCCAGTGACCCCTCTCAGGTTCATCTTCAGGCAAGATTCAAGTTTAGAGGGCCAAGGATCTGTACATCTAAGCAGTCCCAGTCAAGGTGTTGTCCCACCACCACTGGCCCACTGGGCTCCTGTCTCACCCGGTGAGGTGCTCTGACAAGTTGTAAATCTTTTTCCAGGTGACAAGTTCCCTCTGTGAAACAAAGGTAGATGAGGGACACGTCTCTCTTTACAATATCTTCACTTCTACCAGGCCAGTTCTGTCAGGTCAGGTTTCTCTCCTGTGACACAGAGCATTGTGCTTTAAGACTCTTTTCTGGGTTGGGCATGGTAGTGCATGTCTAATCCCAGCATGCAGGAGGCCAGCGAATCTTCGTGACACCAGCCAGCTGTACACAGTGAGACTGTCTTAAAAAATCGTTCATGAGTGGGACTGGGGAGTGGGTCAGCAGGTAAAGTTTGGGTCAACAGCACCTGTTTGAAAGTGTGGTGGCATGTACTGTCTACAACCCAGCCCTGGGAGACAGAGACAACCCTGCCTCAAAAAATAAGGTAGAGAGGCTAGACACATGGCTCAGTGATTAAAAATATACACTGCTTTTGTAGAGTCACTCTCCAGCACCAATGCCAAGTACCTCACAACCTCTAGTGACTCCTGCTCCAGGGGATCTGATTCCCCCTTCTGACCTCCACGGGCACCTGCACTTACATGCACAGAGCTATGTCTCCAGAGGATCTGATTCCCCCTTCTGACCTCCACGGGCACCTGCACTTACATGTACAGAGCTATGTATATGTGCATACCTAAAAATAGCAAAATGAGTCTTTAAAAAATGAAAGTAGTAAGTTAGTATTGGAAGACACCTAGTATCAACATCTGGCTTCTGTGTGCACAGCCACCCCCGTGTATCACGCACATGCACGCATGCACGCACGAACGCACGCCTCTTTTCCCAAGATGTCCATATTATTGGAAGCTTTTCATTTGTAGTAGCATGCTTTCAAGAAGGGGTCATGTAGAACAGGTTGGAGAATGCCTACACTGAGAGACCCTGAGGCCTGCAGCCTGAAGTACTTAAGGGGTGCACCTGTTCTGAACCCCCAGTTGTGGTTCAGCTGGACCTCAGCTTCAGCATTGATCCCAGTCTCGTGTTGCATGAGAGTCAGCGGCATGCAGATATGGAGTTGGAAGTCCCTCCTCCGCGTGCGTGTACATGGTTTGAAGTTCAAGTCTGAGCTTGCCTTTCTCTCTCTTAAAGCTTTAATGTTGACCTAGTGGCAGGAAGGTCAAGGGATATCGCTCTGCACTTGAACCCACGCCTGAATGTGAAAGCGTTTGTAAGAAACTCCTTTCTTCAGGATGCCTGGGGAGAAGAGGAGAGAAACATTACCTGCTTCCCATTTAGTTCTGGGATGTACTTTGAGGTAAGATTATGTTTCTTTTGTTTTGTTTTGTTTTATTGGACAGGAAAGAGCCCTGAGAACACACTGGAATAACTTTTGTTTCAATAAAACCCAATCCTGGCTCAGAGGTTGGGGGCGCTGACTGCTCTTCCAGAGGTCCTGAGTTCGGTTCCCAGCAGCCACATGATGGCTCACAACCATCCTTCTTCCGGTGTGTCTGAGGACAGCTACAGTGTATTCATATAAATAAGATAAATCTTAAAAAAAAAATAAAAAATAAATAAAACCCAATCCTCTATGTAGGCAATATCTGCTGCTGGTCACTGGCCGTGGAGGTTTTAATCTGAACATGGGCCATTGGCGCAAACAGCAGGGCCAGAATGATTGACATTTGTCATAGTGACAACAGCTGTGTAGCCCCAGGGAATTTTGGCTGGACCTTGTCATAGTACAGGAACCACAGATACACTTTTACTTACACACACACACACACACACACACACACACACACACACACACACACATGCTGCAGTTATGCACACTCATGTGCACATGTCAAGGCCAGGGGTGGTTGTTGGGTTAAGTGTCTTCTTGTAACTCTCCCCGTTTTTTTGAGACACATCACACATCTCTTACTGAGCCTGGAGCTCTCCAATTGGTTAGGCTGGCCAGCGAGCCCTGGGACCCACCTGTCCCTGCATCCCAGCACTGGGAATAAGGGTATATCCCACTGCACCCAGAGTTTTCCCTAACTCAGGTCCTGTGCAAGCACTTTATCTGATGAATCATCTTCCTAGACCCACATGTGTACTTCTAAGTGGATATATGGGAATCCTAAAATTGCATGGTTTCACTATCCACGCCTTCCACAGTTCCAGGTAGCAGTATTTCTAAGAGCCGGTCCTGTTGGCAGGTAGTCAAGGATTAGTACACCAGAAGGCGTTCAGTTTCTAGTCCCCAGGGTGTACTGTTAATACACGGCGCTTCCCAAAACCTTTCTGAGGTGCTTTCTAATTGGAGAGTAACATCTCCTTGGGATATGGATGCCAGACTTTCTCTCTGGCTTAGACCGCTCTTGGTCTTTAGATCATTAATTTAGGTTGTGCCTTACGATTACTACTACGACTACGACTACGACTACTACTATTACTACTTCTTTTTTCGTCCTCCTCCTCCTTCCTCCTCTTCTTTCTTTCTTCTTCGTCTGTTTTCTGTCTCTGTTTTCTGTGTAGTCTTGGCTGTCTTGGAACTGGCACTGTAGACCAGGCTGGCCTCTAACTCAGAGATCCACCTGCCTCTGCCTTCTGAGTGCTGTGATTAAAGACATGCACCACTACAAGCCAGCTACATTTTAAACTCATGTGCTCCAAACCTTCCTAATGCTGTGACCCTTCAATACAGTTCCTCATGTGGTAACCACCAACCATAAAATTAGTGTTGCTATTTCAGAACTGTAATTTTGCCACTATTGTGAACCATAATGTGTGACTCCTGTGAAAGGGTTGTTCATGAGGTCACAGCCCACAGGTTGAAAGCCACAGTTCTAAACTATTGGAGTTCTTGGGACTCATCAAATTGGTTGTTGAAGCATGAACAATCGAGGTGATAGAAGGTGGCAACTGGATTATTTCCCAGTTCCCAGTCGAGCCTAGCGCTTGGAGGGTGAGTGATACAGATTAGACGTGGGAAGCCTTTGGAGGTGTAGGTACTGGTTGTGAATTCAGAAGGCTGAGCAAGGGCTGGAAGGCCAGGTTTAGGGCACTTTGAACAAGTCCCTGGAAGTGGGAAGTATGGCTCAGGGCTTGTCGTTGGCAAGGGACAGGATATATGAGATGATGTAGGGTGCACCTCTAGAAGGCAGCTAGTCCTTGTGGCTGAGAGGAAACCAGTGGTATAACTTGGTCCTGAAATAAAAAGATAATAACAACCAAATAATGCTGAAAACAACAAAAGTGAAAATTCAAATATTTACCTCCTCCAATTTAACTAATAAGTTGGATGAAGATTTGATGAAGCAGGGGCTGGAGAGATGACTCAGTGCTTACTGTTCTTGCCGAGGACCCGAAGTCAGTTTCCAGCCAGTCCCCACGCCAGCCAGTCCCCACGCCAGGCAGTTCACAGCTTCCTATAATTCCAGGTGCAGGAGATCTCAGACCTGTACTCATGTCCGCCCTTCACACATACACATAATTAAAACTAACATAAATCCTAAGGGAGATAGATCAGTACACGTGGAATCCATACTCCTTCAGTACTTGGACTCACTTCTCTTGTGAGCGCTCATGCTACAACAGTGAGTATCTCATGTTGCTGTCAGTCTCCCACAAGAACATTCCTTAGGTCAAACTTGTGTCTCGTCAGTATATTTCCCTGAGGTTCTTGCAGATCTTTCCACTATGCCATTCTTTTCAAGTGAACAGGATCTTGCACTTCAAATTTCCTTACCCTGATTCTCTAAGTGCATGTTATATGTGTGTGCCCAGGCCTACTCTATCATGCAGTGCCTTTTCCAGACAGGAAATCACTGAACCTGGGCTAAGTTGGTAGCCACCAAGCCCCAGTGATCCTGTCTGGACTCCCCATCTCCCACAGTTACAGGTGCTTGGGCAGCTCTCTTCTTACTTGCGTGATAGGACCCAAACTCAGGTTCTCTCACTTGCTTCTATAGCAAGTGCTCTTTTCCACTGAGCCCTCTCCAGCCCCACTCTTAAAAATAGTCATGCTGGGGTAGAGCCCAGTGCCTCACAGGCAAGCACAGAATCACTAAGTTACACTGGCTGTGTCACTGCAGACACTGTATCAGCGGAGCTCAGGAGACACCAATCAGCTTTACTGTACTCCATGTTGTTCAGCCCAGCCAGTGTGGTTACTTCCAACTCTGAAGACGTAAGTCCAGGGCAATCACAACTGAAGAGCCAGCAAATTCTATTTTTCTGGCTGTTCTGAAGTCACTTAGAGAGGGTCTCTGCTGTTGGACATTTCATTGTCTAGGCCGACTGCAGTCATGTGCCTTGTTTTTCCAGTGATCTCACTTGTTTATGAGAAGCATTTATTTGATACAACTGAGGGAACTTGCTAGGACTGCTCCTGGCTTCCTGCCCTGTGCCTATACCCACTTCTTTCTGCGAGTCATACAACAGGAGACTCTGATCTGAGACTTATTAAATATACTTCATCCAAGATCCCTTCCAGCTGGTTGAATTTGGGATTTTTCTCCCATTCTTGGGGAAATGTATTTCCCCAGTTCTCTGTACAGCATACTTTGATTTTGATCAGTTATTCTGACTTCCCGTAGTAGCTTTTTCCGTATCTGCTGTGGAAAGATTAAACCCTCAACTTACTTCTTTGCAGGTTCACGTTTATTGTTCATTTAATCTCTGGGAATGGGGCAGGTCCAAGGCCAGGCTGTGCTGTTTTCTGATGCTTCACATGGCAAGGAGCACAGTGTAGGGCCACCAAACTGGCCTTTTTAGTGAGTAGACATTTGGTACAGCCAACAACAGGACTACTTAAGCTCTGTGTCAGAGTGTACAGCAAAGGGGAGGCCTAGGTGTTACAGGATCCTAGCTTTGGACGTTCGGTTTCCTTTTAGGGGAGTGCTTTGGAGGGTAGGCAATAGTGATCAATCTGCCAGGATGCTGACTACTGCACAAAGCCTGGGAACTTGGCCCTAAAAAGCTTTTTGGAAACATGTTCTGAGCAAGGGCAGAGTTAGTAATAGGTCTCTCCACCAACATAATAAGCCAATTCAAGCCAAATTAAAAGTATAAAAGCAGGTTTGTTTGGGAATGGCTGTCAGGTTCACAGGTTTCAAAGAACAAGGCCAGAGAAGTTGCCATGCAGACAAGGGAGGGTGGGGTGGGGAGGGGGGAGAGCGAGAGAGAGAGACAGAGACACAGAGAGAGAACAGAGTATACAGGAAGGGGTAGAGGGCTGAGAGAGGGAGTAACCAAAATGTCTGGATCATATAGGAAAGAGCCTCTGGGGGAAGGGTATGCCAATCATACCCTGTAACAGAAAAGGACAGAGGGATGCTAGAACCTGGAGACCAGTGCACTTAGATGTCAAGACACCTTAGCCCCTGGTCCTGGGTTTGAAATGTAACATTTAGGATTACCAAGTAACTGCTCTTTTTACCAAGTGTCCCAAGCCTTATCAGTTGAACTTTATCTGTGACTAAGACCTTTAGTATCAAGGCATGATATTCAGGGTTCAAGACTCAGCTTATCAGAAGGGGTGGGAAGTGGGGCAGTGACTAGCAGCTGTTAATTCCCAAATATGAGGAGAGACACTTCCCAGTCTTCTGAGAAGAACCAGGAGCAGAATGGGGATAAGGGACTACTAAGGGAAGGACCTGATAAGACACAAGTGGGCTGAAGCAGAAGATGCCACCATGATATACTGGGGATTTGGGTCATCTTTAAAATCACTCAGAAGTGAAGTCAATGGAAGAAGGCTGGGGAAAGGTGTCTAAGCTCAAAGTAAACCAAATAGTTTTCCTTCTGACCTTCTGTTAGTATAGAAGAAACATGTTTTAAAATGAAAGGCAGCTACTGATGGTATACCTCCTTTCTTTTCAGATGATAATTTACTGTGATGTCCGAGAGTTCAAGGTTGCAGTAAATGGTGTGCACAGCCTGGAGTACAAGCACAGATTTAAAGACCTAAGCAGCATCGACACACTAGCAGTTGATGGCGATATCCGTTTGCTGGATGTAAGGAGCTGGTAGCTATCATGACTGCCAGAACCCTGGAAATACAAAATGGCTTATCCGATACTGGCCATGTCAAATGCATCTCGCTTTCACCACATTGTTATACTGTTAAGTTGAGCTCGCACAACATCAAGTCCTACTGGTGTTGTCAGGCCTGGCCATGCAGTGTGGCTACCTCTGAATTCCCAGGAACAGATGGGGCAGTCACAGCTCACTGCGAGCGAGGCTCTGCACACCGGGTCCCTCTTATAAAACTGCACTCAACAAATATCTAAGTGCCTAATATACTACATATGCTAGCTGACAGGGATGGCAAGCGTACTTCCTCTGTACATTCTCTGAGCTGGCCAGACATGGCAGTGCCCACAACTTGTGTGGTGCCTGTTTTCTGGCACTCGCGTGTCATGCGACCAGTTTCTGATGTAGGGTCTTCCTGCTAGCATTGCATTTACCCCACTAGGGGCCTTTGCAGTTAAGGTCAGAAAAATATACTAATGGATGGAAAACACTACTTCCCCAGTAATCCTGTCATAATCAACATTCTATCATATCTCATAACTGAAGACTGCATAACATTTATTTAGCTCTCACTGCTTTAAACTTTATAAAATATATGATGCTGAACACAGCAAAAAAACTGAGGCCAAAACGCTGAATTATGACAAAACAAGTGTTCTGCTCCAGGCAGATTTCTGCTGGTTGATTGGCAGATTAAGTCCAGGGTGTTTGTGGGTGCCTGTGGCAAAGCGCGGTAGAAGTTTATAGTTTGAAAAACCCTCTTGGGTAACTAACATCAAGGTATACAGTGAGTATATAAAACAGGCACTGTCAGAGCAAAACCGATCCAGGAGGGCAGTGTGAAAAGGTTGAGCTGGTGTGGAGACCAGCCCTCGTGCCTTTGGGTCTGAAGATGTCGGCACATCATCAGTGAGGTCAAGCACTGCTCTGCCTGCTAAGTCGACTTGTATCAGCAGATATAGCTTCTGTACTCCTGTAACCTCCAGGATTTGACTGGAGCCCTAGGTAGTCTTTCTTCACTGGTTGTCACAGATGTCAAAGGTTTGGCTGTTGGGAGGGGGAAGTGTTACTTTCATCAGGTCATTGTATGATATTAAACCACAGGATAGCATTTTGCCAGGGTTTAGGAGTATTCAGTCAACTTGCCCAGATACACGTATCATACATAGGAAATAACAGCATCAGCAATCTTACTTTTTAGGAAGTACTCAAGGCAGCAACTGCTAGTCCTTCATTTTCATGCAAATTTATTATGTTTACTCTAAAAAATTCATATGGGGTGGTGGACGGAACTGGGCAATTCGTAGGGAGCCCAGGAGGCTCTAGAATCCCCCAGTTACTTCCTTCATGCATTACTGAGATGTTGGGGGTTGAAAGGCCCTCAGTTAAAAATAAAAGCCCATTCATACAAAAGTGTATTTTCATTTCTATTTTTATACAAAGCCATTAAGACTTATTTTGAATAGATTCAGTTTTAGTTCTTAGATTCTGGTCTTTTTAAAAAGCTACTGGAATTTATTAGGTTCAGAGACATTTTGTTGTACATTGCTAAGTTCTATCTCTAAACTATAAAATGTCCTTTTGCTTGCCTAATTCTGCATTAAAGTTTTATATTATATTTAGAATGAATTCTCTCTGGAATAGTTACTCCAGGTTGGAGATACTGAAGGCAAACTGGTTTAATTCTGTTGGAACTCTCGTTTCCAGCCTCACCGAACAGTTCTAGATAGAGAACTTCAAAACCAGCACTGGTGTCTCTATCCTTCCTGCGTGCTGTCAGTCAGGTGTGGGCTGTTTCCCAAGCAGCACAGTGCCCCTCCCCACACACAGAAAAGATGAACGACGGAGACATCAGGGCCCTGAGCCAGGCTGCACCGAGGAGCTGCTCCAACTCTCAATCCACCCCGAATAAACGCAGAACCCAAATGGCTGTCACCAGAAGCTTGCTGAATGCTGCTGCATGATGCCATTTTCTTGAGAGCACTGCTGTGGGTTGTAGTGCTCCTAACACAGATACCACACCCATGAGGTGCTGCAAGGAACAGTGAGTGACAGGTCGTGTTTCAAGGAAGAATTCGGTTCTCAGATACTGAAACTAAACATGCTGGTCTCATCCAGAACACCACTCAGGATAAACACAAATACCAGTTTGTATAAAAATACCATTCGGTTTACTCCTTAGCAACTCTGTACAAAAGGCAGGAAAGGATCCTGGGCATCCCAGACAGGCAGGGATTTTGTAAAAACATTACATAACAGCAGATGTGAAAGTACCAAAAGTTAACATGGCACCACACCCCCATTAAAACATGAGAATACATGTGAACTCTTCGCAGAGCACAGGCAGTGGGTGGATGTGCTTCCCGCCTCAGAAGTAGCTCTGCAGCGGCTCCCCCAGCACGGCCTCCAGCTGCTGGATGGTGGTCTGGCACTGGTGCTCCACTTCTTCACACTCATCTAACAATGAAAGCCAGAATTAGACGTGGGCCTGCCAGCTGCCTTGCCTAATTACCACTGTTCTGTCAAGGTTCAGGAGGCACCCAGCAGGCTGTGACCTGAGGTGCTCCCCAACTGTCCCCACTCCCCACAGGCATGTCCTTGTTCTTGGCTGCTGAAGAGGAGCAAGCCACGAGAAGGGGCCACACATTCAAACCCAAGCTCCCTCTGCCCCAGGAGCTCTCCAACCCTCACCAGACACCAGACATAAAAGGCTGTGTTTCTGGCCAGATGCACAGCCAATCGCATGCAGAAGTACCCCTACTTCCTTAACATCCCCAATAAATATGAAAGGCATTGGGTGGTACAATGTAGAGGCATGTCAATTAGGAGTGTTCCTGTTTAAACCGGCCCCACCTGCCACTCAGCGCTATTATTAAAGTCTTCAAACTTTCCAAGCCTCTCGTTCCTTAGGTTCTTTTAAACAGGCATGTGAAGCCACTGAGTACTGAGGAAGAGAATGTCAGCACCTAACACTGAGCATCAACAAGTACACCCATCATCCCCGTGGACAGCTGATGAGCCCTTAATGGCACACACAATGAGTTACTTCATAAACAGTACTGTGGCCTATAATGAGCAGTACAACCTCAGGGGGAGACACCAGAAAGACGCTGTAGGCTGCTCTCGGGGGCTGTGAGGTGACAGCCTCCTGATTTGTGCCGGAGGACCTGTGTCACTGTGTCAGATAGACAACCTGTGGCCACAGTATTTGTATCACTGTTGGCTCCAGACTTACCTTCCATCAATTCTGCTAGGAAAGGAATGGACTCTGGGAGCAGAACAATGTAATTCTCTCTCAGCTTTTCAGCCAGTGCTAAGACAGTAATCAAGGCTGCAAACCGCACCTGCAAGGAATAATCATCAAGAATGAGACCCTGTAGTCTGTCCTTCACTGCTGTTCACTGCTGTTCACTGCTGTTCGCGCTGTGAGGCCTTACCTGAATGAGGATGGCTCCTTTTCACACAGTGCTTTTACACCCTCACCGTAATCACTCACTGTCCACGATAGAATAACTACTATGGAGCCAGTAAGAGCTATCTAGACTAAGTGTAGCCTACGTAACCTTTTCAAACTGTGTTCTAGCATTGCAGCTGTTTAAAATGTGGGGAAACAATACGGTATTTTCCTTTACAGAGAAAAAGAAAAGCCAGTGGGTAAAGGTGCTGCCACCAAGCCTGGTGGTGAGTTCTCTCCTCAGGAGCCACTTAGTGGGGGGAGAGGAGAACTGACTTTGCAAGTTGTCCTCTGACCCACACATACACCACAGCACGTTTATGCCCCCACCCTAATATATAAATGTAAAACAAAACAATGCCACATGCGAGCTTAAGGGAGGCACACCATGGACCTAGAGGGAGATGGTTTGTTGGGTTGCCTAGCCTGTGCCAACCTGGTGATGTAGCACCTCTGGCAGTCCATGCACGACCAAGACTCCCACTAGGCCAGTCTCAATTCAGCACTGAATAAAAGCTGAGGGGTTTCTCTCCACATACCTTACCTATCGTAAACAATGCAAGGAGCTAGGAGGTGTCAATAGGAGTCCGCTGAATCAAAACATTTTGAACCCTTTCTAATTTGGAATAATTTTCATAATTCTATCTAATCAAGATTTTCTAAATAGTAATCAGAATAAAATATTAAAATAAATTTGTTTCTGCAACTATATGATAGATAGCTTTACAGTTTTTTAACTCCTAGAAATGAAATCAATTGAATGAATCCCACTCAAAGTCTGCTTTGGGCTGTTTACGCAGTGAGGCTCTTATTTGATAGTTTGATAGTGGTGGTCTATTAATAAAACTGCTGGAAAATTCCAGGTAAGGAATGCTAACTTCACTCAAGGCACCAGGGCACTCATTTCTAACCGTGACTCCAAATAAAGAAGGCTTCTGTGCATACACCGTATCCCTTATGTTGGCGCAGTGACATAAAAACAATGACCTGGAGTTTTTACTGCTTGAGTCTTAGAGGTATTTAGAAAGCATTTTAATGCTTATGCCCACTATACCTAGGGCACTGTGAAATATAGCTATTTATGAGAACCTACAGATTCTGTGTCGTGTGTGTGTGTGTGTGTGTGTGTGTGTGTGTGTGTGTGTGTGTGGTGGCTGTGTGTGTGGTGGCTGTGTGTGCACTCGTGTGCACATGCATCTGAAGGTCAGAGGCCAATTTCAAGTGTTGTTGTTCAGGTGTCACCATCTTAATTGTTTTCAGCCTGTGTCTCATCTCTGCATGTCACTCGCAGATGCATGCCAGCATGCTGGCTTTATTTTAACACTTAAATGATTTATTTTTTATTTTATGTGCATTGGTATCTTGCCTGAGTGTATCTGAGTAAGGTGGTCTGATCCACTGCAACTGGAGCCATAAAGAGTTGTGAGCCACCATGTGGGTACTGGTTATCCTCTAGAAGAACAGCCAATTCCCAACTGTCCCCAGAATGTGGCTTTGTACGTGAGTTCTGGAGATCAAACTTTATTTATATGCTTGCACAACAAGCACTTCATCAACTGAGCCATCTTCCCAGCCCAAGAATTCTTCATAAAAGCTGTAATTGTATATTATACAGTATGTTAGGCCTCACTCCCTCACAGTCCTCACCTTAGGGGAAGAGTCTCTTGTCTTCAGCAGAATCTGGTAGTTCAGGGGTTTCCACATGGAGTCGTCTGCCATGGCCACCGAGAACTGTGCGATGCAGGGCACCAGGTGCTTTGTTACGCGTTCCTGAAACCTGTCTTCTCCTCCTAGCCTGTTTTCCAGCTAGGAAGAAAGACACATGGGCTGTCAGCCATAGGCCACATTTCCTCTGTGCCTGAAAACATCCCTAGTGTGTGTTTCATAGCATTAACAGGCTCACAAAGTAAGCCTCACTAACCCTGTCTAGGGCCAACTTCTCTCTGGAGCTCAAATAGCTGTAAAAGCCCTTAGCACCAGCCTCTCCCTCTGGAAGACTGGGGTGGTGGCACTTTCCCGTGGGAGTAGCCATGCTCAGTGAAGCGCCTTTGACAATAGGTAACATACCTTTCCACTGCCAGTGAGACCTTATTCTTTCCTTTAGAGAAAATCCCAAGTAAAACTCAATGAGCTCCACAATAAAGACAAGTCAAACCATGGAAATCCATTTTTGAGTAACATTTCCTTAAAGGATCCCTCTCCTTAAAAACACCTCATGACAAAGCCTTGCAAGCTACCATGCAGCACACAGAAAACATGCAGAGACCAATCCAGGAGGCCTCAGTGACAGGCCGTCCAGTGGGTTACCTGATCCACCAGAGGCATCATCAAGGCTTCCGCTCTCTCTTTACTCATGAAATTCTGGGTGTCAAACAGGAAGATCTTATACAAGCAGTTCAAGATAAACTGCAGCAACAAGCAGCACTTCTCGGGGTCATGCTCCGAGTCAAAAAAGGCTTCATCTGTACGCAGGGAAAGAGTACAAGTACGGAACACTAAGTCCTGGTGCTTACAGACACTGTCACAATTATAACAGGGAGACTGGGAATGACCTAGAAGCTATAAAAGGCAGAACACAGAACAATGGCCTCCAGAGACGGGGCTCTCCTTCAGAGCTAAGACTCTGATGCTTAAGTTGGGCAAGGTCAGTCACTTCAGCTAACCTGGGGACAGAACCCACGACCTTACTTAGTCAAAGGAGCACTCTGACAGTGGGCTGTCTCCAGCCCCAAATTTACTCTTACACAGTTACTACCAATAGTGAGTAATAATGCCCATTTTACCCTTCTCCTTTGTCAATTGATTATTTGTTCTAACATAACAGAAAATATTAAAAATTCACCATCCTTAGACCAAGGACCATAAAGTCTTTTCTAGGTCTTGTGCTAACTGTCTGTCAGACACACGGACAAGGGTGCCTCGGCCCAAAAGAGCTACTAACCTGTTTTGGAGATGTTTACTTGGTTCAAGGTATCTGCAAAAGGTTTCACCAAGTGGCCAGCAAACAGAGTGAAAAGGCCTTTTAACTTCTCAGCAATGCAGTCGGCCAGATTGTAAAATGTCAGCAGCCTGTCCTTCGGGGCATCTTCTGTCTTGGCCCAATCAAACAGCTACAACCATGAGAGAACAGTGACATCATCTACTCATCCTGCTACTGACAGTGAGCAAAACATGCAGGCAAAAAGGCTCACCTTGAAGAAGAGAGGCCTGAATGTGACCTCTGAAAGCTTCACCACCATGGCTACTAGACAGTCAATGATCCAACTTTCTGTTTTCCCAACTTCCTCTAGATCATCCTGAAAACAAAGGAACTACTTAGCACAGACTAAATGCTTTGGCAAGGACAAATGCTACACTGTTAATTTTTATCTGGCTCTTGCACAGATAGGGAATGGCAGTTCCAGGGCATGGGGAGTGGGAACCAGCTCACCTCTGAGTGCTGTGCCCGGAAGTCCAGGGCTTCCAGGAAAAAGGTGGTCAGCTGAGACTGGTGAGATAAGAGCTCTTCCTTCTTCATCACCCCAATGTGCTCTTGCAAGATGCTCATAAATGGGCCCATGAGGTTCTAGCAAGAATACAGCAGAGAATATGTTTGCCTTGTCTTAGAGCTCAGTGCATCCTCACAGAAGTGAACGATGTTATGCTCCCAGAAGTGGACATTGAACATTTCAGTACCACCTTCCCTCTCCAAAGTTCAACAGTTAACACCCACCTTCCAGTTCTTCTGGATCTGCTTGAAAGTTTTGCTAATGGCTGGCAGGAGGACTCGAGGCGAGAGTCCAGTAGCCAGGGTCTTTTTAAGAGAAGTCAGGCGGATGTTAGCCTGTGAGGCAGAACCCATTTCACTAGTGATTTTCTCTAGGTGAATCACCTGCAGGACATGAAAAACAGTGACTGAGGGCACTGGACTGTGCTGGCAACCACACTCACAGAAAGGCTTGGAGATGGCACGCAGCCAGCTCAAATGCCAGAGCAAATAAGTCCTTTAAAGCACACTATCTGCAGATGAACCTGAGTAGATGACTCTCCTAGGTATGGGAGCTGATGAAGGTGGTGAATGGCAAGCAAGCGCAGAAGCACAAAGGACTCTCAGCCTGACCGTTTTCCTACAACCCATGTTTTTGTTCACTAAGAGCCGTTGAGGAAGACTCCATCAGCCTAACCCCCTTCCATTAGACAGCAACTTTGAGCCCTTGCTGTAGACAGTGAATGTCAGTCACTAGCACCACGGCAGTCAAATGCAGCTTCACACGGCAGTAATCACAAACCAGAGCACTAGTAACCAGTCAAGGAGGACTGACTTTCATGGGTAGTGTGCTGACAGGCAACTGCTCACGTAAATGAAGGCCACAAAATACCTTACAGTTAAAGAAACTTTCCCATCAAAACCACAGCCATGCTAGTTTCCAAAACTACAGTGGGCAACTCTTCCCGCCCTTCCTCAAAGATCTAAGGTAAATGATCTGTGGTACATTACACACAGCTAAAAGACCCTATTTTGCCTGTTGGTTCCACGATGAAGCAAAAATGACAATGGAAGAAAAAGAGATATGTTCAACAAACCATGATTTTTGTTTCTGAACAGAGGTGTTTCTATTTGTTGAGCCTATGTTGGGAAACAAAAATCACGTAATGAATCACAGAAAGAAGCAAGTAAGGAGTAAACAGCAAGCCAGTAAGCTGAATGGGTAAAACTGTTTCCCTTGCCCACCCTGGGTAGCAAGTCATAGTCGACCAAATCCCACCTGGGTCAGAAGACCTTCCAGGTAGGGGCTGATGAAGTGCGGCAGAGTCTCAACGACTTTGTGCAGGGCAGTCAGGGCACTGAGCAGGCAGACCTCACTGCGGACCAACTCACTGGTGCTCTTTATGGCTGTCAGCAGCGAAGGCATCAGGCTGGCAAAAAGGAACAAGTGCATTAGAGCGGCTTCAAGCCACAAACACACACTATGGAAGGGAGCTGGGGCATAAAGAAAACAGCAGCCAGCTGTGTTTGCTACAACACTGTAACCCCCAGTGTGCAGAACACTGCCTGTACACTTTCTACCACTCCACCCAAGAAATCCTTGGTGCCAACAGGGCTGCCACATGGTGACTGAAAAAGAATGTTCTTCAATGGCTGAACATGTGCTAGATGTCAGGGTTGTGTACAAAGCTCAACAAGACCTATAAAGAGAAACATGGGGATGGGTAGGATATGTCCCTGCATTATAGATGACGGAGCTTTAGGATAAGTAACTGGCCACAGCTGCATGGCAGGCTATGGTCAGAGTCAACAGCAGAATTAGGAGCATCTAGCTTCCCTCTGCACAGCAAATGCTGCTCTGGACATGATTCTTAATAGGGAATTACATCACTGCTTCCTAAGCACAGTGACTCCGAACATCAGCAAACAACGTCTGAAGGTCACAGGAATGGTGCATTTTCCAGAGCAAAGAAAAGATTGATTCTTTCCCGTCTATTTTCATTTACTTTCTAGTTAAGAAGCCACAAGTCCGGAAGGTGCTCCCCCTTCCTCTGTTGCACGGCTCCTGTCCCAGGTACCTGGGTAGCTGGGGAATGGCCAGCGCTTCCAGAGTGGAGGTCACCTCTGCTATGCAGAGCAGGGCGCTTCCCAGGACATTTTTCTCCTCCTTCTTCTCGGGTGCTATCAGCTTTACTGCAGTGCTCAGAACTGGTATGAAAGGCTCTCGGTTCTGTGCCCCAAAGTTCTTGCAAAGGAGTTTCAGGGTGTACAGCGCTGTCTGTCTGTTAATTGCTTGTTCATCTTCTGCCTCCTTTTTCTTATGTTGCACAATGGCCAGAAGGACTGGAACCAGTTTGAGAAAGCGGTGAACCTGAAGAAAAGGTAGCCAAAAAAAAAACAGTAATCAGAGCTACAAGAAGGGCCGATCTCCTTTCCCATCTCCCCTGCTTGGGTCTGAGTCCCAAACCACACGACCACACTCTAGCGACTGTTCCCCCCAGTCCCCAGTGCAGAGAAGCTGGCTAGGGCCTTGGTCTACCAAGGAGCTCCAGCTCCAGACTTCTTTTCACTGTTGACTTTTGAGATAGGGCCTCACTCAGCCGTCCAGATTAACCCTGAACTCGCTATACAGCCTAGACAGGCCATGAACTTGACATCCTCTTGCTTGGTCTCCTAGTCTATCTGCCTTTCTTACTGCTAAGCCTAAGTTGTATGACCGACCTCTGATCTAAACACAGCATCCAGTGAGAAAAGAGCAAAACCTGTTTCAGCTAAGGGCTGCATGGGTCACAGCAAGCACAGGTGCCTTAGGAATTCCATCCTCAGATCTTAACACAGCTGTAGCACGAGAGTCAACAGCATGTGTCTGTGTCTGTCTGTATGTGTGTGTGTGTGTGTGTGTGTCTGTGTCTGTCTGTCTCTCTCTCTCTCTCTCTCTCTCTCTCTCTCTCTCTCTCTCTCTCTCTCTCTCTCATCACACACAGTATGCCAGCCCAGACAGTAAGAGCCTTCCATTTAGGTGGTGTGGCAGAGAACTGTAGGAGAGCTAAACGAGCAGAAGAGGTCACGCAGGTTTTAGGAGGGTCCTCACCATTTTCTTCTTCCAGAATGTGCTGTGCTGGAGCTTATTATTCAGAAGATCCAGAGCTTTCCTCCGCACAGATGGCAGGGGGTTACCCACCAGCCCTTTAATCACAGAGATGAATGTTTCTGTGGGCAGCAAGGCATTGACCTACAGAGAAGGGAACACAAAAGGAAAAGGAGAAGCTCAACCTGTTAAGATAGACTTTATGATTCTAACAGAAAGCGTATCTATGTAGCCCAGACTAGCCTTGAGTTCAGATTTGAGTGCTGGGTTACAGGCATGTTTCACAAGTCACCATGGCCAGCTCGGACTCTTACTTATTATAAACCCTGAGGTGCTGGACATTTTCATACATGCTCTCTCAACATAGTTCTACAATAGCTCTTGGACAGTTATTACTAATCACAAATAAAACCAAAACAGGGCTGGAGAGATGGCTCAGCTCTGAGTTCAATTCCCAGCAACCACATGGTGGCTCACAACCATCTGTAAGGGAATCTGATGCCCTCTACTGGTGTATCTGAAGACAGCTACAGTGTATTCAAATACATAAAATAAATAAATTTTTAAAAAATTAAAAAAAACACTAAAAGGAAGTAAACTACTCTAGGCCATGTCCTAATTTCAAGGCCAATCATGTATCGATTACATCTAATTGGCCTTTTTATATTATCCCACTTCAATAACAAAGAACATTACATATACATGATCAACCATTAAATTCATCACATTTATTGAGGCACATGGTCTCATCATTGGTAGGGAAATACTTGCTTTCCAGACAAGTTTGTTTTTAGACATTAAGAGACTTGAATAAGAAAAACATGAGTGTTCTTATATCAAGAAAAGTTATTACTAAGTGTATTATTAATGTGGAAGTTTGAGTTAAATAATTTTACAATGGCATAAAAAGTAGTAACAAACATGGTAATTAAGGAGAGAAACGAAAGCCTACCTTATCCAGCATGTCGTAAGCTTTGCTGAGCAGTGCTCGCCAAAACTTCCCAGTCAGTTTGTCTGCGTTCTTTTCCATGGACTGTGCTACTGTGTTAATATAGCCCAGAACTGTTTCTAGCAAACTGAAAGAGACACATTCAGAAAAGGCAATTTAGTAAATTATTACAGACTTACTTCAGAAGTTCCAGGAGGAAAAGGAGAAGAGGGACCAGCACTGGTTATCCTCTGCTTGGAAAACCAGTCCACAGTCTTCACTCTGCCTTGGAGCAAGGTATCAGCAAAGAAACAAAGTTAACAGATTTGCTTTCAGAGACAAAATGTCTGCAGCAAGAATAAGGAAGCCGGGTGCAAAGCGGCAGTGAATGTGGCCAGACTGTGTGCATCTGTCATGTTCATTCTTCCGATTCCTTTGCAAGTTGGATTATTCCCACAATATTAAAAAATAAATAAATAAGCAAGCATACCTCTGTTCAAGTCCGTGTAGGCTCTTAGGACCACCACTCTCAACAACCTAAGAATTAAAGAAGCTCCATGAGCACAGTGTGGAGAAACCTAGCGTTCTAGTTGTCTCGGTCCAGTGATATATACTGTTCCTCGGTAGAAACACTCAATCACTTTCCTTTATTGCTACATAATTATGCCCATTGTTTCTTCACATAGATTGAATACTACCCCTTACCTAAAAAGCTTGAGATGAGACCTATTCTAATTCTGAATCTTTTATTTTGGAAAGTTTGCAAATAATGATAGTGAGGATCGGACATGTGTATAAACATGACATGACCTTATAGCCTAAAGGTTTTCACGCCATGTTTCATGTGCTTCTGTTTTGACCGTGACCTGACTGACACATGAGGTCGGGTGTGTGGTTTTCCGCCTATGCTGTCAAGTGAGGGGTTTGAAATGGTTTTAAAGTCTGGTATTTTGAAGCATTCCTGCCAGGTTAGTCAGGGATGCTCTCCTGCACTAATACGGCTTGAGAGCATCTTTATAAGTCTCTTAGGCATCTGGGCAAGCTTGTCTAGCTTACTCGCCTCTCTGACGCTTTCTGAAGTGGCTGCCTGTGCACACACACACTACCGCCACTTGCACGGCCGGGCCCTTGCCTGTCTTGGCAGCAACAGTTGTGCCATTTCTGCCACTTGGAGGAACAGCAAAGCAGCTTCCCATTTAGCGCACACTTCTTGCTTTGCTCACCAGGGCATTTGAGTCCTATCGAGTATTAACTAGCCGTTTGTGGTTGCTCTTCATCACGATGCTATTCTTTGCCAGTGCTGGAATGGACCCCCATGAGCTCACTTGTGAGATGCAGTGGTCTGTGTCTGCAGCTTTCCTTCTGCTTGCTTATGGCGGCCTTTTGTTGACCCACAATTTGAAAAATTATTTCTTCTTTGCTCACAACACTGTTCTCCTAGATTTTCTTTGAAAAAAGCTCTAGGTGTTGCTTTTCACATCAAAGTTTTTATTCTACCTAAAATTGATGTACATGGTGTGAAAGCAGATTCACTTTTCCCCATAAATAGAAACACACCATGCCAGCATTAGTCCTTAAGTGTACTTTCTTTGTGCCTTAGTAAACCATCTGCCACTCTCCCTCCCTCCACCTAGGTGTGTTCTCAGCCTGGTGGTCAGTCACAATGACCTGTCTGATCACTCTTCCTCTACCACTTGGCTTAACCCTCAGCACAGCAACATCATTTTAAAAGACATTAACTGGGGAAGTGTACTGCACATCTATGTTAATCTAGAATCTTTGAACAGTTGAGTTTTAAAAAAAACAAAAAAACAATTTACTTGGCGTGTGTGTGTGTGTGTGTGTGTGTGTGTGTGTGTGTGTGTATGTGTGCATGTATGGAGGTCAGAGGACAGCTTGCAGGAATGGGTTCTCTACTTCCAACATGCAGATCCCCAGGAACAAACTCAGGTCATCAGGCTTGACAGGAAGGGTATAACTCACAGCCCAACAGTGTATCTTTGTATACATGAACACTGTCTCTGTTTCATAATATTCTTGCCAACGCTTCATTAGGCTGAATTTTCTTTTTTTTTTCTTTCTTTCTTTCTTTTTTTTTTCGGAGCTGGGGACCGAACCCAGGGCCTTGCGCTTGCTAGGCAAGCGCTCTTCTACCACTTAGCTAAATCCCCAACCCCTAGGCTGAATTTTCAATACCTCACTTATGTTGTATTGCTTATGAAGATTTTTCCCTATAATTTAAAATTAGTGACATTTTATAATGTGAAGGTGGCTGGCACACTGAGATAAGCCTACCACACCATCTCTATGAGGAAGCTGCAGAGCTAATGGCTAGGTCTAATAGACTGCTGACTTTCTTTTTCCCTGATTCTCACTCTATTTCTTAGCTTGCACAGAAGTGATGACTGAAGGCGCCTGTGTTCCTGACTTCTGGAGAGGTGCCGACACTTCATCCTTGATATAAACCATAGTTTCCTAAAAGAGCTTCCTCAGGTGGCTGTGTTGTTCACAGTCTTCCCCCAGAACCAGGTGATTTATCCACTCCACTGGCCGACACTGGACTGCTAGCAGTTTGGGGCTGGCATGAACAATGCAATCCTCTATTTGCCTTGAAATGACTGGTGATGTGCATGCTCCCGTGCTTCCACTGGGTCTATACTGCCTGAGAACGAAATTACTGGGTTTCAGCTCTGGCAGACAGTGTCCAGAAGTCTGCACGGTGAAGTGCACTGTTTTGTCACTCTCTTTCAAGGCACACCTCACATTTTCACAAGACATTTGGTGACCTATTTTTTTGTGAGTCTAAGACACTGTTCTTTAGCAAAAACAAGATCAGTTTTTATCATAAACAAGCTTAAAGAACATATTACCTTTTTGAGGAAATGATTGGAAGCCAGGAGTTGGGCCATGAAGGACACTGACAAATATTTAAAATGCCGAAGCTGCTTGCTTGTGTGAGTGTCCACCTTAAAAACTGGTAACATTTCATCCTGCACTTCAATCTTAGCAGATACTGCCTTAGAGGTGGCTTCTGAAAAACAGCAACAGAACAGGTAATTTTATCCATCTCCAATCTCCAACGACTAATCTGTACAGTGTACAAGGGGAGCATGGTGAGCAGGATGCCATCTCAGAGAGAACTGTGCTGGGCTAGGACACCAGACTTTTCCTTAGCCAAAGCAGTGAGTGACGGTACAGTGTTTACCAAGGAAGCACCCACCCCACAGGTCTGAAAAGAGCCAATCAATCAAAGTAGAAAATATAACAACACGGGAAAGTGTAGACGATCAGACATTCAGGATCTGGACTGAGATCCTGAGGGCTGGAGTCCAGAGGCTAAAGGAGGGCATCTCCACTTAAAACACTCGTCTAAAAGCTGGAGATAATGTATCTCAGAACTTTAAACTTCTCTGATGAACTTAACATCCACAGTTCATCTACGGATGTATAGGTTCCAAGGACATCCTCAATCCTGTCTGCTCTGCGGCAGCTCTCAGTTTAATGGTAGCCCACACCTGACCAGGGCTTACCTTCCTTTTCCTCTGGCAGTTTTTCTAGGTACTGGAGGATATGCATCAAGCTCTGGACCTGATGCTGGACACTGAATTCACAGCAGACTGAAATCCAGAACTCGGTATCTGCCTCTAAAATAGCATCCTGTTTGGAAAGAAGGAGAAAGGTGACAACACTGCCTAACAAGTCCATCAGTGAGCACAAATTAAGGACACACCCAGAACACATCCTGCAGCACCACGTGCCTTGCCCTGGAGCTGTCAGCAGATGAGGAAGCTATGAATCCCTTCAGTAATTCAAAACCCTACAGTGATTCAAATAACCGCGCACAGGAGCTCTGGCCAACCCTCCCCTCACACAGTGCCTCCACAGGCAGACTGCAGAGACCCTGTTTCAATGCCCCTCTCTGCTGGCCTTAAAACAGAATCACTGGAGGGCTCCAGACCCATGTCTTAGAAAAAGCCAAGGGCCCTTAGAAAATGTTTTGTTGCTATTTAAAGATGTTCTGGGTTGCTGGGCAGGGGTTGCACACACTTTTAATCTCAGAAATCAAGAGGCAGTGGCAAGTGGATCTCTGTGGAGGCAGCCAAGGCTACAGAGTGAGTTTCAGGTAGGTCAAGGATACACAGAGAAATCCTGTCTTAAAAAACAAAAGACAAAAGGTGTTCTGGGTCTACACACTCTGAAAGCTTTAAAAGTCAAACAATAAAACAAAACAAAACAAAACAAAACAAAAAAGAAACAAGAAACAATCTTGAAAAAGCTTGTGAGCGAGCACTGTCAAATTGCACACTAAGCAGTGCTAGCCCTATACGTAAGCTGACCAGCACCACAAAACCCATGTGACCCCACCCCATTCCCTAACACCCCACCTGATCCATATTCTGACCTTTTCTCCATAAGCAGCCACCAGCACTGTTTTAGTGACGTACTGTTCAAAAAGCAAGGCGAGGAGAATCCACAGGAATTTTTCTGCACCCAGTGTGTTGATAAGCTGAACGAGGATGGGCAGGCGCCGGTGCTCTGGCACATGTGGCAGTGCATCCACAAACACGCCGATGATTTTCACCACAATCTCCTCAACATTTCTAGTGACTTCTATAGAGTCTCCATTATCAGACTGCAAGAGAAAAGACAGGGATTGGAGGAGGCACAAATAACCTTCAAAACCAGCTTTCAGAGGGATTAGGTCTCAGTGAAAACTCAGGGAGTGTCTATCTTGGCTCTGCTGTACTTCTGTATAAATCGTGCCCTCCCTTTCGTTGGTTCAAATCCTGTTTCTTATCAATTTTTCTGGTTGTTCTAGACCACGTAGATGTTTCCTTACTCTAGACTCTTAAGCATTTACTTCTTCATTTGGCACATAATGTATGTATGTATATACACACAGAAACATACATTAGGCATTCGCCCTATAGCTGCCAATGTATTGAACACAGCACCAATCTAAAACCAAGAATTAAAAGGAGACAGCGTGAATCTATTTTATCCCCAGAACAGTTAAAAATATGGCAAATGATATTCTCAAGTGTGCGTGTGGGGTAACAGAGGCTAGAAGTTACTTTTCACATCGTGTGCTTGTCTCCACCTGATAAAGACAAGTCCTGGCTCTCAGACCATGCTTAGAAAACTTCTGTCAATTTGCATGCTAATGGATTTGACCCTGTAGTTATAAAAGTTCCTATCTCATTTTTTCTTTATTGTACTCTCAATCTAAAAGCTTCAATATCAAATTGTAGAACAGTCACTTTACTCACTGGAAGGTCAAACGCTCCCACAGCACATTACTGTAGTTCAGTGAAACCAGACTTACGTATCTGACGGTATAACAGAATACGTGCTTAACTTGTGAGCCCATTTGCTGACCTCAGCACTGTGAAGCTCTGGACAAAGAAGAACCTAAGTCTTCCAAACTGGGATTTACATGAAAATGTACAAACTAAAAATAGTAACAACAATGGCGGCATGCAGCAGCTTACCTGAATAAGTGCTGGGATGACCATTTTCACAGTCTTGCTAATAACTTGAAAGCTATAAGCATCATCTAGGCGCATGACATTGGCTCCCATGAATGTAAAAATAGACATAATGTTGTGAAGAACTTTATCCTGAAATAAAGTACAATTATCACCATTTTTCCCTTTCAAATACCAAAGAGTTATTTTTAAAAATCAATAAAAAATAGAACTATCCTTCCTCAAGAACAGACAAGGGGGGGTTGGGGATTTAGCTCAGTGGTAGAGCGCTTGCCTAGGAAGCTCAAGGCCCTGGGTTTGGTCCCCAGCTCCGAAAAAAAGAACCAAAAAAAAAAAAAAAAAAAAAAAAAGAACAGACAAGGGGATAGGGCTAGGGCTATAGTTCAACAGCGGAGCACCTGCTCAGCATGCACAGGGACTTAAGGGTAATGCCCTACCCCACTGGAAATAAAAACAAGCAAAAAGAATGTAAAATAAAAGTGGGCAGACTCCCCCTTGCTGGGTGCAGCACTGGATGGGCCAGTCGGGGCAGGGCAGGAGAGCTCTCCCTGATGGTGTGCAAGTGAGAGAGCTGGTGGGCCGACCAGCTCAGATACCTCTGAGGCCCAGATCCAGGTCTTTGAATTGGTTCACCCAACATCTACCCCATCAATAAACTATCAGTGTGTGTGAAGGGGCCAGTCCTGCAATTACAAAAGTACAGGGTCTCTGTGACACAGGCCAACAATAGAAGATATTCCAGTGAGGAGTCCCAGTGAGGATCCACTATTGACAGTGTAGCAAAAACTATAGGCCTCAACCAGACCAATGAGTCATTGCAATGAACTTTTGTAAGCAAAGAAGTGTGGACAGAAGAGACACACTATAGCCTTGCGAGTCTTTCTTTCTTTTCTTTCTTTCTTTCTTTCTTTCTTTCTTTCTTTCTTTCTCTCTCTCTCTCTCCTTCCTTCCTTCCTTCCTTCCTTCCTTCCTTCTTTTTTTCTTTCTTTCTTTGACTTACCGGAAATATGCCAGCAACAGTACCCAACAGCAGCAGGGCATGGTGGTGAGTCTGCGGCATCTCCGAGAGGCGGATGCACTGCACTATCAGCTCCACATTGAACTTCTCCTCATCCACAACATCTACAGTGGAGGAGGAGGAGGAAGTCTGAGTGGCTGACGCACTCATGTGCAAAGCAGGCGGTGCCTTCCTGTCCTCCTGTCCCCAAGCACATACCTTTAGGTATTTTGCCACCGTCCGGGGACAGTTTTTGGCAGATGTTGAGCAAACAACTCAGAATTAACTGCTTAGTGTACTCCATGTTCCCCTGCTCTGACGACAACGGCTCTAAACACCTTCAGGAACCCCAGAAAAGAAATGATTAGTAATTCAGAAGTTAATACAGTCACATTGTTCAGAAACTATTCAATAAGGAATAAAGAAAATACTATTATTAAACATAGTTTAATAGATTTCTAACTCTGGATTCCCACGCAGCCAAGTACACCTAATGATTTTTTTCCCCACAAATTATGCATTTCCTACTAACCTACTTGTAGTCTTCTAGCAATGTGGAGAATCACTGCACTTTTCTAATGACAACAGACTCCTCAGCGCAGTGGTAAACTCTAAAGTTAGGTTTTCTAATAATTTATAACTAAAATTTAGCAGGTGTCACACAGCATCCTTAAAATACAAGTGACAGTGGCTAAGATATGGCACTGTAAGTTAAGTAGGAAAGCAGGGAGAGCGATGAGGCCAGCTTCTGCACGACCCAGGAAGAAGTCAGCTTAGGAAATCCATAATGGGTTACTGAACCCAGTCTTCAGTATTTCAACTACAGTTCTTTAACTTGCTTTATTGGCTAGATGATCTGAACAAGACAAGTATCCCCAAAAGACAAGGATAAATCAACACGGGCAGATTTTTTACCACCTTATTGTCTCACTGACCAACTCCAAGTGCCATTACCTTGACAGCAAGTTAAAGAGAGTCGGAATCAGTATCTGAGGGCATTTGAGCTTCTTTTTGTGCTGCAACAGCTCCAGGATGAGGGTGACTCTTTGCCAGTAAGGGCCCTCCACTTCTTGGACAGCTTCTACATCTTGTGACTTTCTGGGAGACAGAGAAGACCAAGTTAACAATGTAAACACTATCACAGCTGTTTATGCAAAACTGGTGAGTAGAAACCACAACTACAGCCTGAGCCTGGGGAACAAGACCAGACCCCTTAGTGTGTTCAAAACACTTACTTTTGTTGCATTTTCTGCCTTCTCGTTTGCTGAATTGTGCCCAAAGATTTAGCTTTATCTCGTGGCTCCAGTTCTATTCTGATTTGTTCAGCATCGACAGAAATCTGAAATATTGAAATAATGGCAAGTAATGTAATTCACTGGAACAAGATTACAGCAATAGTTGCAACTCTAAACTATCAACTTTAAAGTAAAACAAGAGAGTTGGGTGGGAGTGGCATATACCTTTTATTCCAGCACTCAGGAGGCAGAGGCAGGTGGACCTCTGAGTTCAAGGCCAGCCAGAACTCCACAGTGGAAACCCTGTCTCAAAAATCCAATAGACAGACAAAACAGACAGACACTGCTGCAATAAACATAATTGCACAAGTCAATAAAAGCATTTCAGTCCACATTTATGTCATTATGCCACTTGAAGCCTGCCCAGTGCCCAAACACAAATGACTCCTTATGCATTATCTAGGATGTCCTCAAGTACTATGTTGAATAGATTCCTATGGTATTTACTTGCCATCACTAAGTTCAGACATATGTACAATATTAATCACACTGCCTAACAATCAAGGCCAAGCTCATCTTTAACTGATGTGGCATGTTTGAAAATATGTCTTCTTTGGTTTATCTGGTTTTGGATTTTTAGAGATAGAGCCTCAGTATGAAGCCCAGGCTGGCCTTGAATTTCTGATCCTACTGTCTCATCTTCCAAGTGGTGGAATTAAAGTGTGCATCAACCTATGGTTTGCAAATATTTCATGTGCACACTAGTTTACTATTTACTGAGATGGAAAGGGAATAATCTAGAATTACATGCTCCTTCTTACAACCTCTTAACTGTCTTATGAAATTATCATATGAAAGAATGTCATATGAAAGAAATGTCTCTTTTGGGCTGGATCTCAATTTAACAGAATTAAATTGCCATTGTATTTAAAGTCTGATAAAATATTATCTACTATGATTTTAGTTATCCCCATTTCTTTACAAATAAAAATAAAAGAAAGTTTGTCCCATAAAAAGGGACAAAAGGGGACAAACTCTTTAACTAAAGCTAGAAATGCCATCCTGGATCTGCGGCTGCAGGCCCTTTCCCTATATGATGTTGTTACTTTACAAAAAAAGCAGGAGGAAAAAGGGTTCCAACCAAAGCCAACACCACATTTGCCAACATGGATTTAGCTTGAAGGTTCCCTTTAACTGAGCCCTCTTGCTAGCACACACTGGCTTCTAGGGGATCCTGGGTCTGTGATAGGCCTCTCCTTCTGAGTACGGCGTGGTACCACTTCTCCAACACAGCATCTGACAGTTCCACATTCAGCCTTCAGTGTGGAAAACCTGGCTCCACCTGCCAAGGCAGACATCCTCACCAACTGGGAAAGGCTCACAGACTCACAGTCCCAGAGAGTCTTTAGATATGGGTAGAATCAAGGAATCTTTTTTCAAAAGTTTTGAAATTATAAGTAAATATTTGGATTCAATTCAAAGAAAATAACTATAAAATATATTCGTGAGACAGTCATTAAAATACAACTGTGGACTGAGTAGTAAATGGAATCAAGGGATTACGATCAATCTTTTCAGGTATGTTGTAGTTATGTTAGACAATGGTCATTTTTAAAAGGTGAAAAGGTAAGAAGTGCACAGGGATGGAAATTAAACATTCTAGACTTGCCGTAGAGTACTTCCTTCCGCAAAGAAAAAGTCATTCGAGATTGAGAGCTAAATCTGGACACTAGACCCTCACCATCATCAAGTTACATACTTTATGTGTATGGGTGTTTGCTGATGTACCTCTGTGTACCACCTACATGCCTGGTGTTGGCGCAAGAAGATGCGCTGGAACTAGAGTTGCGGATCCTGGGAGCAGCAACGTGCGTGCTGGGAATCAAAGCCAGGTCCCCTCCTGAAGAGCAACAAGTACTCTCAACCACTGCAGCCCTCTCTGCAGCTCAGACTTCCATTGTTCTTACTGTTACATACAGTGTCTGCTGTGTGTACACATGCGTGTGTGCGTGCGTGTGTGTGTGCGCGCGCGTGTGGAGATCCAACAAAGACAGAGAGTCTTCCCTGACTGCTCTTCACCGTAATTTTTGAGGCGAGGTCTCTTACCTGAACTCAGAGCCCAACTACACAGCTAGTCTAACTGGCAGCTTGCTCTAAAGATCCTGTTTTTGTCTTCTAAGCACTGGACTACAGGTGGGCTACTATCCACACCCACAATGTATGTGGGATACAAACTCCAGTGTTCACACTCGAAGGGCAATCACTTTATCCACCCCTCTACCATTCTCTAGTTTAGTCAATTCCAGAAATGGAATAACCCACTCCAATGATGGCTAGGTTTCAATGCACAAACATAAGAAGCAGAACTCCAACTCCGTCTTATACATCGCATATCTATTTAAGTGAAATAAGGCCATCTTGCTCAACAGCAAGCCCCTCACAATTCCCCATTCCTTTCATGAAACAGGCAGGTGCACCTAACATGAGTAAGATCCAAAATGAGACAGCCTATGTGTAACTCACTGAAAATATACATTTCATATAAAACAAATGTTCAGCCAGATGGGACATCTATAATGACCTGCTCCATACCAAACCAAGACCAGAGAACATTGTGGTAGAGTGCGCAGACATAATCAAAGACCAGAAAGTGGAGAAGAATGCTGGGGTTACATGTACAGTGTCATCTGTTAAAATCATTAGCACGAATGGGGGAGGGGCTCCTGAGGCTCCGCTCCTGGCTCTGGAGCTGTGGACAGCAAATGGCTTCTGAGTGAAGGATAGCACTGGCAGTTTGCCTATGCCCCGGTGTATGACCCCACAAGCATCCACACATGGGAAGCACTAGTTGAACTTAGTGGATTATTTCTTTTTAAAGAGAGGGCTTGAAGCCGGAAAGGAGGTATACTGGCAGGGGATAGAGGGAGAGGAAAGAGAAATATGTGGATACGATTAAGATGCATTGTATAATCTATGAAAAATTTAAAGAGTAAATTTAAAAAAAAAAAATGGTGAAGACGTAAGATTTGGGTTTTGAACCTCTCCAGTACATAATTTCCTATGAGTCTTGTTAATAATGAAATCTGACCCCAAAGAAAGGCTGTAAAACACAGGCTATATATTTGTCAACTGGAAAGACTAAGCATGTACAAATACAAAGTTTGCAACTTACCCCTTTAAAAACACTGCCAACTGTCTGAACACAATGTGAGTTTTTGCAGTTCACTAACAAGTCAAACAACACACACAGAAGCTTCTGCTGAACCTTTCCATCTGATACAGCTGCAAAAAACGGCTTTGTAATCTAGGAGCAGAAAAACCCAAGAGTCAGAAAACAAACTTCAACCTAACTTTCCCTTACTATAAAAAAAAAAATGGTGCTTCATTTTTCCATTTAAAATTCAATGCTTAAAAAATGGGGCGGGGTATCTCTTAGTATTGTGTGCCATGATGCACGCATATAGAACTTTTGGGAATCAGTGCTCACTGCGGGTTCTGGGGAATCACTCAAGTAGTCAGGTTTGCGTGACAATCACCTTTACCTGTGGCATCACCTCACCAGCTTTTAAATGCAATTCTTTCTAATGGCCTGCATGCAACTTTTGTTCAGTAGGTAAACATACCTGTGCCTCTATAAGTAAGTTCAACCTATTAATAACTTATAACTGTCTTCATGCTTGATCAAGCTTGAGTTTCTAAAGGGAGCCACTGACCTTTTCAAGAGCAGTAATCTGAACAGTTGGCATTCCTGGGTGAAGCTCCTTTGTTGTGTGCATAGCTTTTATGAACAGGTCTAGACTCTTCGAGTCTTTTTGTAAAAGCGAAGCTGAACACTCATTGTATTTTCCCAGAGTGAGATGCAAAACAATGGCCTCATCTTTCAGGACAGCTGTGGGCTCCTTCTCCACCTTCTCTAGGAGCTGTTCCACCATAGGCAGCAGCTGGGCAAGCACCACCTAAAGACATAGAAGGTTGTCAGACTCATGCTCTGCTCAGGAAAGCTCATCTGACAGTTCTCTAAAGGACGCTGTGATTGTGAGGACAGAAAATATGACCTAAAATATGAGTAGTCAACAGTTAAGCATTTGCCAAAGCACTGCATTTCCCTCAACCACCATTTCCTCTTTGACATGACTAATGTGAATTTAAATGAGGATGTCAAGGCTTCAATAATTAAATCATAGGTTAGCAAATCATGGCTGTCTAACAAATTCAGTGATGTCCTGCCTTTTTAAACTTTCATTGACAACAGCCATAATTATCTATTTCCATACCCTCTGTGGGTGCTTTCCCGAAAGTGGCAGATCTGAGCTGCAAAGAAAGATGGTTCACAGAGCCAAGAGCTGTTTCTCGATGTCTACAGAGTACTGCCTCTAACCCATTCCTTAAACAAAACCCTATATACTCAAGCTCCTCACAGAACATGGCATGGTGTGAGCATATAATCTAGCACAGCTTTCCGAAACTCAGTTCTAAGCTAATTACAGTAACAATGCTGTGCTTTTTAGGAAATAAGGACAGGGAAAAAAAACCCTGTTTACTATAAACAAAATTTTTCTCCCAAACATTTCCAAGTTGAGCCTGGTTGAACCAGAAAACAACCTCACAGACAGGAGTATGGACCATATTCACTCCTTTATACAAGAAGTTTCGTCAACTTGCAAATGTCCCTCCCCACTGACAACCCAGGGCTGATAACTGATACAACTGATTATAATATCAATTAATTTATATCCCCTTGTATCCACTTTATTTCTCTGAATATTTGTCAGTCAAGAGCAATGGGGCACCTGGGCAATCGAGGCAGGATAAGAAGGGACTTAAAACTCTGAACAGAGCAGACACTTCCTTCGCATCACAGGCTTCCTCGAGGACATAATGCAGCCTGTGCTTTTCCCTCCAGAAAAATACATGAAGCCATAAATTTTATAAGTAAGAAAAACCAGTTCCAATTCAGAGACTGCAAATATGTTTCTTTGTAGAGGAATTGTCCTTGAAAAATGGGCACAAATCAAAAGCTATCTGGAATAGATAGAAAGCTGATGTGAGACAATGCCCACAATTTTAAAGTGAATGGGCATTTGTGATGTGTGCTTTTGCATCCTGTATCCTTCTTTCCTCTGTAATTCTTCCTCCTAATCTGAAGAGCATTCTCCCCCTGGAGCACATGGTTGCTTCCTCATACATGACAGTTACTCCTCGGGTCAGGGACACATGTTCTACTGCATTCTGTGAAAACCTCCCTACCTCACTGTTCACATCCTGTAATACTTTCATCAAGTCTTTTGCAATGTAAGACGGACAGTCATACACACAGTGAAGAAGGCTTCTCAGGGTTTCAGACAACTTATGGTGTGATTTCTGTTTCTCTTCATTCTGTAGTTCACCAAATAGTGTAGCCAAATCCTAGGATACCAGAAAGAGAGAAAAATGCAGTAAGAAGGGAAAACGAACTTTAAGGACTAAATATTCTAATTCTGGAAATTCCAAATGGCATGACACTTCTTACACCTTTTTAATTTCTCTTAAATAAGGTTCCAACTAGAAAGAATATCAGTATCCAAAAGCTAGCTCACATGAAAGGTTCAACATTACTCTTTCATGCAAGGACAGCAAAATTGAAACACAGTTTATGACCTTTTAAAAAAAGGATCAAAAGTCTGTAGTTGCTGATGTGAATTTTAAATTACTGGATTAGTTTCCCACAGTCCCTGCAAGGCACAGGAAGAGAAGGCTGTTCCTGTTGCACAGGCCTCAGATCTCAACCTTCTTTGACAGTGGTCTACCTGAACCACATAGGTAGCATCTGAAGTGATCTCCTCTGCCTTAGGAACGAGGTGATCTATCACCAGTTGAAACTTCGAGGCTACTCCGCTGAGGGCCTGGAGACACTGAACAGCAGCTCTGCGGACTTCTTTGACAGGGCTTCCCAGATTGAGGAGTAGAGACATCACCACTAATACCAGAGGGGAAAGAATGTGTCAGTGGGCAAAACTTACATAGTGTCAAAGGTTCACAGTGATAGGCTTCCTTCTAGGGCTGGGAGCACGGCTGAGCTGCATAGCATTCATCGGCCTGGCTACAGTCTCTAGCACTATTCCCACCCTGGCGGTCATACACACAAAGGTTCTCTCTCAGACTCCCTCTTCTGAAGACTGTTCACCATCTAATTATTTCAGGAAAATGTGGGTCATGTTTCCCCAAAGTATACAAATGAGCCCAGAAAATCTACTGTCACCATGTGCCACCACACCTGGCTTTTTCTTAATTTTTAAATTACATTTTTAATAAATAAATAAAAGCAAGGATATTTTCTGTAACTATATTTGGTAGCGGTGCAATCACCACTGACTGAGTGCAGAGGTCAGAGGACAACTTTGAGGGATCAGTTCTCTCCTTTCACTATGTGGGGACTGGGATTAAATTTAAGTCATAAGGCTTGGTGGCAAGGGCCTTTATCCTTGTCACCATCTCCCCTATAGAATCTTCTATTTTAATAAATCATGTTATCTCTGTACAATCAAGTACACGATTATATGCTACCCTTCCTCGTAAGATGTCTATAATGTACTAATTAAGATAATACATGTGACCCGCCCTACCTGGAGATGCAGGATGTGCCAGGTTTTGTTTACACTGTGTACTCTGAGAAGACAGCATCGCAGAGCCTATGTAAAGAGCTTGAGTCTGCAGCTCCGACTTCACAGTGCAGGGCAGTGGACTTGAAAGACTAGAACCATAGGTCCACAAAATGCAAAAGAACTTGAACAACTGAAGAACATCTTGTAGATGTACCTAATCAAAAGAAAGCAGAACGAAGTGAAGTCTAGTTCTTACTCAGATATGCTGTCCCTAGATCTGTTCATTACTGTACCATAACCACATGGGAGTGATTTAATGAATCACTTCTTCAATATTTGGACTTCAACCTTTAGGATGTCACTGAAGAACGACATTCAAGAAGCCTCACTATAACTTTGCACTTGACAATACTGAACAAAAAAGACACATGCACTAACTAAAGGTCAAGACAAGGGTGGGACCCGGGAAGCTTCACTAAAGCTCTGGAAGGAGTGAGAGATGGCAACCATGCTGAAAGCCGCAGAGACAAGACCACACTGCTTACAGCAAGGAGGCAACAAGGCCCAGAGAGGTCTCGTGAGCGACTGTATTTCCGGAATATCATCTTTGACCACTCAGCCAGTTTTCTCATCTATAAATGCTATTTAAAACACAGAGTTGTTTGGTCTTTGAACACAACTGCTCATCAACAGGGATGCTGCATGCTACTGTATACTCAGCGCGCTGCCTGGCCGTGACTGCCTGCCTGCTCTACAGGGCATGTTTACCAGCACGCACTGTTCAGTGGTGGAAATAGACCTTATTATTAGACTTCAGTAGTAAAATAACCGACACTACCCACAGTGGACAGCAGAATGCCTGGGAGGAGAGCCACATACCTTCACTATGAGCCTCATCAGGACCCTGAAATGCATGGCACCAGAAACCTCCAGCAACATTTCAAAGAGGCCAATGAGCAGGCACAGGTAGTGTCTGCTGTCTTCATCCAGTCGCTCAGGATTCCACCACATGGCACCTGAGGGGACATGGTGACAAAGAGAAGCAATGACAATCCTACACGAGCATGCTGGGAACTGGTCGTTCAAGTGAAGGTGAACCACGTACGGCGCTAAGAACGCAGTGCCTCATCACATTAAAGGCTCATGGCCATGCCTTACCTGTAGGAAAAGACTTTGGAGCCTTCAGTGCAAAAATAAAAGATTTCAGGGAAAATACAAGTAAAACAGAGTCCTCCGTGGCAATCCTCTGGGCACTGTGGAGCTGCTGCACGTAATGCACCCAGAGCTCCTCCGGTAACCCTCTGTTCAGCATCAGTTCCAGATGCCACTCTGAGGGGACTTCCTGAAACACAAATGGAAACAGAAGCTAACTTACCCTCAGAGTAGTTCCAAACAGAGTAGGGAGTGAGCTAACAATTTCTCTCTCACACACACACACAGAGAAGGGGGGAGGGAGGAAGGGACGGAGGGAGGGAGGGAGGGAGGGAGGGAGGAAGGGACGGAGGGAGGGAGGGAGGGAGGGAGGGAGGGAGGGAGGGAGGGAGGGAGGGAGGATGGATGTTGCTACAGCTGAAAAGATACAGTCCTCAGAAAGGGCACTAATAGAGCAATGTGAAACAACCTGCAGCCTACACTGAATAAAACACAACTGTTCTATACTGCTAGCCCCAAAAAAGACAGTCAGACATTAAGAGGGGCTCAGTTGAGCCACTTTTTAACGTTTAAAGAAGTATGCTAACTTCACATAATTTTAGTTAACAATGTCTACAACTAGAATTTATAAAACTCCTGAGAATATACATAAATATGAAGTGTAATTCTCTTAGCAAGTCCTGTAATGAGCAGCCCTTTGAAGTTCAGAAGATAAAAGAAAAATACTGATGCGAACAGCAGATATTAAAACAAGCTTGCTACCTCAAAATGGGGTACTAGGAACTTTATTAACACTGTCAGGGACAACAGTGGGCCACAGACACCTAGACCTACTGAAATACTCAACTATTTTAAATAAATAGGATACACTTTCAATAAATACTAGAACAAGTTTTGTGAGGAAGTGAATCACCAGTAGTTAGGAGAACTTGGGTTATGCACTGATAAAAACAGCAGGAGAAGAGTCAGTTATGACAGAAAACCTTCCAACCTTGGAACCCTGGGATTCAAGTAAAGTTCCTGCAAAAGCATGAGAGCGTCTTATGACACTCGCAGCTACAATTTGGACCAGCGCCTCCCACTCCCCAGCAAGAGTCAGACTCAGCACAGCTTCTGGGCTTCAGTTTTGCTGTGACCATTAGCCCACACTCAACTTTCTGCAGACGCTGCACTCCTTACCACAGCAGTGATGATGCTTTTGAGCTTCTTTATTTTTTTCTGCAACAAACTGAACACTTTTATGGCGAATGGGAAGCAGGTTTCTCTCAAGGATGAACAGCAAGAGACAAGCACAGACACAATCACGTGAAATGCCACCTTCTGCTTCACGGTGTAGGATTCCTTTTCTCCAGCACATACTAAATCTTCCACCTTGAGAAATAAGTATGTTTGATTACTAGTAAGTCATGGCCTTTACAGACCATTTTTCTTTTTAATTTTTTAAAAAGATTTATTTATTATATATAAATATACTGTAGCTGTCTTCAGACACACCAGAAGAAGGCATCAGATCCCATTACAGATGGTTGTAAGCTACCATGTGGTTGCCAAGATTTGAACTCAGGACCTCTGGAAGAGCAGTTGGTGCTCTTTAACCGCTGAGCCATCGCTCGAGCCCCAGAACAAGCTTTCTATCTCAGGCCTATGTAGGTATCGTGTATAAAATAAGAGGACTTTTTAAGATCAGTAAACACTGATTACTAAGTCATTATACACTCTTAGATATTATAATGAACATAAATACACTTGGCATGTTAACACACTTAACCCACAGACCTAAAAATAAAAATCAATAAATCAGACACCTAATACCTTTAAAAAGTTTACTGAAGTACTTTCCTTTAAATTCATTTTGCTATGTTAACAATGAAAAGACTTTAATATTTTAAATATAAATTAGAAAAAAATGAGATTAAAAAGAACAAAGTATTCTCACTAGTTCAAAAAATGATATAAAATATTAAGAATTTCAGATAATCTCTACAACATGCTAAGTTAATCCCAGCACTTGGGAGGCTAAGGCAGGAAGACCAAAAATTCTCGGTCATTTTGGGCTATACAGTGAGTTCTAGGCCAGGTTGAGCTGTAACTCTCAGCTACAGCACCAAGGAAATACACAAAATTGCCATTGTATTTGTTTAAAGCAAAACAGGGTTTAAGAATGAAATAACAGGGGGCTGGGGATTTAGCTCAGTGGTAGAGCGCTTACCTAGGAAGCGCAAGGCCCTGGGTTCGGTCCCCAGCTCCGAAAAAAAGAACCAAAAAAAAAAAAAAAAAAAAAAAAAAGAATGAAATAACAGCAACAATTCAGAAAAGAAGCCGTGTGGAACGGAAGTGGGAGCCTAATAAGCATGAGGAGAAGTGAGAGGGGAGGGACAGCACACATACCAGCTTCAACATTGAAGAGCGGTCTCCTGAACTTAAATTGCTGCCCAGCAACTGAACCATCTTCTGATTTCCCACACCAATTATCTCTCTTGACTTCCTGCTTTTAATAACGTTTTCAAGAGCTGTAAAAAAAAAAAATTAAAAACTCTATCACTTATATCACTGGCATCCCCATAAAGTACTGGGGAAAAGTAACTCATTTAGATAAAATATTTACTAGTTCTCTACAAAGGCTTGCTTTTTATTTTTAATCCAATTTTGAATTTGTCTAGTAGCCGAGCTTCCCTGTCTTAGTAAACTTAGAAACTCTTTTGTTGACATGTAACAGGTATCACTGTGAACAGCAGCGACAGTGGACTCTTAACTGACTCTCTTCTTTATAAGACAGTTATCTGCTTTATAAAGTCGTTTTAGGCCAGCTTGAGTTATAACTCTAGCCATGGCCTCAAAGGAATACACAAAATTACCTTTGTACTTGATTAAAGTAAAACAGCTTTTAAGACTGGAACAACAGGGGCTGGGGATTTAGCTCAGTGGTAGAGCGCTTACCTAGGAAGCACAAGGCCCTGGGTTCGGTCCCCAGCTCCGAAAAAAAAAAAAAAAAAAAAAAAAAAAAAAAAAAAAGACTGGAACAACAGCAAAGAGTGAGGGGGAAAAAACATTGTAGAGCAGAAGTGGACATTTAACAATGACTTTAACACTGACTTTCTTACCTTCTTTCCAACCTCTAAATAGAGGATGCAGGGAACAAATCCCTGATCTTGACAAATGTATAGCCATTTTCGTATCAGGAGACTCTACATCATTATCAATAATGACCATAAAAGGCAGCAACTGGGCAACCACCTGATTTGATAACTGGTCGTTTTTACTCAGTATCTCTTCTCTGACTAGTATGTTTGCTGCTAGCTCCAGCACGCTGTACCTGGAAGACATAAAAGTGCATGTGACTCAGACACATGCTAGCATCTTCAAGTCAGCAAAATTCATCATCACACTGCTCTGGATCAACTGCCAATAGCTTGTCTGGTCTCCTAGTCAAAAATACTGCTCAGAGATCACCAAGATACAACCACAAATCCATTCGAATAAAGGAGTTATCTAGCCAATAACTTTGTCCTGTCAAATACCTTAAAAAGAAACAAAAACAAAAATCAACAAATGAAAAACAAGAAACCTGTAACTGTTACAAAATATATTATCATCGGACATCTCCACTCCACTGGCCAGTAGAGATTCACTCATGTAGCCAAAAAAAAAAAAAAAGCACAGCCCAGAGTGGCTCAGTAAAGAGCACTGCACTGGGTTGTGTTTGCCAACACAATTTAACGAACAGTAGAATACCACTTCTGGGGAATCTGACACCCTCTTCTGGTTCCCAGAGGCACCAGGCATTTACGAGGTGCACATGAATTTATGCAGGAGAAACACCCCCATGCATTGCATTGCATCATACAATAAAACAAATATCCTTTCTGGGAAATGGAGACCTAGTGTTCACTAAGAGTGTGGCCTCTGGTAGATCAACATGCTCCACTGGATGGCCCCACACCAGCACATGGGCAGCACAAACCTAGAGGGTTATAAAGGATGGACATAAGACAACAAAACTGAGAGGAGATGAGGAGGAAAAAGGTGGATCTAGGAGGAACTGGGGTACACATAATCAAAATACCGTGCACCCAAGCATACCTGAGTTCAATTCTCAGACCCATAAGAAGGTGAAAACAGAGGATTCCACAAAACTGTACTCTAACCTCCACGTGTGTGCAGTGGCATATGCACACATATGCACACAGACACACAGACACACAATGAGAAATGTTCTTAAGGCTCTGTTCTACAATCATGAGCAAAGGTCAATCACAAAATTACTGAAGTCATTAGCCAGAAAGGAAGAATAGCAATGTGAACTCGATGAGAACATCGCTAACAAGAGCATGAACACAGAAGCGAACACGTACCACCCCTTATTCTTTGAAAGTTCTGCTCTTTGAAAGAGATTCAGAATGTTTGAAACCGTCTCTTCTACACCAAAGTGTTGTTGAAAACTCTAGAAGAGGAAAAGAATACCATGAGTAAACATTTACTTGCTAAATATTGTAAAGCGTTTCTCAAATGAAACTGAAAAATGATTATTAAGAATTTCTCCCCAGATTCTAATGTAACTTTTTTCTATGAGAACTTTTCTCTTCACTTAGGAGAACAATTTCTCAAAAATTGCTTTCATGACCCAATTTGCCATGGTCATGGGACACCGGCTGTTAACAGAAAGCTCTTACAGCAATATTAAGAACTCACAAAGCATTCTTCCCTTTTGTAGTACTTCCTTATCCAGCAAATTGTGTAGTCCAACTACCCCTTTGAGACTCATGACCAGACTTAAGTCTGTACTCAGCAAAGTAATTCCTAAGCTCCCATTCCTGCCTAAGTCAAGGACCATGTGAGAGGAACAAGAAAGTATTGACAAATAAAACGTGCACATCCACAGAATGCTTACTTACCCCAAAGGCACTCAGAGCCGCTGAAACAACATCCACATTATCATCACCTAACCGAGTTAGAATAGCTTCTTTAATAAAAGTCTCATCAATGCCCTCCTGAGGAAGAGAAAAACAAATCAGATGTTACAACAAAGAAGCTCACAAACTTAGAGACACCTCAGAACACCAGTGCTGAGACCACGGCCACCTCTGAGAGCTCAACAAAATCAGAACCAGGCCATCAACAACAGGCCTTCTGGGACTGGTGACCACTACAGACCTCTTCCAGTCTCACTGAACATAATACTACACTCTAAATACCATCTTTTAATTAGGGAGTTGACCTTAAAAATAGAGAGCCCATAGAGAGATGATAGGTCCTTAGATGGCTCTGGAGGTGAAGGCCTTTGCCAGCAAGCCTGACAACTTAAGTTCAATCTCCCATAGTGGCCCTCTGACCCACAAGTTTTTCTCTGACCTCTGTGCACACACCTGTGTATATATGCATAGGCACCAAATACATACATACATACATACATACATACATACAAACAAACATAAACGTAATTTAAAAATTAACTATAACCTTTAAAATATAACTATAAAAACACAAAACAAAAACTCTGTAAGGCAGATATTTCAAAAAAAATGGTAAAATCTGACTCATCTACAATTATACACTATAAATTCTTTATAGAGACTCCAATTTCTTATTCTAGAATTAGATTTGTTACTTACTATAAGGTGGAAAAAATCAAAAGTAAAAGCTGTTAGGCACAAACCTTTGATGTTTTCATGATATTTTTTAGGTGATTAACAGCCAGAAGTCTCACAGGAGCCAATGGGTGATTCAAACTGAGCATCAGAGAGGTATCAGAATCCTCTAAAAACTGCAGGCCAACATGATTAATGTCATTTAATCTCAGTAACATATAACCAAAAATGAAAACAAAACAACCCACATTGCCCAGTGTATTATACAACAACCATAAATGTAGAAACAGAAAATTACATTCATCTCTAAAACAACCAACACGTATGAGTTAGAGCACACGAAAACATGCATGTTGTACATTGTATGTTCTGTGTACTTGTGTGGGTTCACTTTAAAGTAACTCAGCACTTCTCGTGGATATTTAATTCCAAGTGAAAGTACTAAACTGGTACCTGACTGAGGACAGAACACAACGGAGCTAAATAACAAAGACACGCTCCAGCTTAGGCGACCATGGAATCAGACTAAAAGTGACAGCTACTTGACTGGAAATGCAACGGCACTGAGAGTAATAGCCCAATTTCAAGAGAAAAACTGCATTTCTCTTTAAAATATGTTTTGAAGGTTAATTATAAGAACCTCTGTGTAAACATCAGATTTCTATTGTTTAGGCTTGAATCACCAGACTCAAGATCTAGCATGGTCGTGCTCATGTGACTGCAGGCTCCTGTACTGGTAGATGCACGCCAAGAGGAAAAAGGCATGCCGGGAGCCTGTGAAGCCACCCTGTGGTGACTTAACCAACATCATACGAAATTCCCAATGTTTGCCTGATATTATATTCTTCTCCAATTATGATTCCTGCCCTAGAGCTCTATTTCTAGTAACTATCAAACTGTATAAATTCTCAGTTCTTTGAAGATTCAAAGAGGGAGGGAAGCAGAAAATTACTACCTGACACTCTCCAAATAACCGCACCACCAATTCTTGTCAACATACCTGATACTTCCCTCCACTTGTAGAAAGAGAAATGAACTGGTGGAAAAGCTCCTGTTTTTTAAGGCCTGTAATCTCCTTCAGGTGTTCCTCTAATACAACATCCAACGTTTTGGGGTATCTATGGAGGAGTTACACTTCGTCAGTACTCTTGATAGAGCTGTTAACCACATTCACCCACATGCATAAAACACATGACATTTTAAGTTACGTAGAGTGAAACTTAATTTTAATACATGCTATCCATAAAGGCTAATGTTGACCAAGCTGTCACTATGAAGACAATAAAGTCTCTAGTGTAAAAATATTACACTGTCCACAAACTCTTACGGTCCCTGTTTCCTTTTGTCTTTCAATATATCTCATTATAAACGTACTGTCCCTTTCTGAAAAGGAAAAATAAAAACAAGTAACCATAACCCACTGCTTTAAGACACAGCTTGCAAGTTATTTCTTTGAAGACCAGTCAATAAACAATGAAGATGATATCCACAACACTAAACTTACTTGCTTTCTAAAAGTCTGACGAGTGGAAGAAACTGTTCATTAAGCAAAGCCACTCTATTAGCTTGGGTTTCCTCCTGGGAACTGTATGAAATATATTCTTCAAAAAGACGGCTGCAAAAGAAAGTGGAGCACCAGCAAACACAGGTTATCATTCATGGAATTCCCTGCTATGTGCTAAATGATTTATAAATCACATCTCTAATAATCACACTTTCATAGGAAAGAAATTATATTGATTTTGCTAATGAAAAAACTAGGACATAGAAAATCTTCCAATTTGCCTGAGGTCAAACAAAACAGCAACAATAGTGACCCTTTCTCTGCGAAGAGGAGGGGAGGGCTTTAAGTTTTAAAGGCTGTTCTGATTCCACACTGTAAACTAAGCCTCCGTGAAAACAAATTTCAGGCAGTTCCCTTTCTCACCTAACATAGTGGCAAAAGCAGACCCAGGAGGACTGGCTTCCAGAACTACTACTCTAACTGACGTGGTGTTAGCCAGATCCAACCTGTGTCCACTACTACACTAAAGCATGCTATTCACCATATAGCACTGTCCGCCAACTAGGGAATGAAAGGGGGAGACAGAAATGCCTTTCAGAGAAAAGGAGGAAATAATTTCCACCACACACCCATTCTGGGTGACATTCACTGAGTTTTCAGCTTTGATGTGCTATTTCAGGCACTACAGCCCATTTATTAACAGAACAACTTAGACACTTGTAAACTTAGTTACAACTTATAAGAAAATTTTGCATTTGCATTTTATGCTGTCAACTGTTAGACTCAATACCGACAATTAGTGCAATGATATAAGCATTGCAAAATATGTTAAAAAGCATTCAGAAAAGCACTCCTAAATCCTGAAATGTATACTCACCCATAAATGTGCACATCTATCAGAAGCACGCTAAAACCACCTTACCTAGCCAGTAGGTGGTCTAAGTTGTTCGTCAGTGGTATTTTTGTAAGGATTGCTTCTAAGTGTTTCTTGTAGATCTGACCATCAATCCCTTCAGTTTCTTCTCCTTAATATGTAACAGATGGAAACTGAATTAGGGATATTCTTTTTGACAGGCTCATGATTAAATTTACTTACAGTGAACACCTTTTCTAGTAATAACATATATACTACTATCTAAATTAACCTACTTTCTTTTTATAAAAAGGCTGTTTTATTTATGTGTATGACCATGTACATCGAGCTCATGTACACCAGATGTATGCAGGTGCCTGCAGAGGCCAGCGGACATCTGATCCCCTGGAACTGGAGTCATGGACAACTATGAACTCCCCAATATGGGTGCTGGGTACTTAACCTGGGTCCTCTGCAAGGACAGTAAGCACTCCTAACAGCTAAGGCATCTCTCTAGCCTTCTTTTACTTATATTTGAATATATATTTTCTATTGAGTACGTTACAGTTTTCAGACTGTTTCTGTGTATACTACTCTCATCTGTCTGTCACCTGAAATTCTCCATACTTTCAATAAGTATACTCATGACACGGGTATCAATAAAGTGCAAATATACTGCTTCCTCAGATCACACTGAAAGTTAGTGAGGCTGCTATAACCTAGATTTCTGAAAGTAAATAAGCTAAGCTTTCATGTCAATGCCTCCGGACTAAACCAAGGTTGCCATCTTCTAGAATTTACTGCAATAAAAGCTTGAAGGTAAGATTGGGTCATGTAAACCTTTTTTACATCTGACTCAACATAATTTTAAAAATGCTTTTCTTAGTATCCATCAGATTTAACATAACTTAAAGACTTTTTGTTAGTATTCTCTAAGCAGCAACAGAAGCAAGTATTTACTTTCTTTTCTGTTTATTGAAGTAAAGAGAAATAATGCAAATTAATCATTTTCTTTCATAATTTGGATTTTTATACATGAAATCTTCTTGGCTTACTTCCTAGAAGCTGGATATTTACTGAGAATGAAACACTAGAGACCAGTTAGTATCTAAAAGGGGAAAAAGGTTTACTTGGCCAAATTCTCTCATTCCTTCAGACCCTCCCTATCTAAATAACAGAATCCTGAGAAATTTCTCAGAATAACAGGTTCCCCCTTCAGCAAACCTGCCCCCAACCCTAAAGATTTTTCACTTAATAGAGAGGTTACATAGAAACTACGAAATTAGGAGAAATTTTAAATAGTTAAATAGTTAAAACCTATCAACCAGGTGTCCTAGTTGAAGATAAATGAAACTTGGGAAGCTTTTAGACCCAAATGCAAGCCACATACCTGCAACGTGCTGAACGAGAGAGGCAACCAGATGGGGAAGCATGTAGCACAGAAGAGGACTCACATCGTAGTTTTCGGAGATCCCGTGAAGCAGCCCTATAAGGTCTGGAACACCACACAGGTGAGGAAACGGCCTTTCAAGAAGCAAGCATACACAATAGCAACACATTAGACAGGAGCAGTTGAAAAAGCACACTTACCGAAACGCATTCAAAACAACTTTACTAGCCTCTAGCTATACACAATACATACTTTTTCCCAAGGGTCCCTGGCTTCTGTCGCTGTAGGAGAATTATCAGGCAACCTAATCCATCCTTGACTTGAGAAGGAACCTTGGTCAATGTTTTGATGAGCTGGGATGCCAGTGAGTTCACAAAGGTGTCTTCCATTGTTACTTTGACAGAAATCTGACAGATTATCATGTATGTCGCAGCTCTATAATCTGCTAAAGATGATTTCAACCCCTAAATGTTTTTAAAATATAAAGAAAATGACAAAATTTAGAATTATGTTCTTCTATTTAACTACAACAAATCAGAAATCTCAATATTTGCCCTGCTTTAAATGTTAAACATAGTAAATACACATACTGAAACATTAGTAGCAGGACTGTGTACATTCCTTATGTTTCTATGTATAAGATAAAAAAAAAATTCACAGCACTCAGGGGCTGAGGCAGGATGAACATGGGTTCAAAACCAGTGTGGACCACACAGCAAAAACCTCAAAAAACAGAACAAAAAACCTTAAGGCTGGGGGCTGGAGAGATGGCTCAGCGGTTAAGAGCACTGACTGCTCTTCCAGAGGACCTGAGTTCAAATCCCAGGAACCACATGGTGGCTCACAACCATCTGTTATGAGATCTGATGCCCTCTTCTGGTGTGTCTAAGACAGCTACAGTGTACTCACATATGTAAAATAAATCTTTTCCAAAAAAAAAAAACAAAAAACAAAAAACAAAAAAACAACAAAAAAAAAAAAAAAACGCTACGGCTGGCAGGATGGTTCAGCAAGTAGACACTTGGTATCATGGCTGATGACCTGAGTTCAATCATCAGGGCCCACATGCTACAAGAATAAAACAAGCTCACATATGTTGTCCTCTGGCTTCCACCTCAGTACACACATGTACAGACAAACAAGCAAATGAAAAGGATGAGTGAGCCCTTTAAGAAAAACGTAGTTTTAAAAACACTTTAACAAATAAATACATTGTAAATTTAAAAGAATCTATAAAACCTAATGACGCTAACAGACAATGACTCTTTAGAAGTAGAAAACCAAAGTGTTCACTTCCATTCTTATATGGACACAGGGATGAGACAAGTCTATAGGATTTATGAGAAGGGACCTCCGAAAAGCCTCCTAACTCAGACATCTCAACAAGAGGCAACAAGCTCTGCCCGACCTGTGAGCTCATATCTTTGGAAGAGAGCCCATCTCATCACTCACGGGGGTAAAAACTGTATTGAATTAAAGACAGTAACCTGGGGCCTAGAAGTAAAAGCAGAGCCTCTGCCAAGTGTCTGTGCTAAAAGAACAGGTAAGTGACTGCCTGTGCTCCCAGGACAGTCTGTGACTGAGAAAATAGATCCAGGACACAGTAAGAGCTAACACTAATTACTAGACACTTACTTAAGAACTGACAAGTCTTTTAAACCAAAAGATTGAATCTTACCAACGATTCAAAATAAATTACCAATCTAAAAACACTTATTTCTCCATGAAATTTTCACAAGCAAGAGAATTACTTTATGTATAAAATGATTTATTTGACCAACCTTTTGGATGTATGGAAATAGTTTGGCGACTACATTGTCTGACAGGTTCTCAGCAGCCACTAGAGCAGACACAATGGTGGAGGCATAGAAGGCCAAGAGCACTCTCAGCTGGGCTGAGCTTCCCGGATACTCGGCGAAAGCCTGAAATAGGGATCACAGCACAGGTCAGCTCTTCCGAAGCACTCTGGCTCTTAAGTACCGTACACAACGAGAAAGACTTGCCTGACAAGCTTCCTGACATTTTTGGATAGTTTCTACTTAACAATCACTACAGCTGGAACCTGACAACCAACAGACTCATTTATCTTTGGTGAAAAGACTGACTCTTCACCTGCTCATGCACCCCAAGGAACTTCTAAGGTCCACTGATGTTTCCTTTCTCAGGGTAATCAACCATTTTATGAGTCCACACACTCAACAACACACTCACGGCTCACCTTCACAGATCTGGTCACCAGGCTGCAAATAAAATCCATGAATCCCAGGTCTTTGTAGCAATGGGTGACCAAAGTTCCTCTAGCTAACGGCACTCCAGATTGCTATTGACAAAAGACCAAGCTATTAGAAACAATTGCCAACTGACCATTGCCTCAAGCATCTACCGTAGCATTTGTATACTGTGGCAGGTCAATACAGATACAACCTCTCCTTATAACTGGTGGTGATGAGATTAACACATAAACCCTTAGAAACTCCAAAGAGTAGATAACGAGGAAGGCAAAAGAATTCAGCACAAAGCACTCAGCATGTGCTGTTTATGTACACATTGAACCTCAACTCTGTAGCTCTGCATAATCCTACTCGTAGGATTTGGCTTTTGAGCCAACACACATTGTTCTGTATCCACATCACAAGGTCCTAAGAGCAGAAGACCTGGGCCAACCTGTACTATTACCAGCTGCTATTAACTACTGCTGCACATGGTCTATGAACAAACATTAACACAACAATTAAATGAAGCCTGCAAGGAGCCTTTAGTGAGAGGATGAGGCTTAGATATCCAGAAAGGGTTAGTTTCTAGATAACGGTGAAGTCTGTGAAGACCAGAATGGGCTTGATGTTCTCAGTGCTGGGAAAGGCAGTTTGAACAGCAAGTTTATCACGGATGCAGGTTTTGAACTCCAGTTAGTCCAACTGTTTTACATCCAGTCTTAATTTTTTTTTAATTCAAACCGGGGATTCCTTCCCTCGTTCCTTCCGACTGCTGAGTTCACTGCCGCTGTCATTAGCTCCTGGGAAGGCCAGTGGTCTGTCAGTCCGCTCTCTTTCTCAGCAGCTCCTAGGCCAGTTCCATCAGCAAGCTCACAAGTTCCGCCTATGACATACACCTACTTTCTGCTAGTCTGTGTTGCAGCAGATAGATCCCGCTAGGCCTTCTTCTCAGGTAACTATCCCTTCATTCCAAACACCAACTCGATTTTAACAGTATCCTGATGCTCTTCAAGTTATACTAATCCCTTTAATTTGTGTAAGTATTTTAAGAGTTCCACTTCTTTTGTACCAAAATTACAGATGCAGAGTAGCACTGTACAGAGAATAGGGCTCATATAGTAACGTGTTCACTTCAGGTACAAGAACTCTATCAAGCAGCTGAAATTTTCCGAGTCTGTCCTCTCCTGTATAAAGAATTTATGAGCCTCCATGGGAGTATGATGTAAAATGCACTGTCTAATGTTGGGCACTAAATACACGCTAGGTGGCACTGACAGAGTTTCTGCTAGGAAGTCAATGGCATAGGTACTACTGGACTATCCCAGGATCGTTAAGGGCTTTACTTTTCCCAAACTAAATTAAGTTGAACTCAAAACTCCCCATCCATTCTCCCCTGTTCTGACTGCCAGCTCCACCATCTGTCATTAGCAATTGGTGCGGGCGGATCTGTGAGTTTGAGGTCAGTCTGGTCTACATAGTGAGTTGCAGCCTACTCAGTGCCACATAGAAACACTTTCCCAAAAAAATGAAAGTTCATAACCAGCTTTAGATATATAGTGAGACCCTACCCCCACAAGCAACTAAGGAGGGACGAAGTGGGTCACTCTTGAGTTGAGGCCAGCCAGAACCTCACAGGGAGTCTCTACCTCAAAACAAAACAACAACAAAAGCAAACCCCACAAAACCAAACCAAATCATAAAACCGTAATCATGACTTATAATAATTATGTCACAAATGAGTATGTCATTAAACACAATGTTACCTTAACAGGAAACAGCCAAAACCATTTGTTTTTCGGATTACCAATTTTTAGAAGCTGTATCACACGCACAAATACCCGTGTCTCATGGTATGGCAGAACACAAGCGATGAGACTGTCTGGATTGTAAAGATGGATGTGGAACCTAAGAAAAATATGAAACCATTAAAATACAAAATTCAAAAGTACAAAATATAAAATTCACAGGTCCTTCTTTTTTCTTTTTCATTTCTTCTGACAAAGTATCACTGGATGGCCCTGTCTGTATGGAACTTGCTATGCAGACAAGTCCAGGGCACCTCAAACTCACAGATACCCTGCCTCTGCTTCCCAAGAGTTTATCAACACATCTGGCAGGTTCACTTTTCTAAAAGGTCCAAAATCTGCCTTGATGAAATACAAAGTATCAATCAAAATAGATGAAGACAAGAAGCCCTCCATTTTGCATTCCAGTTTGAGTCAACATGGTTCAATCAATTCGGAGCAATAACATTTTGAATGTTCAGTATCAAAATGTATACCCTGTTCACTTTCTTTCAACTTTAATGAAACTGTGTGGGCATCACTAAGACACAGCAATAACCACTGAGCTTATCTGTGCTCCAGTCACCTTCTACAGCTTTCCTAACTACTATGTTTCCAAAACCAAGGGGTTTTTTTTGGGGGGGGGCAGTTGGGGGTTGTAGGGATTGGTTTTTTTCAAGTCAGGGTTTCTCTATGCAGCCCTGGATGTCGTGGATCTAGCTTTATAGATCAGTCTGGCCTTGAACTCAGAGAGCTCCACCTGCCTCTGCCTCCCAAGCACTGGAACTAAAGGTGTGAGCCACCATACCCAGCAAAAATCAAAAGACTAATAAAATCACATTAATTTATCCAGATAGAAAAATGACAACACATATATTTTGTATATGAACTTGAAAATGTCAGTTCTTCTATGCTAAGAACATTAAGAAAGATTCTCCTATTCTCTTGCATGTACTTAAAGAAAAAAGATTATATACAGTGCCTATACAAGCATGTGCACCTCATGCACACACTTGCCCACAAAGGTCAGAGGGCACTGGATCTTCTAGATCTGGAGTTACAGATAGCTCTAAGTGTCCCCTGACACTTGAGGGGCCCTCCTCAAGAACAGTAAGCACTCTTCACCATGAGCAATCTCTTAAACTCCTACATGTACCTTAGTAGTAGCAGACCTTGCCTTCTATCTACTTTATACAGGTTTTGGTATTAACTAAGACACTACTTAAATGAAGTTTTCCTCAACAAACCTTGGCATAGCTACCTCTCTAAATCTTGTGTAAAACATTAAGGTATTTATTTAAAAGACATATAGTGAGTTCCAGGCCAGCCAGGCCAAAAAACAAAGTACGTTAAAAATCAGCTTGAGCCAGGTGGTGGTGGTGCAAGCCTTTAATCCCAACACTCTGGAGGCAGAGGCAGGTAGATCTCTGGGTGTGAGGCCAGGCTGGTGTACACAATGAGTTCCAGGGCAGCCAGGGCTACACAGAGAAACCCTGTCTCCAAAAACAAAGCATTCAACAAACAAAAAGCATCATCAGCAACAAATGAGGGCTGTATAATGTATGAGACCCTATCCCTGAAACAAAGCTAGCCAAAGACCATGACATACTTTCCAGCACTCGGGGAAGAAAGCGGCAGATCTCTGTGAGTTCGAGGTCAGCCAGAGATACACGGTGAGACCCTGTCTCAAAAATCAAACAAACCCCTCAGACTCCAAACACACCAAATGGGAACGAATGACACCTTATTCAAGATCAGCATGGTTAATATAATATGATATGTTATATGATATGATAAAATAATATGTTTACCTGACATTCTAGACATCAATTAACCTTCAAAGTCTGTTAAAGTTAACAATATAGCTTAACAAGTGTTTGTAACTACTTAAGTTTTAGCTACCTGTGAATCAGCCATTCCAGACACTTCTGTGCTGGCTTAAGGAGGAAATAAGGAGACAAGTGAAGGAGGAACAGTGAAATGTTTTCATCCAGCTGCTTGTTCACTGCTTTGGTCTGGACGCTGCGCTCCAAGGTTTTTGCTAGCTGGCTGAACAAAGGTGCTTCAAACTGTTCAAAGGCAGGGTCAATTCCAAGAAGTTCCTCCAGGCCAGTGCATCCTAGGAGCAGAGTCACTTATAACTTCTCTGTAAGCAAACTCAACAGGTAGTCTTCTACAGTCTTCCTCACCCCTAAGTTCATGAGCTCTGTTATAACGTGTAATGCACTCCCAAACATTGGCTTTAGTTGTTAATATATAGGATAAATCTCATCCCACTCATCAGGAGAAGAGAAAGTACTTCATGACAAGAACTCCACTCTGACCCCTTCTTTTTAGTCCTTAATAGAACTACGCCTAGTTCTGAAAGTCTCCTCTCACACCGCAGTCATTGGTTTCTTTACTTTTCTTCCTTTTTAAATATAGTTGATTTGTGAAATTCCAGATACTATTACTTATAAATACATTCAAGCATCTAGCAAGATTGGTGTTTTTCCCCGTTTAACAAGATAAATCAAACCCCGCACTGCTCGGGGAAAAAAACCAGACAAGAAAATACAGAACACTCCACCACCAATATCATTGCTCCAGGAGCTTTGCTAAGTGAAAGGGTGCTCACCGATGGCAAAGGCGGTGTCCCTGTCGATTGTGGCCGCTTCTTTGGGGTCAAATAATAGAGAGGCAACTTCACGTCTAGATAGAAGGCTGGAATCAGTCTGAGGGAGGGCGAGTCGCTGGAGTTGCTGAGCTAAGGACGTCATGTTGCACGGAGGCGGATGTCTCAAAACGCCGGCTAAGAAAAAACAGCGTGAAAATTTCTTGCGAAACTTCAAGCGGCTTAATTGACGGCAGCACCGGCCTCATGTACTGATAATGCGGCGTTCAGTACTTTCGAGGACACAGAAATCTCCTTTCCAGCCACTCCAGGACCCACGAAGCTCAAACACCACAGCATTTGCATTGACTACACCTCGGCAGCACCAGCTTTCCCCAGCCCTGGACCATGGTCTCAAGGCCCACCCTGGCCTCCCGTCCCAAGACACGATCGCGCCTAGCCGCACCGTGTTCCTCCTCACCCCGAACTAGGAATATCAGCAGGATTCGACAGCTAACAACTTCTTAGAGGAGCTCCCACATGGTGCCGGCACTGTCCCGGAACTCTAAAGCACGCCTCATAGGAACTTCCGGCTTCCAACTACGGCAAGAGAAAAGGGACATCTTAGTAGGAAATGCGTTACAACAGCCCCGCCTCCCTGACACTAAGTTCCGCCTATTCTTCAAGCCAGTCATTTAATTCCCCACTCACTTTCCCCTCCACGTGCTTGACCCTCAAAGCCCCGCCCTCCGCTTGCGCATCCCTTTAAGCTCCGCCTTCCATCCGCACCTCTTTCCAAACCCCACACTTATTCCTCGCCCCTCTTTTAAGCCCCACCCCTCACGGAAACCTCTAAACCACGCCCATAGCCCCTCCTTCTTGGAGTTCCTTTTCAGAAAGTCGCCTATAAGACTCGCCTCTTTCGGAGCCCCGCCCCCTCCAGTCCTTGGTACTTAAGCTCGCCTCTTTGGGTTCCTTGTATGTGCCCTCAGGCTTATGTTTGGGATTCAGTTTCTGCAGTCGTCTTTTGGAGCTTTATGGGTGTGTAGCAGGGATGGTTCATTCACGGGAAACTTCCACAGCCAGCGAGGGGCTGAAACAAGGGAAGCCGCGTTTCTAATCATGTGCTACACACTTGGCGTGAGCTGCAGACCCTAGTGCAATCTGGTTGCTTTGTTAAGTACAAACACGCTGCACGCAGCTAATGACAACCTTATCACTTTTGCTTTGTCTGCATTCCTAGGGAGTTCATATTTCTTATTAATTCTTATTTCTTTTATTAATTATTATTATTATTATTATTTGAAACATGACATTTTAATTTTTAAGTGAAAATAGCTTTTTTTTTCAAGATGAGAGGTGGGGGCTCACTCCTTTAATTCCAGCACAAGGGCGGCAGAGGCAGTCGGATCTGGGTTCGAGGCAGGACATCCAGAGCTGCACAGAGAAACCTTGTCTAGAAAACAAAAACAAACAAACGAAAATCAAAATTACACAAAAAATTATTTTCATAGTCTTGTTACAGTTTTCTTCCACAGCTCTTTCCAGATCCTCCAACACTTCCCCATGCACCCAAATCCACACTGTTTTTTCTTTTTCTTGTTAGAATGCAAACATGATGATGATGATAGGTAAAATAAAAACAAACAAATCATAATAGGAGAAAACAAAGAAACAGAAGAAAAAAGAGTCAAAGCTCAAGAAACACATATAGACACAGACACACACACACAGAAAATCTTATAAAAATACAAAATCAGAAACAGAAATATATATGCCAAAGACCTATAAGGGCTGGGGGGGGGAGCTCTGGCAAAGAATTATGAGGCAGGGGTTGGGGATTTAGCTCAGTGGTAGAGCACTTGCCTACCAAGCACAAGGCCCTGGGTTTGGTCCCCAGCTCCGAAAAAAAGAAAAAAGAAAAAAAAAAGAGTTATGAGGCAAAGAACCTCCAAAAAATGCTACAGAGTTCATTTTGTGTTGTCCATATGCTAATTGGGCCTGGAACATGGCCTTAGGTTTGTGCAGTGGGTTAGCTCCTTTGGAGAAAACTGATTTGTCAGTGATTATCAATGGGAGATAGCTTCTGGGTAAGGGGCTCTCTCAGAGCTGGAAGTCCATCTGGCCCAGACCCAGGCCGGCACTGTGTGCTGCCAGTCTCTTCTACTGAGTTTGGAAGGCCTTGTTTCCTTGGTGTCCTCCACCCCCACTTACTATCTTTTGCCCTCTTCTCCTACCTTCCCTTTTGGCTTCCTTTTTTGCCTTCCTAAGGAGAAGGTTTAGATGGAGACCTCATATTTAAGACTGAGCAACTGAGGTCTCTCACTCTCTACACATTGCCCAGCTGTGTTGCGGGTCTCTGTATTTGCTCTCTTCTGCTACTGGAGGAAGTTTCTCTGAGGGCAGCTAAGCAAGAGGAGCTGATCTGAGTATAGCAGAATGTCTTTAAGAGTCATGGGGGTAGGAGAGATGACTCAGCGGTTAAGAGCACTGATAGTTACTCTTCCAAAGGTCCTGAGTCCAATTCCCAGCAACCACATGGTGTCTCACAACCATCTGTAATGGGATCTGATGCCCTCTTCTGGTGTGTCTGAAGACAGCAACAGTGTATTCATATAAATAAAATAAATAAACCTTTAAAAACGAGTCATATATGTGTGTATTTAAGAGTTATATATATTTAAGATATATTTATTTAATATATTGATATTATATCATATATATATACATATATATATATCAATAAATGAACAATAGTAGTTGGGTTTTCCTTAGTTCCCTAGCCTATCTGGTCTCAGATTCTTGGTCACTGAGGAATGTAAGGCAGACAGGTCACTATTATAGATCAAAGGTTTGGTGACTAGATTGGTTTTACCTTTTTCCTCTTGCATGAAGAGCACCCTCCAGGACCATGAACACTAGTCAGTAGATGTGAAGGCTCTGTGTAGGCACCAGCTTGACCTCTCCACTTTCAATGAGTCGTGTAAATGTCTTCAGCAGTACGACCTTACAGTCAGTTTGTGGAGAGCAATCAACAGCTTCGTCAATAGCCTGGGTTGTTTGGGACTTCCTATGGGGCCCCCTTGGCTAACAACTCAGTTAGATGTAACCCTTTCCTGGAACTGGAGACTTCATCTGGTAATGAAAGATGTCCAGTTGGGGCTCCATTTCCCCATTATTTGGGAACTCCAATTGGATCATCTTCATATATGTACGTATTTTAGAAGTTTCTTCTGTACTAGGTTTCCATACAACCTGTCAAACGGCCCTTAGTCTTAGCTGTTCCTCTCTGAATTTCCTCCCTCACCCCTTTCTTCCATCCCCTTCTTTTTTGATCCTCTGTTCCAATCCCATCCCACCCCATTCTCCCATAACTGTTTATTCTATTTCCCTTTCCCAGGGAGAGCCAACCTTGTCCGCCCCACCCCAACCCCTTACTCTATACCTAACCTCTATGTGTGTATAGATGGTAGCCTGCTTATTGAAAAATTAACACGTATAAGTGATTATTTACCATTTTTGTCTTTGGGGTTCTTGGTGACCTTGCTCAGGATATTTTTTTCTAGTTTCATATGTGCACCTGAGAAATCCATGATTTCATTTGTTTAGCCTCTGAGTGACATTCTATAATGTCAATATGCCAAGTTTTCTTTCTCTCATTCATCCATCGATAGACATGGTGTAGCCTTCATGTCTGACTTTAAGTGAAATGTTTCAGCAAAGCCTTTATGTTTGTGTGAATGAGTAGAGGCTGAGAGTTGTTTTGAGAATGTTTGAACCTTGAAGAAATGTCTCTCCAGAGAATCTACCCTTGGTACTCTGTGAGAGCTTGCAGCTGCACCAAACTTGGTCCTAAGACACTCCTGGCAAACCTGGAGTTCTTACTTTGGATTATGGGTAGCCATGGTCAAAAGGGACTGAGATTTATAAGGGTCGTCTGCTCTCACAGGCAGCAAGAGCAGGATAACTTGAGTAGCTGGAACCTTTCCCAGTCCCAGTTAACTTTGTACACTGTTTGAATGAAATAACTGGAGTGAGCTAGCTGGATGTCAGTCTTTTCCGAGAAGGCTGAACCCCTTTGCTCCTTCAGAAAAATGAAAGCTTAACATCTTGATGAGTTTCTCTCTCTACCGTGGCACCTACAACTGACATCAAACAATAATCTAGTCTGTTTTCCATTTCTGGCTATTACAAATAGACCAACAATAAACGTAGTTGAGGGAGTGTCTCTGTAGTAGGACATCAAGTCCTTTGGGTATATGTTTAAGGATGCTATCGTTCAGTCTTGGAAGTAGATCTTTTCCCAGCTTCGTAGAGCCGTCACACTGATTTCCATGCTGGCTGTGTAAGTTTACACTCCCACCAGCAATGGAGGAGTGTCCCCCTTACTCCAGATCTCACCAGCAGGAGTTGTCATCTATTGATCTGGGCCATGTCAGAGTGGTTTTGATTTACATCTCCCCAGGGGCTAAGGATGTTGAGTGTCTCTTAGAGTTTCTCAGCCATTTTTATTTCTGACTTTAAGGATTCTCTCTTTAGATCTGTACTCCAGGTTTAAATTGGGTTGTTTTCTTGATGTCCTTTTTTTTTAAGCTCTTCATATATTTTAGATATGTTTAGATACTAGCACTCTATCAGATGTATAGTTGTTTAAAAAAAAATCTTTTCCATTCTGTAGCCTGCCACTTTGTTCAATTGTATCTTTGGACATGCAGAAGCGGTTCAGTTTCATGTGCTGTCTCTGTCTTTTCTTAGTGCCTGTACGGCTTTCAGCATTCTGTTCATAAAATCTTTCCTTGTGCCGGTGGGTTCAAGCCTATTCCCCACCTTCTCTTCTCTCAGAGTTGGTGTATGTGGCCTTATGCTGAGGTCTGTGGTTCACTTAGAGTTGAGCTTAGTGCAGGTTGGTAAGTGTGAACGGATTTGCAGCCTTCCAGTTTGACCAGCATCATTTGTTGAAGATGCTGTGTTTTTTCCAGTATGTATTTCTTGCTTCTTTACTAAAAATCAGATATGCATAGATGTGTGACTTTATGACTGGCTCTTCAATTCAATTTCACTGGTCCATTTTTATTACTATTGCTCTGTAGTACAATCTGAGGTTAGGGATAGGGAGACCTCCAGCAGCTCTTTTCTTACTCTAGGGTGTTTTAACTATCTCGTGTGTGTGTGTATGTGTGTGTGTGTGTGTGTGTGTGCGGGTGTGTGTTTCCACATAAAGCTGAAAATTCCCCCTTTGAAGTACTGGGAAGAATTATTGGAATTTTGATGGAGATTGCATTGAATCTGTAGATTGCTTTTGGTAGGACGGCCATTTTCACTATGTTAACCCTCCCAATCCATGAGCATGGGAGATCTTTCTATCTTCTGAGATCTTCCTCAGTTTCTTTCTTCAGGGACTTGGAGTCCTTGTCATACAGGTCTTTCCCTTGCTTGGTTAGAGTTACACCAAGGTAGTTTATGTTATTTGTGGCTATTGTGAAGGGTGTCATTTCCCTGATATCTTTCTAAGTTCCTTCGTCTATAGGAATGCTACTGATCTTTGTGTATTAAATCTGTATTTATCAGCTGCAAGAGTTTCCTGGTGGAATTTTTAGAGTCACTTATATATACAACCATATTTTCATCCAACATGAGGCTTTGACGTCTTTCCGTCCTGTCTGTGTCTCTCTCATCTTATCGTTCTAGCTAAGACTTCAGGTACTATCCTGAGTAGGCATAAAAGGAGTAGGCAACGTGTCTTGTTCCTGACCTTAGTGGAATTGCTTTAAGTTTCCATTTAAGATGATATTGGCCATGACCTTGCTGTGAAATGCCTTTATTATGCTGAGGGATGTTTCTTGTATACCTACTCTCTCAGGGATTTTCTCATGAAGGGTATTGGATTTTTGTCAAAGGCCTTTTATGCACGTAATGAGATGTTCGTTCGTGTGGTTTTGTCTTTCATTGTTTATATGTGGATGGCATCTGTGGATCTGTGCATGTCCAACCATCCTTGCATCTCACGATCATAGCGGACAGTCTTTTTCATATGTTCTTGTATCCAGTTTGCATGACCAGGGGGTTTCCAGGGAGAGTGTCTCGGGTCAGACAATAGGATGGGGTGAGGAAGGAACGCTGTAGGAGAAGATATGGGTAGTACCCCAGGAATCATATTTTTTCCTTTAAATCAAACCTAGGCAAGAGAATTGACCAAACAGGTAAAAGCTCTTGCCATCAAACCCGATGACTTGAATTAGATCCCTGGGACCCACAGGATAGAGGGAGAGAACCTACTCTCACAAGAGAGCCTTCTCTTACATATAAACAGTAAATGTTTTTAAAAGGCACCTAGTTGAGGCATAATTTAGAAACAATAAGAGCAATCATTTCAGTGAAACCACTTGGCAATTGTTAGCAAATGAACACGCAGGTGTAACTATGTCCCCAGCCCTAATAGAATTTTAGCATAGCTACAAGTTATTTCGCTGCAGCCTCTGCGATGACGTCAACACAGCCTAGCCCCAGGAGTACCAGGTAACCACACAACAAACCTGCTTCAAGGTCACTGTGGCAAAGGATACGCTCTGTGGACCACACAGGTGAGGCTGGATGCTCTGCCTCTCTGTTCTGGAGGCATCCATTTCTCTGCAGACATGGGGCTCACCATTGCAGCAGCATCCAGCTTTCTGTGCCCCTCTTCCACTGGAAATGTGGGAAACACAGCTGCTCTTTTGAAGGCATTCTTGGCAAAGTTCCTGCATTTCTCTCCATTGGACTAACATAGTCTCCCATCGTTGGCTTAACGCTGGTTAAGGCAAACAATAAAAAATAAAAAAACCACCTTCCATGTATCTCTTCAGACAGTTAGTAACCTGTGTCTACACAAGGTGTTCATTGCTGAGAACCACAAAAGAAGTTAAATGCAGATTATAGTGACAAAATTTTAATGCAATTATTTAAGTAAACCTGAAGTTTTAGTCCTTGATAAAAATTGTCTCAGGAAATATATATCATGATGATAAATTACAATTTTGTTATTTAATATTGAGACATAAGAATTATTTAATATTGCTAAATATCTTTTAGCTGCCACTAACTAAATAAAATTCTGTTGTTGAGAATTTTACACTAATGTCTGAGTACATCCATAACCATAAGCTGAAAATACATAGGGAAATTGGAAATTGGATGTTTGAGGCTTCTTAGAAATAACTTCTACTATACCTGAATCTGTTATGTTGTGAAAGGAAGGGTGACTGGTCCCCCAGCCCTTTCTTCTCACTAAGAGGTTCTTAAGAGTCTCCCTGAAGCCTGAAGCCATGGCTGGAAAAGCAGTTGCCCAGGAACATCCAGCCTGTCTTCTAATTGTGGGGACACAGGAGAAGAGCTGCTTCCAAAAAACTTAAGCACATACCCAGTTATTTTTAAACTTTTATTTACGTATATGTATGTGAGTGCATGTGTGTGCACACAGACGTGAGTATGTGTATGTGTGTGTATGTGTATGTTTGTATGTATGTGTCTGTGTCCATGTGAGAGTGTATGTATATGTTGGTGAGAGAGAGAGAGAGAGAGAGAGAGAGAGAGAGAGAGAGAGAGTCTGTGTGTAAGAGAATGTAAGTGTGTGTGTGTGTGTGTGTGTGTGTGTGTCTTTGTCTGTGTGGTGTGAATGTGTGAGCACTCTTGCACAAGTGTTTGCAAGTGCCAAGAACACAGAAGGAAGGTTGTCAGGCTTGGCCTCAGACACTTTGATTACCCACCCAAATTTATCTTTTGTTGAAATGGGATCAGCTGGACACAGTGACATATGCCAGAAATCCTAGCACCTTGAAGGTGGAGGCAGGGGGATCAGGAGTTCAAGATCATCATTGTCTATTACTTACTTACTTACTTACTTTATTTATTTATTCATTCATTCATTCATTCATTCATTCATTCATTCATTCAGCAAGTCAGGGTTTCTCTACACAGCCTTGGGTGCCCTATAGACCAGGCTGGCCTCAAATTGACAGAGTTTGTCTCTGTCTCCCCTCCCGAGTGCTGGGATAAAAGGCCACCACTGCCCATCAAAACTGTTGTTAAAAAGAAAGGAGAGGAAGAGAAATGGAAGGGAAAGGATAGGAGGGAGCATGAAGGGAGGGAAGGGGAGAGGGAAGGAAAAGAGATGGGAAGAGAGGGAGGAAAGGGGAAGAGGGAGAGAAGAATAAGGGAGAGGAAGGAAGACAGTGGGAGGGAAAGGGGGTACAAATGTCCTTAGCAAAGTAAACTCTACATTTTGACTACGTACTCTAAAGCACTTTGAAAAAAGTACTTTAAAGTGGGAAAAATAATACAGTGATTCATATTTCAAATATCGAGGTATTAGAAGCAATGGGTAAAACAAGATCTTAGCAACCAAAACTGGGATATCAGTTTTAATAGCTCTGATCACTTGTTGTTGTGGGAATTTTCTAATATCGATAAAAAGAATTGAAAATGGGGAAGCCAAAACAAATCCTTTCTCAACTTAGGAATATTTTACTTTGACAAAACAAAACAAAAAATCCAGTTGTATGTAGCCCAGGCTGGCCTGGAATTCTTGATCTTCCTGCCTCCATTTCCATAGCTCTGGAGTTAAAGACATTTCCACCACATCCACATAATATTTTACTTTTAAAGTAAATATTTTAAGTTTTGAGTTTTGTTTTTTTTTTTGTTTGTTTGTTTTTTGTTTTTTTTTTTTAAGAAAAAGATTTGGAAATACACAATGGCAAGAAGCACCTGTCATACCTCTGAAGACCACCAGGTGGCACTAAAGTACCTTTCCCGGGTCTTCCAGGTGGTCCATAGAATTAGAAATGTATACTATTGTCTAAACACTGATTCATTGACCCTGAACACGTTGTAAAATTTACTAAAACAATACTCAAATGCCATTTAGGGAGCTACAGTACTTAAAATTGTTTAGTGGTTTTTTTAGCTAGTGAGAACTATTCAGTGATCTGCTTATAAATCGATTCATTCAATTAGAGGTACGGGTAGCCCAGGTCTCTTCTCGTCTCTCTGCCTTGTGCTATGCTTATTTTGTTGAATATCTACCACTTCTGATATTGATTATTTGTTGATTAAAAATAAGACCAGCACTGACACAGATTTTAGAACTGGCATCTACAGATAATAAGTGGTTTATTTTATCTGTATTCCATATTTCTAAATACAGGGCTAAGGAGATGATTTGGTGAGTAAAAGTGCTTACTTAGACTTGAGTCTAAATTCCCAGGACCCATGTTAAAAAAAAAGCTGTGTGTGGGCTTTCAATCCTGTGTCCCAGGACACAGTTAGTGTAGACAGGAGAATCACTGGAGTTGCTGGCTGCCTAGCTCCAGATTCAGTGAGAGACCCTGTCTCAAGATAATAAGGCAGAGTGACATACTCACACACCCACACACATACACACACATACACACACACACACACACACACACACACACACACACATAGGTGTGAAAGATAAGCACCTTCTGTACATACCATGTATGTCCTCAACTGGAAAACGTTTAAGTAGCTGGACAGTGGTGGCACACACCCTTAATCCCAGCACTGGGGAGGCAAAGGCAGGCAGATCTCTGTGAATTCCAGGCCAACTTGGGTTCAGAGTGAATTCCAAGGTAGCCAGGGATACAGAGAGAAACCCTGTCTCAAAAAAAAAGTTAAAGTAATTAAGTATATAAGTAATCTTTATCAATCATTTACTATCTAAAGCAATATTACTTGCTCCCGACAAAAACATTTTAAGACATTACCAACAATGCTACCACCCTTTAGGCACCACCACCGTTTAGGAAGCAATTTGGAAACATGTGTCTGGAACTTGACATATGTGCATTCCAGTTAATGCACTGATTCTATTTCTGGAAGTCTTTAACAAGCTGACATGCCAGAAGCCAGGAACAGACCATTACCATCCTCTTGTGTGGGATGGCAGATTTTTTTTTTAATTATAGGGGCTGAAGAGAGGGCTCAGTGGTAAGAGAACTAGCTACTTTTTCCAAGAATCCGGGTTTGTTTCCCAGAACCCACATGGCAGTGCACAACTCTAGTCCAGGGGATCCAACACCGTCCTATGGCCTCTTTAGGCTCCAGGCACACAAGTGGTGTACACACACACACACACACACACACACACACACACACACTCACACACATACATGCACATTCACTCATATACACACACACTCACACACACTCACACACACATACACACTCACACACATACACACTCACACACATACACACTCACACACATACACACTCACACACATACACACACTCACACACACATACACACTCACACATTCACATACACACATATACATACACACTCACACACACATACACACTCACACACATACACATTCACTCATATACACACACACACTCACACATATACACATTCACATACACACATATACACACACTCACACATACACACACATTCACACACACATACACACTCACACACACATACACACTCACACACACATACACACACATTCACATACACACATATACATACATACTCACACATACACACACACATATATATACACACACACACGGCAAAATGCTTATACACATAAAATAAAATAAAAAATTTTAAATACAGTTCTATATTGTTAAGTATAAATATAGTTCATAGAAATACATATTTCTTTTTTGGGGGTGGGGGGAAGAGTTTTACTATGTGGCCCTGACTGTCCTGAAACTCACTATGTAGACCAGGCTGGACTTAAACACAGAACCACCAGCTTCTGCCGCCCCAAGTGCTGAGATTAATGGTGTGTACCACCATGCCAACCAATATACATGTGCGTGTGTTATTTCAAAAATCGTAGTTTGATAATTTTAAATAAGAGCAATTGAAGGTATTTTTGTAAGTTATCCATGCATATCAATAATTTTTGTATTGTGTCATTTTCTGTCTAAACCAACCTCTAAATTTTAAATCTTAATATGCATTGTTAAGTTTTTTTCCCGTAAACAACTACATATAAGAAATGAACTAGAGACAATAAACCAGGACTCCAATAGAGCATGTGTTTTGTCACACAATTTTAATGGCATGTCTTTAGAAGAACAATTGAACTCTTTGAAGAAGGCTCTTAGTGCTGGGGGTCAGCTTTCTACAGATAAGGAGCCGGGGGGTCATCCTGTTAAAGACACTAGGTGGTTTAGGGGTGTGTGTGTGTGTGTGTGTGTTTGTGTGCGCGCGCGCGCATGTGTTAAACATTGGGAAATCTTGCATTCAGTATCTCAGAGCAGCTTCCTGAAAAAAGAAAAATTAAACAGTATTGTACAGGCAACATTTTAAAGTTTGTTTTGTTTATTTATTTTGTACATACGTGCGTTTTGTTTTACCTGTGTGTATATCATGTGAGGTACCTGGTAGCCTCAGAAGCCAGAGGAGAGGCCAGAGGAGGGCATCAGATCCCCTGGTTTGGAGTTATAGGTATAAGCCACCATGTGGGTGCTGGGAATTGAACTGGGGTCCTCTGGAAGAGCAACCACTGTTCTTACCTGCGGAACCATCTCTCCAGCACATATTTTTAATTGTGTGTGTGCACGTGGAAGAACTGTGTATTCTTGTGTGTGTGTGTGAGTGTTGGTGCCCAAGGTTCAAGACATCGGATCCCACATGCAGCCCGACTTAGGGAGCTGGAGTTACAAGCACGTGCAGGCTGCTCCAGGTGATGCTGCAAACTAACTTGGATCTTCTTCAAGAGCAATCCTCTGCTCTTAATCTCTGAGCTACTTCTCCAGCCCTCGAAGGACTTCCGTTTTTGTAAATTACCTCTTAATCTGGGTAAGGTGGTGCATGGCTTTAATCCTAGCACAGAGGAGGCAGAGACAGGTAGATTTCTTTAGGCTTATATTTTTCAAAGCCTATTTTAATAAGGATTCTTTAACCCTTCAACGGTTTCACCTACCTTCTAGCCCACTACCCACCAGAGGGAGTGGACAGGAAAGGTTAGCAGGGCAAAGGAGGATGTGGACCGGTTTAGGAGTAATTCTCTGTGGCTATTCCAATCTTCATCGTCAAGATCACAGCAGTTCAGTTCCCAGACAGCAGTAGCTTGATCCACTCACAGGCAATGGCAGTTTGATCAAGAAGAAATGGAAAGGCTCCCCCAATCGGCCTGGATCCAAGAAAGTGCCAAGAAGCTGCTGGAATCCCACCAGAAGTTCTTTGGTGACCTCTCTCTCTACAAAGTCACAGCGAACAAAAAGGAGGCAAGGCAAACCAATGCCACAGCATCGTCAGCCGCTGTCATCAATACGGCCACACTGTATCAGCCACTGTCTGTTGGGTTCTATCTACACATTTCCAAACATCACGTGTTCTCGCAAGCGTCTGCTCGACAAAACACCACGTGCCCCGTTCCCAGTCAGCTTCCAGAAAAACACCACGCGTCTGTGTTCTCAGCAAAACATTCTCCCATGTGTCTGCTTCAGCAAAAACACCCTCCCATAAGACCGTTTCTAGAAAAACACCACATGAAACAACTGAGTCTCCAAAGAAATCAGAAATGTCCATGTTGGATCTCTGTGAGTTCAAGGCCAGCTAAAGTTACATAATGAGACTCTGTCTTAAAAGGTAAGTAGTAAGTAAGTAAATCCTTTTTTTGTCTTGTTTTGTTTCTTTGCTTGTTTGCCTTTGATTTTCAAGATGGTGTTTGTCTAGCCCTGACTCTCCTGGAACTCACTCTGTAGACCAGGCTGGCCTCACATTCAGAGATCCCTCTGCCTCTGCCTCTGCCTCTGCCTCTGCCTCTGCCTCTGCCTCTGCCTCTGCCTCTGCCTCTGCCTCTGCCTCTGCCTCTGCCTCTGCCTCTGCCTCTGCCTCTGCCTCTGCCTCTGCCTCTGCCTCTGCCTCTGCCTCTGCCTCTGCCTCTGCCTCTGCCTCTGCCTCTGCCTCTGCCTCCCGAGTGCTAGGATCAGAGGCATTTGCCATTACTGCCCTGCTGACAAAAGCTTTTTAAAATTTTTTTAAAAAAATTTAAAGATTTTGCAGCTATGTAAAGATTTTATGAACGCTAAAAAGATACCAGAAAAGAGAACATGAGACCAAAACTACTGGTAAATAACAAACCTCTGAGAGCTGTGGAGGTCACTCTCTGATGCCTGTACTTCTAGGAGAAGGCTTCTGTGGTGTCAATCAACAGAACCGTAAATCCAAACGGAAGAACAGAGGCCAGGGCCGGCAGAGCCCATCAATCAAAATCACCTCCTCCTGGCAGACCTTCCATCATGATGCCGTCATAATCTTTTCTCTCCCTTTAAGGCTGGCAGAAGTTTGATCAGCGTTAGGATGGGCCTACACATCCAACGTTAGCCAGAAGAGATGGCTTCCTAGGAACACTTACTAACGTCCCTAACCGAGACTCTGGCAAGTGATGGATTTTGCAAAGCCACACCTCTTCAGTGAGATACTCAGGTTTGTCTTTGCTCCATAATGAGCAGGAAAGAAGGGATAATTTTTTTTTTGTCTTAAAATCGAGTTTTAGATCAACATACAAAGATTGCTTTCATAACACAGTCATGCGTTCTTTGGTGTAATTTATTCCCTCCTCCAAGCCCCTTCCTCCAGTTCCCTTCCTTGGTCTCCTCTACTACACCCCACCCCCAGATATTTTACACTTCTTAAAATATGTTTTTACTATTGTTTTTTTTCCCTTTTAGTTAAGATAGCAGAAAATATCGATCCCTTCATATGACATTGACTGGTACTGTGGACAGCCTGCTCACCTGGCGCTCTCTGAAGAAACGATCAGGCCTATGAATTGTGGTTTCTATTAGCATCATCATAGTGTGTGTGTGTGTGTGTGTGTGTGTGTGTGTGTGTGTGTGTGTGCGCGTGCGCGCGCACGCGCGCGCATGTGTGCGGGAACATGAGCGCACATGTGTAGGCTCTCTCTCTCTCTCATGCTGTGTGCTGCAATCTGATAGAACAGCAAACATTTTTAACTATTGACACATCTCTTCAAACACCCTTCCTTCCTTCCTTCCTTCCTTCCTTCCTTTTTTTGGGGGGGGTGGTGGAGAAGTGGGATGGGGAGGATGACAGAGCTTTGCCCAGGCTGGTCTTGAACTCACTCTACAGCTAAGTGAAGCTGGTCTTGAACTCCTGATTCTCCTTGCTTCACCTCCCAAGTACTGACACTTCAAACACAGGCCTAGGTATTTGCTTATTTTTAATTTAACTCTTCCCATACTCTATCCCTTTTCCTGGAATCTCCTTTTGTCTATGGACCTAGCGTCTCAGAGCTCCTGTTTGGTAAGTCATTCTCTTGGCATAGGAATGTGACCGTAGCCCACCCCTCTCGTGGCTGTGATTTTCTTTCAGCTGCCAGCATAATGTCCTTTGTTTCTTTGTTTGGCTTAATGATAATTTTACTTCTTGCTGTCATTTTGTTGCCTTTTTATGCAACATAGGCTGGCCTTAAACTCACTATGCAGCCTAAGCTGTCTTTGAACTCATGACCCTCATGCCTCAACCACCCAAGTTCTGGGATTAGAGGCACATACCACCATTACTACCAAAAAGTAGGTTTACCTTTTAGTTACCTTTACTGAGACATTGTTTACATATAAAAATTATGATAAAAACATCCACATTGATATTTTACAGTGTCCTGTTCTTAATAGCCCCTATGTTGTATTCATCTTCCTTGTGTATACAAAGGGGAACTTGGCCTCTGGGTATAATGATTGAACTGGTGTAGCCTTACACCACAATGTATATAGTTTAAGGACCCTTGATACATCTTTGACCTCTTTCACATTTCCCCTGCCTTTTCCCCTCACTGTGAGCCACTCTGAATGTGAGATATACTTCCTCTTCAAGACCTTTGTGCTTATTGTTCTCTTCTCTTAGCTCTTGACCATAACCTGGTTAGCTTCAACTATTAACTTGACACAATTATCTGGGAAGGAAGCCTCAGTAGAAAAAAATTGCCTGTGGGCATGTCTCTAGGGGGAGTCTCTTGATTGGTAATTGTCCACTATGGGTGGCATCATTCCCTAGACAGATGGTCCTGAACTAATGGGAAGGTTAGCTGTGTATGCCTCTAGCCAGCAAGCATAATTCTCTATGGTTCCTGCTGTACTTCAGCTATGAAGTGAGTTCCTTGGTCAGAGACATTGCTCCATAGAATATCAAGCAGGTCTGTACCCCCACTCATTTTTAGTGAGCCCTGGCCTGAAGATTTCACAAAAAGCTACAAGTCATCGGCACTATCGTAAGACCTCTTCTTTTTCCTTTAGCACATGTCGCTCAATATGCTAAATGTACCTATCTGACTTGTTTACCATCTGTCCCTCAATACAAAACACAAGCTCTGTACGTGCAAAGATCCATGTCTGCCTTTCTTCCTGTGTCACTTCTGCAGCGTCTGGAACACAGACTGACAGGTATCAGGAACTCAATAATTATTCTTTGGATTTCATATCAATTTGACAAAAGCATTTCATTTTTCCATAGTACAATCCCCTGATGCTCTTTGCAGATTGACAAGATGGCACTAAATCACAGAGATGACTCACAATTCTGCCTTAATGCTTCAGCCCTTTTAGCAACAAGCAACAAGCTCTTGGTGCTAGGTGGGTAAGACAGAAAGAGCTGGGAAAACATAGGGGGATTCAATGCACAGTCAAAGATTCCACAAGGTCACTTAGAAGCCAATTAATTGGACCTCCTAAAGTTACTTTCAGAGCACCATCGGGTACAAAGGGGCAGCTTCAGAGAAGCCTGAGAAGACTGCAAGGTGCCAGAACCTGAAACTAGATCTGCCCCACGGGAAAGGCTGGCCCTGGAAGGACAGGGACAGGTACTTTGAATGCCAAGGGCATTTAGTGTATCTGGGAGGATGTTGTTCTGAAGACAGGGGAATCAGAAAGTGTTATAGGGGGCCCAGAGGAAATGACGTCATAACTCTGTTGGGAAGTAGACATCAAGTACTCACAATCTAAGATCATGCTTAGAAGACAGGCTTGTCAAAAACACCGAAAAAGAGGACTAAGGACGTAGCCCAGTTGGTAGAGCCCCTGCCTAGCATGTATGGGCGTCGGGATACAGTCCCTGTCCCTGCAGTTAGCAGGCGTGTTAAATGCACACCTGACGTCCAGCACTTGGGAGATAAAGGCAGGAGGATCAGAAGTTCAAGAATAGCTTTAGCTACATGGAGAGCTTCAGGCCAGCTTGGGAATACATGAGACCACAAACAAACACAAAAAGAACAAAAGTATTTGAGGGTGAGCTACAGGATACGGAAAATCGTTAATATAAAATTCATGTATGTAACAAATGACTCATGTGAGAATATTTTAAAAATTGTCCCAAAACAATAAACATATTTATGGGTGTATGTTTGTATATGCACATATACCCATATGTGTGTGTGTGTGTGTGTGTGTGTGTGTGTGTGTGTGTGTGTAATACAGAAACTACCAAAATGACCACTTGATTATTAGGGTGGAAGGTTTTATTGTGAGTAAAAGAGAGGAAATATCCAGAGACTTCTGGAAAATCCAGAGCAGAGAGAATAAAAATCAGATTGGACATGGCTAAGGCTAGGAAAATGGGATATGGGAAAGTCTGGGGTATAAGGAGGCTGAGTAGCTGTGGGGAGGGAAGTCTGTGAGCTGGAGCAGGCCTAGGAGTATAGAAAAGAAGTGGTGGGGATGGTGAATAGGGACTGCAGGAGCCTGGAAGCTAGCATGGGCTTCAGCATGCTGGTGGTGCCACAGTTACTTGTCACTGGAGAGCCATGTGTTTCTTCTGCCAGAAGCAAGGGAAGCAACTCCTTTCCTCAGTTAGAAAACAAGTTCCTGGGGAATGCTGGCTTTTAACAGACCACCAGAAATCCTCTGTAGTTCTTCTTGAGCTCATTTCTGCATTCTCCGAGACCTAATCAAACATGCTCAATTCCACACCAGTAGAAAAATGAGCAGAAACCTCAATGGTCATTAAAGCAACAGTGATGCTATCCACATTACAGGTAGCCCATCAATCAGAGCCACCATGAGGCTTCCCCACACAGGACCAGCAAGGCTGGAGCAAGAGACTGTCAGGGTCTCAAGGGTCTGAGAGTAGACCTCAGTCCTCTTTTTCCATCCTGGAAAAGAGAACAAGGGAGAGACAGACAGACAGAGACGGAGGAGAGCAGAGAGACAGAGAGACAACCATGATAGGAGCTGGGCATGGTAGCTCACATCTTTAATCTCAGCACTCAGGAGGCAGAGGAAGCAGATCTCTGTGAGTTTGAGACCAGCCTGGTCTACTTCCAGGCCAGCCAGGACTGTACAAAGTGCGGCCCTGCTCAAGGGGAAAAAAACAAAACAACCAACCAAACCAAACCAACTAACCAAACAAAGAAAAAAACCCACCTAATATTCTGCTGGTGCAATATACTATCAGGACAGATACTTCTTTAAATTATTATTTCACAATTAGGTACACTGTCAGGTGCGCTGTTCAGAACAGAAACGCCCAAGAAGACCCACAAGAGCATCATTTGTAACGTCTTAACCCAGAGCCAAGCCAGACATCGACGTCCAGCAAAAGAATGGACACATGTGCTAGCCATGAACCCACACTCTTGCCCTGTACTATAGAAAGGATTTTCATGAGCATCCTGGTGAGCAATAGGTGCCAGGCAAAAGGATATACATGCCATGATTCTACATGGATCATGAGGTCAAAGGTTGCTGGAGTTGGTACCTCACAGAAGCTAACCTACACAGCATGGATAAGAAGACACTGGGCAGGGTGAGGGGTCCGGGCTCCTGCGATAGTCTGTTTCTAGGTTTGGAGGATAAAGGGTGCTCATTTTGTGAAAAATATCTTCAAGCTATGCATCCTTCTCTCCTATACACAAGCTATATACTAGTAGGATACTTTTTAAAATTTTATTTAAACAGAAAAGAAGACAGAGCCAGCCTTGCAGGACAATGTAAATAGCAAGACCTGGATGCCAGGCCCAGGGATGAAAAGTAGCCTCAGGTAAAAGTGACCAACAAGAGTCACACAGTCATAAAGCTGCCATCTACTGCTCTGGCCCTGTCCCTCAACAGCACGTCTTGGATCTCAGCTTCCTTGGTTGCAGAACGGAAATAATATAGAGCCCTCCGAGGTAGCCCGTTTCCTCCACTGAGACTCCACTTCATAAACGCCCTTCCAAAAGTGTCTATCAGTCAGTGGGAGCCAGGTGCCCAAACACTCGAGCCTACAGGAGACATTTCACATTCGAAAAGCTGTACTGTGCTAAATGATTGAGTCAGCCACACAGAAAAAAATATTCTGTGATTCCACTCAAGAGAGCACCTGCAGGAGTCAAATTCAGTGAGAGAAAGCAGGTCAAGACTATGGGTTACCAGGAGGAAGGAGAAATGAGTTCTTTTTTAAATATTCATTCACTTATTTTACAGGTATATGTTTGTACCCGTATGAGTTTGTATGCACCATGTATCCAAAGGAGCCTGCGGAGGCCAGAAGAGACCATTAGATTCTCTAGAGCTGGAGGGATAGATGGTTGTGAGCCACTAACTGATTGCTGAGAGCCAAACTCTGGTCCTTAGTGCACTTAACCACACTCATGATGTACTTCTTCAGCTTGTGGTATGTTTTAATGGACACTAAATTTTGGTTTTATGACCCACAAGTTTTAAGATGGGTGGTAGAAGTGGATATGCAACACGAATATACTTACTATCACTGGGCTGTGCTTAAAATGGTTAAGATTTTATTACGTGTATTGTACTGCCATTTTAAAAGTTAAAAATTGATAGAACTAGCAGGAGGAACACACTTGTAAGTGGTGTGATGGCTTGAATAGAGGGAGGGTGCTGGGATGAGAAAGGGCTACAGGCACAGCTGTATGCTGGACCCAGATTATAAAAGGGCATGTGTGCCACAGTGAAATGTTCACTAGATGCTATGCTTTGTAGAAGCAAGAGGAAGGCCCACCAAAATGGCTGAAACACAGGGAATCAAAAAACCCATGTCTCTGCAGTCCTAGAGGCTGGATCACAGCCTTTTCCACAGCCAACTTCACGCCACTAGCTAGCCTCCCATGGTCAAAGAAGAAGCTAGCAAGTCTTGGAGGCCATGTGATGTGGGGAAGGAGAGATCTCAGAGAGGAAAGGCTGAGAAAGGAGATAGGGAAAGGAAACATATATATATATAACAATCCAGAGACTGGAACTTTCTGGACATGAGCCCACTTGGTGGATGCAGGCTCTAAGAGTCCCAGGCCAATTCAGAGCCTGCCCCACATGTGGCCCATATATGTACAGCCCCCCAAACTAGATAAGATTGATGAAGCTAAAAAATGCATGCTGAAAGGGACTGGATATAGATCTCTCCTGAGAGACACATCCAGAGCATGTCCAATACAGAAGTCAATGCTAGCAGCAAACCACTGAACTGAGAACAGGACCCCATTTAGGGGAATTAGAGAAAGGATTGAAAGAGTTGAAGGAGCTTGCAACCCCATAAAAAACAGCAATGCCAACCAACCAGAGCTTCCAGGGACTAAACCACTACTGAAAGACTATACATGGACTGACCCAGGAGAGAACAGCAGAGAATAGCCTTGTTGGGGCACCAGTGGAAGGGGAAGCCCTTGGTCCTGCCAAGGTTGGACCCCCAGTGCAGGGGAATATGGGGGGACAGTAAGGGGGATGTATGGGGGGAATACCTGTATGGGGGGAGGAGGAGAGGGGATGGGGGCTTATGGACAGGAAAACGGGAAGGGGAATAACATTTGAAATGTATGTAAAGAAATATATCTAATAAAAAAATTAAAAGAAAAAGTCACAGGCCAGCCTCACTTCCCATTTGTCTCTGCTCTCTGATCCTCCAAGGTAAAGCAAGCTGAGCCATGGGTACCTTTCACCTCTGACACCTGGTCACCACACCTTCTTGATCCCAATGGGCTGTGTGTGGTACATCAATCACAGAATATCTGACAGAGGCAACTTGAGGGAAGAAGGATTGTATTTGACTCACAGTTTGAGAGGGTGTGGTTCACCATGGTGGGAGAGACACACTGGGTTTCAGGGTGACAGGGGCGGGCAAAAAGTACTCCTTACACCCTAGCAAGCCAGAAAGTAGAGAGCAGAGGCCGAGGCTTGCCACCAGTACCGGGCCTTTCAGCTCTTCGGTCTAGAGATCAAGTGTCCTACCTAACACGTGGGCCTGTGGAAGACGTTTCATACTGAAGCCTGTTTGGACCCTGAGACAAAGTAAATCTTTTCCTTAAGTGGCTTCTTTGAGGTATTTGGTCTTAATGATAAGAAGAGTAGTCAACACACTTCTCCTTTCCTTCAGTGGTGTTCTCACGGCAACCCTCTTTCCATTGTCCCCAGCAGCTAGAGTTCAATCCCGCAATGTTCTTCACTGTATGTAATCCCCATTTTGCCTCCCTACCCAGACTCAGGTAGACCTGGAGAGGATGGAGTGGAAGAGAAGCTACTGAGGGGGCAAAGAGTCACAAATGATTAATCGTTAAGGGGGCAGCCTTCTTTTCTCTAACTGTTATCCTCTGTGGGATTTATTGTGAAATGAGACCGTAAGTATTGTTTGCTAACCTTAAGCAAATGTCTGATAAAATTATCCATGGGCCAGCGAGATGGCTCAATGGGTAAAGGGGCTTGCTGCCAACCTTCATGGCCTGAGTTTGATTTCAGTGACCCTGTGGTGGGTCTCTCTTTTTTTAAACTTTGTATTGGTTATTTTATTTATTTATTTACATTTCAAATGTTATCCCTCTTCCCGGTTTCCCCTCCGAAACCCCCCTATCTGGCCCACCTCCCCCTGCTTCTATGAGGGTGCTTCCCCACCCACTCCCCCTCACCACCCTAGCATTCTCCTACACTGGGACATCAAGCCTTCACAGAACCAAGGGCCTCCCCTCCCAATGATGCCAGATAAGTCCATCCTCTGCTACATAATGCGGCTGGAGCCATGGGTCCCTCCATGTGTACTCTTTGATTGGTACTTTAGTCCCTGGGAGCTCTGGGGGATCTGGTTGATTGATGTTGTTGTTCTTTCTATGGTGCTGCCAACCCCTTCAGCTCCTTCAGTCCTTCCCCTAACTCCCCCGTTGGGGTTCCCATGCTCAGTCCAATGGTTGGCTACAAGCATCTGCATCTGCATCTGTATCAGTAAGGTTTAAAAAAAATGAAATATATCAGTCATGGGCAGGGAAATAGCTCAGTAATAAAGGCAATGGTTGTCAAGCTTGACAGCCTGACCTCAATCCTGAGATTGGATCTATATGATGGGAGGAGAGGATGGACTACCACAATTTATCCTCTGACCTATACTTACCATGTGCACACACAAGCACAAATAAAAAATGTATTTTCAAATCATTCCTTTAATTGTATAAAAATTTGTAAGCAAACTTACAGAATTCATAAATTTTTAGTGTATTACACTTTGCTTTACACACAAATACATATAAATATATAATAAATTTATATATACATATATATAATTTTATGTGTTTGGATATTTTGCCTGCATGCACATCTATGTACCACATGATGCCTATGTAGAACAGAAAAGGGTATAGGATCTCCTGGAACTAGATTTACAGATGACTGGGAGCCACCACGTGGGTGCTAGGAATTGAACCTAGGTCCTCTGGAAGAACAGCTAGTTCTCTTAACCACTGAGCCATCTCTACATCCCCTAGTTGTTCTTTTGTTTTTTTGTTTTTTTGTTATATTAACAACTAATGTCTGCCTATTAAAGAGAAGGTGCTAGAATCCTACCTTGGCTCACAGAATTCTGGGAGGAAGTGGTGCCAGTAGAACGCTACTGTGTACCTTCCGTAGAAACAGTTCATAAAAGCATCCCCTAGTGTTTCCCCCTCCTCTGCAGGACAAGCTTGCAAATACTCATGTGTGTCTGCATGAAATGAGTCTTCGCCTGTTTATCCTCTCACTAGCTTATGAGACTTCTTTGGAAAGGTTTCAGGTCTGTTCGTGTTGTGTCCTTATCTGATCCTGTCTCAGTGACTTCATCATAATTAAGTATGACAATGGACATATGTTGGCTAGTCAGCTGTGTGCAAATGTTCATGATGCGCATAGGTGGCTGTGCTGTGCTGGACGAGTTTTGCCAAAACAAATTTACCCCTTAAATGCATAAGCATTCCCCTCCTCCCGCCCCAAAGCATATTTGCTACATCAAACATTGATGCAAGCTTTACTTCACTTTCTCCATGAAGAGGCTTGCTAGGGAGGACATCCCAAGCAGAGGATCACAAATGATTTCCCAGCATCCTCAGCTCATGACGTCAGCATACGCATTCAGCCCATTCTCTTCAGCTTATGTAGCCCTGGACACCGGCATCATCTGAGGTTACAATGTCACTCAGGTGGCTAACGTCACCACTTTCCATTCCCTCCCACTGCTGGAGTCTCATTTTAGCCTCGGGGATCACAAGGCATGGAGTGTCCAGAATGTCACTTGTGGAGATAACATTACTGTCGCCCCTACTGTCCAGTGACCCTGCTCCAGCACGGAGCACCACGTGCTGTGCGTGTGACTTGAGAGGAGGATGGAGGAGGGCTTTGCTGGGGGTTGGTGTGGTCAACAGAAAATGCAAACAAGGCAGTTTCTTGTGCTCAGCGGCAAACTTGGCATTAGTCTCCCTGTGGCTGTCCCTGCAGCAAATGACAATAGTATTTAGATACTCAGTTTTCAAGCATTAGGAGCTCTGGGGCTTGGAGTTCTCACTGGCTGAGTGGTAGAAGCTGGAATGGCAGCTCCTGTTTTTCCACCCGGGAACATCTCTTTAGGACGACCACTTCCATTTTATGGCTTTTCAGTTCAGCCTCATAAACCTCCCCTCAGAGGGAAATACAAAAATAGAATCAGAGAGACAAGGAGAGAAGGCAGGGCGATGGAATGCTTCTTCGGAGCCCCATGGACTGTTTGGAATTTCCTTTCTCGATAATCCACAGGATCATCAAAGATAGGGTCTGTCGGCTTTCCACAGCTCTGCGAAGTTCTAGGTCTGGGCCCTCCTAACTCAGACATGCCGCTGGTGTGGCGGGGAGGGCCCACGGGGCAGGGGTCGCTTGCTAGCACAGCTGCTCCTGAGCCCAGGAGCTTACCCTAGCCAGCCATGAGCCGTTGCCAGGTTTCTGGAGTGTTAGAATAGTAAACAGTTGTTTCTCAGAAACAGAGATAGGGTGACCTGCAGCCTCACATGCTAAATTTAAATTTCATTACGCTCTTTCCTAACAACAGGGATCAGGGATTTTCAAGCAGGGTGGGGCGGAGGGAGATGTGGCTCTAGAGGGTTGGAAGAAGGAACCACTAGGCGATTCAGTATCTCCAAATCTCAATGGATGCTTTGCTCATGCGCTCACTGTGTCCCTGACATTTTGAGAGGAACCTAGAAGCTCTCAGGGAAAATTCGACTGAGAGGTGTCACAAGTTCTTGGTCCCTGGCCCCAGTGCTGCCCCTGTGAACTTTCTCACAGTTAGCAGGAAGCAGCCAAAGGGCTGGGAGCAAAGGCGAATAAGGTGCACATAATTAAACGCTGACAAGAGTCCGGCTGTAAACTCCAATGTCATCAACCATGTCATCAGAACAGGGGTGGTGAAGCAGATGAAAGGGACAGGAGGGGCTGCAGACATGGCTCTGTCAGTAAAGCGTCTGTCACGCAAGGACAAAGTCCTGAGTTCAGTCTCTAGAATGCACATAAAAGTCATGGTAAACATCTGTAATCCTGGCTCTAGGAAGAGGGGAAACAAGTGGATCCCTGAAATCTGTTGGCTAGCCAGTCTAGCAAACTGGGGGACTCCAGGTTCAAGAGAGACCCTGTATACATGTCTGTGCACTCAAAGACAGGTGTATTTATACACACTACACACACACACACACACACACACACACACACACACAAATAAAGTGATGGTTTGAATATGGTTGGCAAAGGGAAATGGCACTATTAGGAGGTGTGGCCTTGTTGGAGTAGCTGTGGCCTTGTTGGAGAAAGTGTGTCATCATGGCTGTTGGCTTTGAGACCCTCATCCTAGCTGCCTAGATCGGTCTTATCCTGTTTGCCTTTGTAACAAGATGTAGAGCTGTCAACTCCTCCAACACCATGCTTGCCTGGACTCTGCTGCGCTCCAGCCTTGATGATAACGGACTGAAGCTCTGAAACTTAAACCAGCCCCAATTAAATGTTGTCCTTATAGGAGTTACCTTGGTCATGATGTTTGTTCACAGCTAAAATCCTAAGTAAGAAAGATGTTGGTACTAGGGACTGGGGTATTGCTGTGGTGGGCCTGACCATTCTTTTGTTTGGAAGAATGTGGATTTGGGGACTTTTGATTTGGAAAGCAGTGGAATGCATTAAGTCGATCTGAATGAGCTATCCTAGAAGGAATGTGGAAGACTTTGTTGCTCAGAGTGATTTGAACTGTGCAGAACTGGTCCAAGAGGTTTCAGTGGAGAAGAATTTCAGAATGTGGCATAGAGACCTTTTTTTGTGGTATTTTGGTGAAGAGTTCACCCACATACAGGAAGGAAAGAAAGAGAACGGAAAGTAGGGCCAGCAATAAAACCTTCAAAACATGCTTCGCAGTGATGTACTCCTCCAGCAAGGCTCTACCTCTGAAAGGCTCTACCTCCGAAAGGCTCCCTAACCTTCACAAACAGTGCAACCAACTGGGAACCAAACATTCAAATACATGAGCCCATGGGGGACTTTTCTCATTCAAACCATCACGATCTCCCAATGAACACCTATCTTCAGGTATTAATTACCAGTGGTGGCAAAAGATTAAGAAGTTAAATATTTATTTAGTCCTTACAGCCCATTAAGAGGTGACCCACCAAAGCAATCTGATTTAGGGTTTATATTGTCTCAATTATTTTGAAAAGTAGTTGATATCACTTAGTTCTAGACTAACCATGGTCATTTCCGGAAAGAGCAGAGTTCGTGAGAAGTCTCATTTTAGCTATAATATAAACAACACTATTTTCCTCATGCTTTGACTTTGGCACCTGCCTCAACCAAGCATCTCTAGGCAAACATTCTTACCTCTTACTATTACCTAGAACACTTTTGCTACCAAACATACAGTTCTCCAGGACTTTGCTTATTGAGGTTGAGAGTCTGTGATAGTGAATATTGAGGATGGACTGATAGAATCTAGACTTAGAAGAAAGCTCTAGGCAAGGCCATAAGGGGTTATCTAAATCAGGATACCTGAGGTAGGAAGAGCCATCATAACTATGAATGGTACCTCTCTGTGGCTGGGGTCCAAACTAAAGAAAACAAGGAGCAAGCAAGCTGGGGGTTTTGTTACAGCAATAAGAAAAGCAAACAATGTATTATTGCCCTGCAGTTTCATGCTGTTCTGATATCAAGGACTGCTAGCACAGACCCAGTGACTAAGTGTGCAATTCCACAAGCTGGTGGCCCTCGTCATATGCCAGTCATAAGCCTCAGTTTGTGAGACTCACTTCTACCCAATGACTCCCATGTATTTCAGGTGTTATATGATTGAATTATTGTCTACAAAACATAAAACAAAACAAAACATAACTAAAACAAAACAAAACAAAACAAAACCAATGAAACAAACAAAAGATTGGTAGAAGTTACTTGTCTGCGAAGTAGTGTGTTCTAAAGGTTTTACCCCACAGTCACAAAAACACTAGTTTAGTGGCAGAGGTTAAGGGTATGTGGTAACCAAGGGAACTAAGAACAGTCAAGATAATTTTGGTCCTGGATCTTGTTGATGGTTGGTTTTCATTGTGCATTTGACTGGGTTTGGGATCACCTAGGAGACACACATCTGGGTATATGAACACATTTCCAGAGAAGTTTAACTGAGGAGGGAAGACCCATCTTGAATGTAGCCAGCACCATCTCATGGGCCACAGTCCTGAGTAATAAGGGAAGAGAAAGTGAGCTGGGTTCCAGCACTCATTTCTCTGCTGTGAGGCCACTCCATGCTCCTGATGCCATGCCTTCCCTACCCTGATGGACAATATCTTCAAACTATGAGCTAAAATAAACCCTCTCTAAATTGCTGTTGTCACAGTAACAGGAAACACTACAAATATAATCTCCAGCATCCCATCTCATTACAACCTCACACGTTCTGCCCAGTATCTGTAAGATCTTCTACACAGATATCAGTTCCTTGGGGAATTTCAGTTGACAATTCAGAAAACCTCAGTGAAGACCAGTTCTTTGATCTTTACATCCTGCCATAATCCTGCCAAGGCGGTTGTGCAGCACGTGGTGACACCCCCAAGGTGATGTGCAAGCGAGTGTGTATGTGTGTGTGTGTGTGTGTGTGTATGCGCACGTATGTATATATATATATATATATATATATATATATATATATATATATATATATATATGCAGCACTTATAAATTTGCTTATGGAGGAGACCAGAAGAGAGTGAGTTACATACAGATGGTTGTGAGCCACTATGTGAATACTGGGAATTAAATCCAGGTCCTCTGGAAGAGGAACAAGTGTTCTTAACAGCTAAGCCATCTCTCCAGTCCCAACATGTGTTAATTCTTGACAATAGCCTGTAGCAGCTTTCCGAAAGGAGACAGCAGCTACGTGACAGATCTGCCCAAGTTCCCTCCAACTGGGTCCTTAGGAACAGCAGCCTCTCTTTAAAGGCTGCAGAGAGCTCCAGGGCACACCGTTTGCTTCAGGGACATTGCAGCTTTATATGGGGATGACGACAACTTTCTGGCTTGTGGCTGTGAAGCACCCTAAGGAAGGGTATTCCTACTCTGGTTACTCTGTCTCCGCAGACACAAACAGTGAACTGTGGGGAAAGAGGGCTCCATCACTTGGACTTTTGTAGTGGTTTCCCCATGGTGGATGAAAGATAACATCCTTTACTCTCTGCCCTGCTAAAACCCTATTATTCCGGCAGTCTTGGCTAGAATCAGAATACACACACACACACACATACACACACACACACACACACACACACACACACACACACACACTAGCATATTCACTAGCGCTCAATGTGTCCTGGTGACTCTTAGCTATCATATCAGATTCTTCCTTATTCCATCTAATAAATGTTACTTTGGGTAATGGCTCATGCATTTCCTGTCCCTTATATCCTTTTGGTCAAACTTATCTATGTCCATATGTGGAATTCCAACCACCGGAGAGAAGCAATAGAAGTGGATTTTGGCTTTATAGTTCCTTATGCTGTCAACACTCACAACCAAGGGGCTATATAAAACCAAGTGCTATTATCAGCCCTGACTGAAGAGAAAACAAGCCAGAGAGGTGTGCCAGCATAGGAAAACCCATCCTAAAAAAAGATATGGATGTCTTCAGTTTGCTGGTAAGAGTCTCCAATCTTGACTGCTCACGTCAGCTCAGCCATGCTGCGAGAGTTTTTCCTTGGTGTGTTTCCAGGTTAAGCACTGAGGCTCTCAACTCTGAAGGACAGGAACGGGTCCAGGAAAGAGAGAGGTTGGGTGGATGGTGTTCTATATTCAGTGAACCAGAGGATGAAACCCCTGCCTTCAAATATAATACTATGGCTTCCGTCCTGGGGGTGTTCTGTTTCAAGATGCAGACATCTCTGCTAGGTATCCTGGGAAAAGGTTTCTCGGATACGGTTGGCAGAGGACAAGAAGGAAGATGGGTCCATTCGGTATTTACAGGGGCAGAGAGAGGGAAGAGAGGGGCAGGTGCTAGATCGCTAGATCACAATCTGTTTTGCTTTCATCCAGGGCTTGGCCTCATGGATTAGCAGATAGCTAAGACACTGGTAAGTTAACCATTTCCAAGAAAGCTGGTTTCTTTGGGTGTAGAAGTAGCTTGAAGGTTGTTAGACATATTTAAGGATCCCTTTGAAAATAACATTTTCCTTACAGGTGTTGTTTTTGCTTTGGTTATGTGTGTGTGTGTGTGTGTGTGTGTGTGTGTGTGTGTGTGTGTGTAGGTCAGACAACAACTTACAGAAGTTGATTCTTTTCTACCACGTGGGTTCTGGGGATCAAACTCAGGAAATCAGGCTTGGTGGCAAGCACCTTTCCCCTTTGAGCTATTTCTCCAGTCCCATCCATCTGTTTTTTGTGGGTTTTTGTGGGCAGAACTCAGGTCCTCATGCTGGCAAGACAAGTATTAGAATTATTGGGCCTCCTATCCCTCCATGAGCCACTCTGAACAGGTCATTTCCTAAGATAACCAGCCTGGTCGCCTAGAACTGGCATTTGAGAGGACAAAAGCTGGTGGAGTACAGCTTGGCCCACCTGTCAGGCAGCTCATGTTACCAGGGTGAGGGGGATGGAGAGGGGATTTAGGAACTGTGAGTTTAAATCCCAGCTCCACTGGTCAGCTCACTGAACACTTCTGGCGTCTGGATTTTTTTCATTTTTAAAAGCGGGATGTGTCTGACTTTGCAGGGAGGGTGACTGGGAGTGGTTAGCCGTTGCAAATGAAACCAAGGTACCTTCTCCTCAGTAGGAAGAACAGCTGATTACAAATCCCACACCCCCCTCTGCCTCACCATGCTCCAATTTCCTCATAACTAAGGCATCTTTATGTGGTTAGGCCATGTCTTAGTCAGGTTTTCTATTTCTGCACAAACATCATAACCAAGAAGCAAGTTGGGGAAGAAAGGGTTTATTCAACTTTCACTTCCACATTGCTGTTCATCACCCAATGAAGTCAGAACTCAAGCAGGTCAGGAGGCAGGAGTTGATACATAGGCCACGGAAGGATGTTACTTAATGGCTTGTTTCCCCTGCCTTGCTCATGCTTGCTTTCTTATAGAACCCAGGGCTAACAACCCAGGGATGGTACCACCCACAATGGGCTGGGCCCTCCCACCCTTGATCAGTAATTGATAAAATGTCTTACACCTGGATCTCATGGAGGCATTTCCTCAAGGGAGGCTCCTTTCTCTGTGATAACTCCAGCTTGTGTCAGGATGACACACAAAACCAGTCAGTACAGGTCATGTGATACCAAAGCCTGATTCTATTCTGAAATCCATCACATTAGTTGCTGCCTGTGGTAGGGATTGTCAAATCTGAACTCAAGATAGGGATTCCATGGGAAAGAGGACGTGGACTCACTAAGACATACGTAGAGATCTTCCTATGTATATCTGCCTGTGTGTAAGGGACTACGAGCATGAGTGGTTGCACATGCATGGCAGCGCATATACATGTGGAGGCCAGAGGCCGACCTCTTGGTTTTTCAGGAGCTGTCCACAGTTTTGCTATTCATTTATTTTTATTTTTTATTTTCCCATGTATGGTTTGGGCATGTGAAGGTCAGAGGAAACAGCTTGGCCCAGCTGCTCACATTACCTGATGGCTGGGTGAGGGGGATGTGTCCCCGCCAGCGGGGACCCAGTTATTCAGGGTCCTGAAGAGGCTTTCTACCTGTGTGCCAAAATGGGGGTGAAGAGAAGAAGGAGACCAAGCAAAAGTTCTGTTGTCAAGGTCTCGTTTATTGAGAGAAATGTACAGCATTTAAAGCTCTGAGGCAGGAATAGAAGCGGGAACTGAAGCTTAGGGTGGGGGACTTTGGGAAGTGCCCAAGGATATAAGGTGAATCACTACACTGCAAGATATCCTCCTATAACAAAGAGGCAACAGTCTTCCGGGGACATGTTCTTTGAAAAGGTCGAACCCTTCTTAGGAATCTGCTCAGGGACATCCGGTGTTTTGCTCAGGCTGAAACATCCTGTCATTGCTCCCAGGGTCTTCCTGGGAGAGGCTCTTAGTTCAACAATCTCAAGTCTGTATGGCAGTCATTTCAAGGTTAAACCTCTGAGGCCATGCAGCCCGGAGTCAAGTAGCCACCTTGAGCTATGGAGTCACAAAGCGGCTAGGCCCAAATCCAATACGGCTCACTGCAGGGATGGAGAGGGGATTTAGAAGCCCACCCTTGTGTGGGTTCCTGGGAGTGAACTTGGCTCACTGAGCTTGTACAGTAGGCCCTCTAAGTAATCTTGCTGGTCATGTCCTCAAGTTTGTATGACAAGCATTTTACCAATGGGACCCCACCCAAAACTGAGCACTTCTGTCAAGTTCCCAATCTGGTCCATACTTGGTAGATTTTGGGGAAAACCTAATCAAAGGAGGGATGCCTTAGAGTACTTACTCCTATTCTAGGCATCCCTCATGTATGCAGCTGGTGGACCCACAGTTCCCTCTCTCCCTCTCTCCCTCCCTCCCAGTGACACAGGACACTCTACTGTAACTTGAAGTCTTCCTTCCACCCCCAGGGCCTGTCTCTTTAACTGGGCTTCTCCTATAACTCACTTTATAGCCCAGGTTATATCTTCCTACCTTACTCTCCCCAATGCATCCTCTCCGTCTCACCCTTAAAATTCTTAAAATGAAAAACCAAGCAAGCAACAAACAAACAAACAAACAAACAAACAAAAAAACCCTACCTCAGCCAGGTGGCGTGTGTTTAATCCCAGAGCTGAGGAGGAAAGGACAGATGGGTCCCCAGATCTTACGAGCCTAAAAATCTAGTCTAATATGTGAGCTCTAGGCCGTAAGAGATTGTGCCTCAATAAAGAGAGAGTAAAAATAAAGAAAAACAAAGATGGCTGGCATCTGAGGTGCAATATGCATGAGTGCCTGCACACATGTGTGCAACACACACACACACACACACACACACACACACACACACACCACAGAGGCTGACTTCAGTGGAACCACAGGGATTTAGGAAGCTGTTGTTTTGAAGAGTATATTCATGAGACACATTGAACTCAACATCCCATCGCTCACATCTTGAGATCATCTGTGCCAGTGCACAGAAGGCCCTGGGGGTGGGTCAGACTGGAGGGCTCTGCTCTGTGGGACGCCTGCTGCTCTGCAGCCCTGTGTCTGCCACTTGCATTCCTGTCAAGAAGTCACTTTGAAGGCCTTGGCCATGGCTTATCATTTTTTCCACTCTCAGGCCAAGGCTATTTGTGGTCCCTCCACCTGTCACCATATGTGTTAGTCCGAAAAAGGCCGAGGGCAGCTTCATTAATAGCCTAAGACCAGCGCAAACTCGCTGGGAACACTGTGCTTTCTTTGAGGGCTCCATCCCAGGGACCCTGGGTAAGTCCTCACAGATTCTCAGCTGTGCTGGCTGCCTTGAGTCAGATACACAGCAAGGAGTGCGTTTCTCTCAAGGCCTGAGCTATTCCCATTTGTAAATGAGGAATGTGTAATCGCTTACTAATTGCATAATATGTTAATGACTAAAGAAGTCCGTGCAGGCAGCCAATAATGCAGATGCTACAATAGCTTGCTATCAAAGAAATAACCATAGGAAAGTAATAAAAAAGCTCCCCAGACTAAAAGTGAGAGGAAAATCTGATTTTCAGAGTGCCACACAGTATAAAATGCTTTAAAAAAAAAACCCACCAATAAAACAATAAGGGACATTGTGGTGCACGCTAGTCAGTGAAAATGAAATGTAGCAAATATTTAAGAATAAAACATTAAAGTAAAATTTCTAAAAGATACAGTAGAGGAAAATCTAGGTGATATAGGCTGTGAGGATCTATTTTAGATAGATCACCACAACTGTAAACAACTCAAGGGGGAAAAAAAAAAGCTGGGCTTTATTAAAATGTAAGCACCTTTGTTCTGTGAAAGGCACAGAGAAGATGAGTCAGCAAGTAGGAGAAAATATTTTCGAAGTGTGCATCTCAAAAGCAAGCAGGGTTGCAGGGTGGTGATGGGTCAGCCTGTAAAGGTGTTTGCTGCCATGCCTGATGGACCTGAGTTCGATTCCCAGAACCCACATGGTAGGAAGAGAGAATCTACCCCCACAACTGTCCTCTGACCTCCACATTGCACGCACATGCACACGCATACACACACACACACACACACACACACACACACACACACACACACACATACAAACACTTTTAAATTAAGGATCAGGTTTGGATTGGTGAGTGGCTCAATGAGCGAAGGCACTTGTAGCCAAGTTTGACAACCTGACTTAGATCTCTGAAACCTCTATGATTGAAGAACAGAATCAACTCCCAGAAAGTTGTCCTCTGACTTCCACGTGCATATTCCCTTCGCTCCCTTCCTTCCTCCCCTCCCCTCTCCTTCTCCTTCCCCTCTCCCCCTCCCCCTCTCCGTCTCCCCTTCCCTTCCCTTCTCCCCCTTCTCCCTCCCCTTCTCTCTAACACACACACACAATAAATGAATGACTATATACATGTAATTATTTTGGGAAAGGTAACATTAATCCTCACAAAAGGCTTGCGGGATGCTAGAACTTCAAGCAGTATTAGAGATTCTTCAAGCCTGAGCTTTTTATTTTCCACATGTATGAGTATCTAGCCCCGGGCAAACCAAAAGCTGTCTAAAGTCTCCCACCAGAAGGGCCAGACTGAGTCAGTCTGGTTCTAATGCCATTCTTTTCTGCCACCGGATCCTGCCTCTCCTATTCCTGCTTAGAGCTGGAAGAAGCCCCCTTAACCACTCAGCCTCAGAATCCTCATCTTTACAGTGAGAGCTGGATGTGTCCCCAAGATTCCTCTAATACCTAAAAGTTTTACAGCTCTGCTGTGCTTTGGATTTTGAAACGTCCCCCACAGACTCACTTGGCCCATAGACCGTGGCTCTGTTTGAGGAAGTTGTGGAACCACTGAGAAGAATAATCTAGTTGAAGGACGTAGATTATTGAGGTGGTCGGTCGGTGAGCCTAGAGGCTTACAGCTGGGCCACAGTTGCAGCCGGATCTTTCTCATCCTTCTGGCCCACTTGGAGTGGAGCTGTCAGCCTCGGGTTCCCGATACCTGTGAGCCACTCCTATTACTGCGAATGCAGCCAGGTCTTCACCACTTTGAAACCACGAACTAGTGGTTTCTGTCAGGCATTTTGTCCCAGAGACCCGGAAAGTACAAGTACCTTTCTTTCTAATGCAAGAAAAGGTTAGTGAATAACAAAAATAGGCCACTTGGCTGTCAGAGACCTTTGGACCCAAGGCAATTAACCCAAGTGCAAAGTGCTGTTTCCATGAAGAACAAAGTATAAGGTTGAACAAGGTGACCCACACTCAGAAAAACACTGCATGCTCTCCCTCGTATGTGGATCCCAGCCTATGCCATTTATAAACACTGTAAATGTGGATAAAGTAAAATTTAGAAAGGAGTCTGTGATAGGGTAATATAAGGTCGTGGAGAAAGGACAGAATACTCATGGGTTTGAAGGGTGTGTGTGTGTGTGTGTGTGTGTGTGTGTGTGTGTGATGGGGAGGTCATGAAAAAAGGACATTGAGTGGGTGTTTTTCTCTTCATTGAACTTTGAAGGAACAGTTGGCTCTGTCATTGTTTCCCCTCCTTCCCCTTCTCCCCTTCCTCCCTCTCCTCCCCATTCCTCTCTCTCCTTCCCCCTTTTCCCCTTCCTCCTCCCTGCCCATGCTGGATATGAGAATTCAACTTTCTGTGTATTGAAGTAGTTAGAAACATTTCCAAATTTCCAAAAGAGCCCAACATGTGTTATCCTTTGAAGCAGTGACTATTGGAGTTGGATGCTCTTCGCAATTCCATCAGCCATTAGTACAACAGACATTACACATGACTACTCATCATTGGATTCTTTTGTCACATTGACCCAGTTAGAAACAATGATTTTTTTCTTTTAAAAAAATCTGTTACTGGAGGAGGGGTTTTGTAACCTGAAATTTTTTCTTTCTTTTTTTTTTTTCTGTTTTAAAATATACCCAGTCATTCTATTATAATATTACTTAGTATGTAGATGATATTCTGTATGCACAGTATGATTTTATCCTTAAAATAAAATAAAATTTCAAATGGAACTATACCCTATCCACTGCTAGAAGAGTCCTCTTGCTTTCATATTCTGTCAAACCTTTCACTTCTGAGCTCTGGTCATATTTTTGGTTGAAGCGTCTTAAGGACTAAGTTATAAGGGGGACTTGGCAGGGCTGGAGAGATGGCTCAGCGGTTAAGAGCACCAACTGCTCTTCCAGAGGTCCTGAGTTCAATTCCCAGCAACCACATGGTGGCTCACAACCATCTGTAAAGAGATCTGATGCCCTCTTCTGGTGTATCTGAAGACAGCTACAGTGTACTCATATATAATAAATGAATAATTCTTTAAAAAGGGGGGGGGAGGATGTGGCTATCTGTCACTAGAACAAGCACTTCAAATCGGAATCATCATGTGTATCTGGATCTTTGCCAAATTTCCCCAGAAGAGACTTTAACAGCCTTTTAGTGTTCTCCAGAGTTCCTTTACCACCTGGCTTCTTTCCACTTAGAAACCCAGTTTAGTAGGGAGAGATTCTGAATGGGACACATGGTGTAACTGATATTTTTGAAAGACGTCTTTGAGGATTCCTCTTGGAAAAGGGAAACGAAGTTGCTAAGAATTTTATCATTTTCGAGAGAGCCCACATATCTGTATATAAGTAAAGTATGGACAATGAAAGCATATTATTTGAAAATTATTTTTTAAAGATAGGAAAAAAAGACCAAGCAGAGGCCTTGGGGGTAGCCAGAGAGTAGGCTTGCCTGGTATGTAGGAAGCCCTGGGTTTGATTCTCAACACTTCATAGCTGGATGTGTGACACATGCCTCTAACCCAGCACTCTGGAGACAGAGGCAGGAGGATACAGAGTTCAAAGTTATCCTCAGCTATGTATATGTTTTGAGGCTTGTCTAGATTATCTAAGGTTCTCTGTCAAGTAACAACAAACCAGAAAAGGAGCCGGAGAGATGGACCAGTAGTCAAGAGTACTTGCTGCTTTTGCAAAGGACCCGGGTTCAGTTCTCAGCATCCACATAGCGTCTCACAACCATCTCTAACTCCAGTTCCAGGAAATCTAACACTATCTTGTGATCTCTGTGGATACTAGGTGCATGTATAGCGTGCGTGCGCGCGCGCACACACACACACACACACACACACACACAGTCACTCACACAGAAAAGTAAAATTTCAAACTTCTGCTAATGAGAATTAGCTACTTCTCCTGCACACTCAGTAGACCAGTGTGCTCTGTTTATAATTGGAATAAATAATAACAGTTTTTAATCTCCAGCAGTGACCAGTGTGCTCTTTGCATGCAATTTCATGTGTTTGGGCATACCCAAACAGCCTATACTCAATGATCAATCTTATCTCTACCAGACCAGATGCTCCTCATCCTCGCCCAATTGCTCTCCTGGTTAAGGCTGGGCTGGTCGTGGTTTGATGTGAAATGCCCTCACAGGTTCCTGTTTGAACGCTTGGTCCTTAGGTCATGGTGCTTGTTTTAGGAGATAGTGGGATGTTTAGTAGGTGGGGCCTAGCTAAAGGAAATTGATCTGTAAGGGTAGGCCTTGAGGGTTATGGGCCAGTGACACTTCTGGTCCACTTTCTGCTTCTGATCTGCTAAGATGTGAACAAGTGGCCTCATGTTCCTGCTGCCACAACCACGAGTCATACTGTCATGCCTTCCCTAGGATGAACTGCACTCTTAAACCATGGGCCCCAATAAACCCTTCTTCCACCAAGTCACTTTTCTCAAGTATTGTGTCACGGATGAGAAAATACTCCCTCAATTATACCTGCCAATTGAGAATGGATGGGCTTCTTAATACAGGGTGCAGTGATTGAAGATGTCTACAGTTTGCATTCTGTCTCACCCAACCCTTCGACATGCCCCCATGTGAGCTCTTTTCCCTGTGTCATCTCAAGGAGTGCTGATTCCACCCACTGGGCATGTCAAAATTTTAGAAGGATGCCTAGGGACCTTTTTCTGTCTTCTTACACCTGGATAAAATCAATCAAAACATCTTTTTCTTCTGTCTTCCAAATGTCACTCAGGCCCACTTCCTTCCCTCCATCCTCTTCACCAGCCTCCTAAGATGTTTGGAAATAATTATTCTAGTTACTCTGCATGCCCTAGTCAAAATTACAAAATACAATATGTACCACTTAATTATAGTCCAGCCAGCAATGGACTGCATAGCCTATGGTGGCCCAGTGAGATCATAATATGATATATATATATTATATGTATGATATATATACATAATATATACATAATATATATGTATGTGTGATAGATAGATAGATAGATAGATAGATAGATAGATAGATAGATAGATCTACTATAGCCATTGTAACCTAACACATTAGGGTGTGTGTTGTAGAAATGCAACACAATACATAAACATTCCTGGTTTATATATTTCCCACTTTGCGATTTCTTTTGTTATTGTCATCTTAGAGGATACTTACAGCAAAATGGTTCCCCGTGAAACAGTATACCGTGTCACACGGCAGCAGACTCGCCCATCTCATGTCTTTTGGCTGCAGGAAGAAGCTAAGCTGAGCAGTTGACCGTGGCCATCTGGGCCTGTGTGACGTACTCTGTGACATCCACACAGCCACAGAAATCATGTGCAGGTCCTTTCCTCAGGAGCTCCCCTGTTAAACACCTGTGAGGCTAGGTACAGTTCTTTGATCTCTCCCTCTCCTTTCTCCTTCTTCGTGGTATTATGCTCAGTCCTTTACCTTCTGACTTCCTGCCTTTCGCCTACCTATACTTTTTCCACTTTATAAAAACCTAAGTAAAATCTCATTACCTAGGAAGTAAACTACAAACACCAAAACAGAACAAAACAAAACACCTACCATGTCCATTTCAAACGGTGCCCAAACTAAGCAATTGCCACAAATGTATGGTGTGGTAGTTTCAAAGCGAAGTAATCCCCCCTCCATAGTCTCAGGACATTTGAAATCTTGGTGTTAAATTAGTGACACCATTTGGGAAGGTTTAGGAGGTATGGCCCTGCTGCAGAAGGTATGTTACTAGAGGCAGACTGAGATGAGAAGCCTCGTGTCGTGTCATTTCTAACTTGTTCTCTCAGCTTTGCACTTTCAAGATCTGAGCTTATCTTCTGTTCCCGCTGCCGCGCGCCTGTTGCTTGCTGCCACAGTGGACTCTGGAACCATAAGCCCAAAGTTGCCTTCTTTAAGATGGCTTGATCATGGTATTTATCAAGGCAGCAGAACAGTACTGAATGCAGATGGCTTTGAGTGAGTGAGCTTAATGGTGCATCCATTTAGCCCTACACCCATAGGAACAAGCATATTCTCCTAGACTTTCCTACCCAGGCTGGATCTTGGACAGCTCCAGCAAGGACAAGATCTGCTCTATAGAGAATCAAGTTTGCCAAAATGGACAACCAAGGAAATAGATGAATCAGATGGAGATGAAGAGTTCAAAAGCTTTGGTAGACTTAAGCAGATTCTAGAACGGATGTGGTTAGGGACAAGGAATACAGGAAGCCAGGACATTGGAGCTAGCTAATACTTGGATGGGCTGAGCAAATGGAGGAAGTATCCGGCACGACCCTTGCTCAGATGCTAAGGTCCCCTGCAGAAACAATGGCAGCATTCTTCGTGAAGAATCTATTGGTTCAGGCAGTGGTCTGGGCATAGGAGACTCTGATGGCTAATCTTTGTTGTCAGCACCACATGGCTGGGAAGAGCGAATCTCTTGGTTGGTGGATGGCCTCTATCAGCTGACCTGCGGGCATGTCTGTGTGGCATTTTCTTCATTGCTAATTGATGCAGATACTATGAACAGGGGAGCAAGTCAGTAAGCAGTGTTCCTCCATAGTCCCTGCCCTGACTTCCCTCAGGGATGGACTAGGATCAGAAGTGTATGCCAAATAACCCCTTTCTTCTAGAGTTTCTTTTGATTGTGGACCTTATCAAAGTAGGTGAATCAAGGGAGTAAGGATTTATTCCACCGTGGGGGTTCTTAGAATACAAATCCATTCTGGTGGGGAAAGCATATAGCGTATTGGCTGCAGAGCCACAAGGCCAGAAGTGGGGCTGAACTATTAGCCTTCAAAGCCCACCCCTCCAGTGACTCACTTCCTCCAGTGAGATTCTGCGGCCTGAGTTACCGCATCAGGTCAGGGCCAAGTGCTCAAACACATGATGAGCCCATTCGGCATATTTCACAAACCATAATGACCTGTGTGGGATAACAGAATGCCTCCAATACACAGTCACATCCAAAAAGGAAATCGCACAATAGCGAATTTTGTTTAACCTCATTTAAGTTTTACAAAAATAATATTTATGTCTGAATATTCATAGAAAAAAATCTGGAGGCATTCACAAGTCTCTGTGAACACTGAATGTTTGTAGGGTTAGGGAAAACGTTCCATCCACTCATGCCACACAAAAAAAAAAAACAGACAAAGAACTTCCAAATGCAATGAAAACCGAGTCTGCACACCACCCACCTAGACTTTCTCGCTTTTTAAAAGGGTTCTGTGAACCCAGAAGTAACTTGAGAAACATGATAAACATCATCAACAGAAAAGAGAAGGTGGGTTGATGTAGTAAAGGCTGCGGAAATGTCAAGGATTTCCTGTTGTTTGAAGGTTGTTTTCAACAGTGAGGAACAATAATTGGATTGTTGCTTTTTACCCACGCTCTTCCTGCGTTTGGGAAAAGGACCCAGGTGTCCTAGCTGATGGGGAGCTCAATAGAAGCTGCTGTGGGTGGATGAAATACCAAGTGCAAACTTGAACTTCTCAGGTGCTCGTTCAGTTCTTGATTAAAAACATTGTTTGGTGAGCTGGCAGGGCCACAGATGGAGTAAGAAATTTGCCATTTAGTATAAATGCAACTGGCTCTCGCCACAGAAAAACCAGTAAAGATAGTTTTAAATCAGTGCTGAAGTCCCGGCACCTGTCCACCCCCTACCTAATCCTCAGGTTTTGTTAAAGAGCTTGAGATGTTTTCTTCCAAACACAGATTTATTTATAGATATATAATTTCATCACAGCAACTTTCCTTCCTTCTTTACTTCCTCTTTCTCTCTCTTTCCCTCCCTCCTTCCCTCTCTGTTCTTTATCTTAACCGCCCCCCACCCCTTTCTCTTTCTTTTGAGACAAGGACTCACTCAAGCTGGCCTGGAGCTTACTGTAGCCCAGGTTGGTTTGGAACCCATGGCAATCCTCCAGCATCAGCCTTCAAGTGCTGAGTTTACAGACGAGCTAATATGCTGGACTTGATGGATACAATCAGGTGAATGACATATATGTTCATATGTGAACATATACATGAAATTACTTTTACGATTTACTTCTAAGTCATTGATGTCTAAGTTTAGAGATTTTCTATTTTCTGTAAATTTCTTAATTGGCCCATTACATGTGAATATTTGCTTTATTTGTTGTGAAGATCTAAAAAAGAGTTCCTGGCTGGGCGTGGTGGCATCTACCTTTAATCCCAGTAGAAGAGGAAGGTGGATCTCTATGAGTTTGAGGCTATCTTGATCTACAAAGCAAGTTCCAGAACAGCCAGGGCTCTGTTACACAGAGAAACCCTGTCTTTAAAAGTCGAAACAACCAACCAAACAACAAAAACCAGTTCCTGGTTCAAAAGGGACAATTGTAATTTGAAGAGGGCAGTAAAAAATCCTTTATAAAAAGGTTGCATGGAAACCACATTACAGAAAAAATAGCTATACAAACAGGAAGTGTATCTAGAAAAAAAGAGAAAGCAGTATGACACGGTTCTTGACTATAAATGTGGGTTTTATAATAATTTGTTTCAAATTTGATCAGTGACTTTGGTCATGTCATATTCAACACTTTTCCAGTGTCATTTTACTACATTTGTAAGCTGGGAGTCACAACTCCTTCCTTTCAGGTGGCAGCAAGTGCTAAATGAGGTAACCCCCTTACTCTAGTGTTCAATACATAGGAAGCCACCATGTAGAAGCTGGGAACAGAGCCCACGTCCTCTGCAAGAGCAACGAGTGCTCTTAAACTTCTGAGTGATCTCTCCAGCCCCACCTTTAAAAGGTTTTATTTTATTTGTGTATATGTGTCTGTGTACACATGTATGTAGGTGACCACAAGGGGCTGTTACATTCCCTGGACTGAGAGTTATAGCTGTCTGTGAGCTATCTGATTATGGGTGCTGGAAACTGAACTCAGGTCCTATAGGAGAGCAGTAAGTGTTCTTAATCACTGAACCAGCTCACAGCCCCAAGTCATCTGGTGTGTGTGTGTGTGTGTGTGTGTGTGTGTGTGTGTGTTATGGAAGCACATAATTCAAGGCACAGATTTTCATGGTGGGGAAGCCAAGGCAGCAGAAGCTTGAAGCAACGGCTTACATTACAGCGTTACAGTCAGAAGAGAATGATATATGCATATCGGTAGCTCTTAAACTACTCAGTTTCTATGTATCAAAGTATCTTTCTGAAGAAGAAAGAATAAGTCAGTTAGGACATGAATTAATATACCTTAAACAGTCAGTAACTCTTAAAGTTTTTCTCAGGAAGAACTGCAAAATGGTAGTGCAGAAGAAATCGAGAAAGGATCGAGGCTGGGAGAACCTGGGAGAGACAGGAGAGGAGCTTGAGACACTGAAAGAAAGAAGGCGTTGGGAACACTTGAGGCTGATCTAACTCTCTGAAGAATTGGATTGGTATTTTGATGGGGATTGCATTGAATCTGTAGATCGCTTTTGGTAAAATGGCCATTTTTACTATATTAATCCTGCCAATCCATGACCATGGGAGATCTTTCCATCTTCTGAGGTCTTCTTCAATTTCTTTCTTCAGAGGCTTGAAGTTCTTATCATACAGATCTTTCACTTGCTTGGTTAAAGTCACACTGAGGTATTTTATATTATTTGGGACTATTATGAAGGGTGTCGTTTCCCTAATTTCTTTCTCAGCTTGTTTCTCTTTTGTGTAGAGGAAGGCTACTGATTTATTGGAGTTAATTTTATACCCAACCACTTTGCTGAAGGTGTTTGTCAGGTTTAGTAGTTCTCTGGTGGAACTTTTGGGATCACTTAAATATACTATCATATCATCTGCAAATAGTGATATTTTGACTTCTTCTTTTCTAATCTGTATCCCTTTGATCTCCTTTTGTTGTCTGATTGCTCTGGCTAGAACTTCAAGAACTATATTGAATAAGTAGGGAGAGAGTGGGCAGCCTTGTCTAGTCCCTGATTTTAAGATTTATTTATTTGTAAGTACATTGTAGCTGTCTTCAGACCAGAAGAGGGCATCAGATCTCACTACAGATGGTTGTGAGCCACCATGTGGTTGCTGGGATTTGAACTCAGGACCTCTGGAAGAGCAGTCAGTGCTCTTAACCACTGAGCCATCTCTCCAGCCCCTAGTCCCTGATTTTAGTGGGATTGCTTCAAGTTTCTCTCCATTTAGCTTAATATTAGCTACTGGTTTGCTGTATACGGCTTTTATTATGTTTCGGTATGGGCCTTGAATTCCTATTCTTTCCAGGACTTTTATCATGAAGGGGTGTTGAATGTTGTCAAATGCTTTCTCAGCATCTAATGAAATGATCATGTGGTTTTGTTCTTTCAGTTTGTTTATATAATGGATCACGTAGATGGTTTTCTGTATATTAAACCATCCCTGCATGGGAAGCTGAAATTAGGATTTGTGTACATGTTAAAGGGGTGTTTCAGAGGAGTAAGGAGACATTGCAATTCTTCAACCATGAAATTTAAATTTTAATTAATTTTTTATTTTCTCACTATGTGTACACATATATGTTGAGGTCAGAGGACAATGTAAAAGAGTGGATCCTTTTTATACCATGTGGATCCTGGGATCAAACACAGGTTTTCAGGTTTGACCGCAGATGCCTTCACTCTGAACCATCTTGTCAACCCAATCGGAATTTTTCCACCACCTTAGGTGGTGGTTTGGCAGTTGACCTAAATAAAAATGGCTAGGAGATATACCTGTGGAAATACAGAAGTGACTTCCATTTATCTGTTCCCATGTCCTAACTAGGCCCTCCGGATCCTTAGCAGTGACTAACAACAGCCCTGGGGTCAGGTTCTAGGTTTCACCAACTGTACCAGTCAGGATTCTCCAGAGGCAACCAAACACCTACTACTGTATGGGAGATCCGTAGGATCAGAGCCTGAATGGCTGCTTGCAGTTATTGGGCAGTAGAAACCCGCAGCTCAAATGAAGGAACTGAGAACAAGAGGGACCAAAGGTGCCATTCTAGTCAGAGCTAAAGCTCTGGAAGCCCCAAGAGGGCCACTGACATGGATCCCTGTACCAAGATTGGAGAACCATCTGGGACAATCTTAAAAACAAGAGACAAAACAAAACCTACACTAGCTCAAGTGTACACATGTACACACTTCCTTATCTTTCCCCCTTCTGTTCTGGTCCCAGCCTATTGGACGACACAGCATCTCTACTCAGTTTTGGGGCCAGATGCTAATCGTGCACATAGCAGACATGGGCTTTACTGATTTGATCGTCTAGGCATCCCTGCATCCGGTCAAACTGACAACCAAGATTAAACAACTCATTGTTGAGTGCTAGTTGGATGATGGTGGGGGAAATTGCTTCATTTCTTTATGTTTGACTGTGTAACTCGGGGTGATTATCTTACTGAAAAGATAAGGTTGGTGTGAGATTAAGGTAGCTAACATCCAATACATTCCCAGGCAAAAGTGGCACAAAATCAATGTTCAACATGTGTCAATTATACTTATTAATTAAAACAAATACAAAACAAAAAACCACTGTGTCCCGAGACTGGAGAGGGCTTAGTGAGTAGAAGCACTTGATGCTTTCTAGGGCTCCTGAGTCAGTTCCCAGCACCCACATCAGGTAATTGGTTTACAACTACCTGTAACTCCAGCTCCAGGGCATCTGGTGCCTTTGACCCACGCCTGGCTTTAAGGCAACACCTGGAGAGCCCAAACTTTTGCTCTAAAAGCTCTGTTTACAGAGATGAAATGCTTTTGGTATATGGAAGTGAGTGATATCACCAGGGGTCATGTTAGAGGATAGGGGTTTGGGAGCTTAAAACATGGGCAGAATGTTAAACACTGGAAATTGTAAGACGTACTGAAGGAGAGACCATGTGTGGGTGTGAGCCCATCCAAACAGAGAAATACAGGGTTTTTTTCAACAGCTTTGTTGAGATATAATCAGCGTAAAATGAACTGTGCATATTTAAAATGTACGATCTGTTAAATTTTGATATACACATGCACCTGTGAAGCCATCAGTCAAAGCAAGATAATGAACACATCTGTCACTCCCAAACATTTTCTTTAAATTATTTATTATGTTTATTTATTTGTGTACGTATGTGTGTATGCATAGAGGAAAAGCATATGATCTAGAAAACAAACAAAAGATCCACATTTGACAGAGCTCATTATTACTATAGACACAGCTCTTAGGGAACTAGCAAGAAACTTTCTGAGGCCAACAAAGAAAATCTTACCAATAACAGCAGCAGGAGAAACCATCTTGTCAACCCAATCAGAACTACTAAGTTCTGCACACGCACACACACACACACACACACACACACCACACACACATACACCACACACACCACACACACACACCACACACACATACACCACACACACACCACACACACACACACACCACACACACACACCACACACACATACACCACACACACATACACCACACACACACACCACACACACATACACCACACACACACCACACACACACACACCACACACACACACACACCACACACACACACCAAACACACACACACCACACACACACACACCACACACACACATACAGCACACACACATACACCACACACACACACACACACACACACACACACACACACGAAGAAGTAAGATAACTTCTCAGGAGTTTGGGGAGCAGGGTCTCTCTTGTTTTTGCTGAGATGCATATACAGACTTCCAGCTAATTCTGTCTCCTTCTCACTGTAGGAATTCTGGAATTACAGATGCACACCACTGCCTCTGGCTTTTCGTGTGGTTTCCTGGGAAATAAACTCAGGTCATCTATCTTGGGTGTTGAGTGCTTCTCTATGTGCCGAGGTATCTCATGCCCCTGTTGTATTCTTTTAAATTCCCACCACAGTGTGTGAGAATTTGCACTTTCTTGCTGACTGCTGCCATGGAGCATCTGTTGCGATTAGCACCTCTCTGCACTGCCTGTCTTTTTGTAGATCTGTATATTAGACCTACTGTTGCTTTACTGTTGCATTTAGAGAACTTAAAAAAAAAAACATTGGGTTTGCTTCAGTCCCTGTATGCAGCTCTGGCTGTCCTGGAACTCATTTGGTAGATAAGATTAGCCTCAGACTTGCAGCAATCCCCCTCTCCCCATTTCCCAAGTGCTTGATCACAACCATGTGCCACCATACCCAGCTATAAATACTCTGTTGGAAATATGATTTGCAAGATTTAAAATTGTTTTTACATACTACTGGGTTCAGTTTGCTTGCATCTCTGTGGATTTCTTTGCATATCTGTTGATGGAGATACTTGTGATACAGAATTTCTTTTTTGAGACTGTCCTTGGTTTGGGTGCAAAGATAATGATGGTCTCATAAATTAGTTAGAAAGCTGTTTTCCAGGAAAACCTGTGTAAGATTATAGGTTTGTTATTTCGTTTTTTTTAATTGTCTGGTAGGATCTTGAAGAAGGAGATTTAATACAGTAGACTTTTGTATATTAACCTCGTTAGTAACCTATATCCTTGAGAAGTCACCTTAACTAGTTTCAGTAGGTTCTTTGAAGATTCCATCAGTTTTTCTATGTAAAAGACCACAGTTTCAGTTTTAGTCTTCCTTTCCACCATAGATGACTGGTTTTCCTTCTGTTTGGTTGGCTGGCTAGAGCCTCCAGTGTCAAATAGAATAGAAGCTGGCAACAGACAGGCCTATTAGTGTTAAGGGTTTTTTTTTTTTTTGTTGTTGTTGTTGCTCCTGCTGCTGGTAAGATTTTCTTTGTTGGGCTCAGAAAGTTTCTTGCTAGTTTCCTAAGATCTGTGTCTATAGTAATACTGAGCTCTGTCAAATGTGGATCTTTTGTTTGTTTTCTAGATCATGTGCTCCTCCTTTATTCATCTATTAACATGGCAGATTAAATTTATTGATTTTTTTAAAAAATATTAAATCACACTCCGTTTATGGAATAGACGTATTTGGTGATCATGGATCCAGTTTACGAAAACTGTGTTAAATTTTTTTTTGAAACACTTTGGGGAAATTGTGTGTGTGTGTGTATGTGTGTGTGTGTGTGTGTACACACTTTGGGGGCACATATATAATTGTGTGTATATATACACACAGAGATGTATAGTACTAGGTTATATAAGGGCATATACATATATACACACATTATATACAGTATTGAGCAACTTAGGGACATACATATGTGCAGTACTGGGTTATGTAAGGGCAAGTGTATAATGAACTTTGAGCTCATTTGGCCCATAATTCCCCGTTCTCCTCTTTGCATGCTGTTCTTCTTAGTCCCTTCATCCCCTAGGCAATCTCCCTCTACCTTCCTGTCCTATACACACACACGGTTTATGGATTTATGTGAAATCTGGGATCCACAGATAAGAGACGATATCTGATGTGCCTTCCTGGTGGGCAAGCGTCTTTGTGTTGATGTGCTGACATGGAGTTTTTCAAATGCACACCCAGGACTGGGATAGGGTTTTATGGTAGATCTGGTTTTATTTTTTTCTGAAAAACCTCCATACTGATCTCTATAGTGGCTGAGACTTTACATTTCCACCAGCAATAAATATATAAGTGCCCTCAGATCCTGATCGAGAGTTTTCTCTTCTCAGGCTGTCGTTGGTTACCTTATGGAACAACTTGGAAACCATTCCCTCTACTTCAGATTGTATTCAGTCTGTACTACAAATGGGCTTTTCTTTTCTTACTTTTCATGGTTCTTGGCACTGACTCTTGGGCATACTTGAAGATTGTCTATTGGTCTATACCAGTCCCACCTCACCTGGGTGAATGTCAAATGTCTTTATTTATTTTTATTTTTTTAAAAGAATATAATTATAACTTTAAAATCCTATTTTTAATGATGGTTCTTAAATGCTTTAATCTCCCTTTTAGCCCACCACCCACCAGAGGCATGGAAAAAGAAAGGATACAGGGGAAATGGACCTGTTTAGAAAGGTTCTTTGGAGCAACTCTTGTCTGTGTTGTTTAGAAAACGGCAGTTCAGTTCACAGGTCAGCAGGCAACGGCAGCTCGATCCACTCACAAACACTTCACAGACTCACCAGTTTGGTAGAGTCAGGTTAGCAATGGCAGTGACATGACCTTGCAGAGACAGCCAGGCTTCAGCCTCAACTTGAGTCAGCAGGAGGGACCAGGAGAAACAGCAGAAGTTCTCAGCTGTGCCTCAGGAAAGCAAAGATCAGCAAAGATGTGAGACCCACAAGCGTTGTACAGCTAGCCGTACCAGCAAGCCAAGCTCTGTCTCTGTCACTCTGTGGAGAACTATTTGTAGCCCCCAAACACCATGCGTCCTCCATGTGCCTTCCCTCAGCCGTCAAATGTCTTTAAAATGCTATAGTCGTTTTTGTGTTTTATTTGGGGGACATGATTAAATCCCTGGAAACTATTTTATTCTTCCTATTTCTCTTTTGATGTTTTTCAGGACATTTAATGAAGAACTAATTCATTGCCATTTCTGAGTTCTCCGTAGCTCTGTGACTGTCAATTTTTCAGTCTGACTATGTGAAGCAGGAACCGTTTTCACCGGCCCTGTTTTCACCGGCCCTTTGTTCTTTGTGAGCTGCAGTACTCCTTCCTCCTGGTCCCCATTGGACTCTCAGGGACTCAGTGAATCTCCAGAGTAGCGTCTTCTCAACTCCCATTCTGTAATCAGCCTTGCAAATTCTAGTAACATTCTACTCTCCCACTGCCCTCCTTCCCAATTTAGGAAGTCCTAGGAGCTGTGCCTTTGTTCCCTTGAAAACTTTCCCTCAGGCAGGAAAGATGCCTAACACAGCTTTTATTTATGGGTTGTCTATTTCCCGCCTTTTGGTGATCTTTGTTGTTCTTTGACAGAAACAGATTCTTGAGCAACAGCCTCTGCTTTTCTGGTTTTTCATCCAGATGTTGCCTTTTTGGATCATGGTGCTGTTTTTTCCTTCTTTTCATCTGGTATCTGAAGTCTGTGGTTAATTTTCAAAGACAAGAACTGTAGTACTTTGCTAAACTTGTTCAGAGAGTTGGTTCTAATCTAAAGAGAACTTTAAAATGCAAAAGTAGGGGGTGCTGGGGAGATAGCTTAGTCTGGAGCCCCTGGCGAGCATATACGAAACCCCAGTTTTGATCCCCAGCATCACATATACGAGATGTAGTGGTATATGTCCGTTATCCCAGCATTCCAGAGTTTAGGACTAACCTTGGGTACACAGCCAGTTCTAGACTAGCCTGGGGTACATGTGATGATGCCATTACTGAGAACAACCAACATTAGGCAAAATCTAAGCTTACCTGGGATGATAATTAAAACAAACAAACAAACACAGTAATACATTACATTTGTCAACTGTGTGAGTTTTTCTTCCGCAAAAAAAAGAAAGAAAGAAAGAAAGAAAGAAAGAAAGAAAGAAAACATAGATGTCAAATTTTGAAGGAACTTGGCAATTCTGGGCAACATGGCAGCAAATTGGCAGCCTTGAGGCACCAACAGTATTGTAGCACCTGCTGGCAGCATTTGATACATTGGGATATAAACTTAACTGAAGGCACACTATCCTCTCAGATGTCTTGGGCATCGAATGCTGTATTTGGCTTATAGCAGGTGGTTGTTATATGATTGATTTGAAATTTCAGCCCTCTTGTCCCATAGCTCTGGCTTTACTTGGGTGGCATAAGTCCTGGGGAACAGCTAAGCAGGACTTGTGAGCGAGAGGACACAAGTGCAGCCCTGAGTGGTGAAGCGGAAATGTAAGGAGAAACTGGCCACCAGTCAGTCATCATCAGGTCTCTGAATTTATGGCTGGCAGGTGAGTGCTGGACACTTCCTGCTTTGGCTTGGTTCCTGACATTTTGATTTGGTTGTTTCAAGTTATATACCTTGAGTCCTTCAGGTGAAGGTGAGAAGCCAAGAAAGAGGGTATTCAGGGGCTTTTAAACGAAGGGAGAAAGGACGGGGGGGGGGCGAAGAAGACTGAAGGTTAGGAGAGAGAATGATGAATAGAGGACTAAGAAGGAGGGAGACGTTTTAGAGGAACTGAAAGAAGGGAAACAAAGGAAGGAGGTGAACAGGGAGTGGTGGATAGGCAGACAGAGAACTGAAAATGAGGAAAAGAGAAGAGAAAGACAAATAGAAGAGGAGTGGACAGGAAGAGAAGAATGAGGGGAGGGGAAAGGAGCAGAGGGGAGAGAGAGAGAGAGAGAGAGAGAGAGAGAGAGAGAGAGAGAGAGAGAGAGAGAGAGAGAGAGAGAGATTTTTTAGCTAACTTGTGGAGACACGGAAAACATGACTTTGCAGTGAGTCTTTGGGACCCGCGGGTGCGCTGTGCGAGGTGGGACTAGATCCACAGGTGTCCTTTCCCCAGTTCTCAGCCTTCAGCCCTCCCCACTTCCCTCCGGGTCGCTGTCCGAGGTGCCCCTGGGTCATCCCTGGAAGCCAGCGGATAGCAGAGTAGGTGGAGTCAAGGCAGCCGGACCTGAGCCGGACTATGTAGCCAGCCAACCGCACGTGTTGGAGACCGGGAGTGGGCGGGGTCTGCTGTGTGGGCGGGGCCGGCGGCACGTGACTCTCAGCCGGCTATTAATCCGCGCGGCGCTGCCTGCCAGTGTGTTGGTGCTTCGCCCGAGACTCTGCGCCCAGGCGTGCAGCCCCAGGAACCGCGAGAAGGTCACCACAGCCCGCCGCCTATCCATCCATCCATCCATCCATCCATCCATCCATCCATCCATCCATCCATCCATTTTTCTATCCGTCTGTCCATCCCTCGCGCTGCGCTCGCTCCCCAGTCGCCCCAGCCACCCAGCGCCATGAATCAGATAGAGCCCGGCGTGCAGTACAACTATGTCTACGACGAAGATGAGTACATGATCCAGGAGGAGGAGTGGGACCGCGACCTGCTCCTCGACCCGGCCTGGGAGAAGCAGCAGAGGAAGGTCAGCAGGGTCCCTCACGCGTGTCTGTGTCTGGGTCGCTGTGGGGTGGGGGCGTCTCCGGCTGTGGCCACCAGAAGAGGCCCCCTGGTGGAGGTGCTGTTGTTCTCCCAGCCTCCCACCCCAACCCTCCCCATCAAAAAGGACAGCCCATCCAGAGAAAGGCAGGACACCCGATGTGTGTGTGTGTGAGTGTGTGTGTGTGTGTGTGTGTATGTGTGTGTGTGTGTGTGTGTGTGTGTGTGTGTGTGTCTAAGTTAACTTAAGTCGGAAAACGAATGATGTTCAAAAGACTCTGTTAGACTAGAATCTGAGAGTCTCGGCTCTCCTTTCGCCCGTGACCTTGGCCTAAAGTTGTTTTGTGACAGGCCCTGCTGTATTCTTTTGCCCGAAGACTTGTCACCTCACTAAGACACAAAATGAAAACGCACTCAATCTCAACTTCCCTAGGTCTGGTCCAAAGAGAATTCGAAAACTATTTATTAAACATGTTAGGCTCCTTAGGGAGGGATGCTGTAGAACCCTAGACATTTACCTACAAAGTAATAATTATTTCACACTCTATTTATAGTTCATTGAGGTAAGCACACAGGGATGAAGGAGACAGCCAGCTCCCAAGAGCTCCCTCCCATCTTGCTTGGTGCTCTATGGGGCCTAATGGAACATTCCATTATTTCAGGGTTTCTTCTTGATCCTCTTGGCTAAAAAAATAGGGGGTGCTCACCAGGAGGCTGAGTTCCACCTCTGACTGGGCACAGAGCCTGGGTGGTTAGGCAAGTCAACAGACTAATCCAGCATTTTGACAAAATCCAGTTCCCCAAGCCAGTGCCTCATGCCTTATCTTCTTACTTATTCTGGGTGTGAGCAAGGTGGATTTCCCTTCTAAGAGCCTAGTTTAAAGTGGATACTAAGTGTGAGTGTAAGGAGTTTCCATAGCTGCTCCTGTGAGTGATTGTGTGACATAATAAGTGTATATGCTGGAAATCTATGGTGGTGTTGACGAGAAGGAAAAAGGCTTCCTGCTTGCATTACTTGTCAAATAACCCAGCACTACTTTTATATCTGTATTTCTCTTTTCTTGTTTACTCTCTCTCTTAAATTCTCAGTTCTGTTCCTACTATTGCTATAAACCTCTGATGATGCTACTTTTCCACCCCCACCTTGCTTCATGAGGTGTCTGTCATCACTACCTTCCTTGGGAACAAGGGATCGAGACTGGTCCATTTAGAAATAGAGTCTAGTTAAAGCGCTTACCAAAAGGGATGCCCCTGGCCCTGAGGGTTATACTTGTGTCATCTGGATGTGTTGGTATGTAACCACTTTGTAAGAAGTTGAAGAGTGGTTTTAATTATAGCAGCGAGTGGCTCATTTCTTTTTATTTTTTCTCAATAAGTTTGATTATGTTTTTCACGGATTAAAAAAGAATTCTGCTTCTATGTTTTTGTTTTGAAGATTGGTCATTTCTTATGAAAAACAAAAACATAGTTTAGGGACAAGATTACCCATCCTTAGAGCTTGAAGGGGCTCGAGACCCCATATGTACAACAATGCCAAGCAACCAGAGCTTCCAGGGACTAAGCCACTACCTAAAGACTATACATGGACTGACCCTGGACTCTGACCTCATAGGTAGCAATGAATATCCTAGTAAGAGCACCAGTGGAAGGGGAAGCCCTGGGTCCTGCTAAGACTGAACCCCCAGTGAACTAGACTGTTGGGGGGAGGGCGGCAATGGGGGGAGGGTTGGGAGGGGAACACCCATAAGGAAGGGGAGGGGGGAGGGAGATGTTTGCCCGGAAACCAAAGAATTATTATTAAGTATTAAATAAATTAAAAAAAAAAGATTACCCATCCTTTTTTAAAGCCAAAGTCCGATTCTAGAAGTTTCTGTTGATTCTAAGAAAATACAAAGAAGGTGTAGACATCCTCGGTTTCTGAGGCCATATCATTATGCTTTGTGACATATTTAGTTTTAAAAAACATATTTACACAATATTTTTGTGTAAAGTGGCATTGTTCTAATTTTTTAGGATTCCTATATGACCAATTATTACAATTATTACCACATGAGATATGTTATTCAAAAGCTGAAATATTAACCGACCCAGTTTTTAAAAAACTGCTGAAAAGTGTAAAACATCATTAATTTTTTCCCTTTAAGATATATTGAGCAGAATGTAGCATCACATGTTCATACTTTCAGCACATAAGAGGCTAAGCCAGGAGGAGGCCAGCCTGGGATACAGCCTGAAAAAAAGGAAAGAAAAATTAATATAGCTTGGTGGTTAGAGATCCCAGGGGAAGCAAAGCCCCAGCTTCCTCAAAACACAGACCTGAACGGATGGGCACACAGCTCTTTCCACTTTTGGTAGAGAACCTGCTGTGGTCAGTGAAATTGTATGGAACTATGAGCTCAGGGCAGCCGGAGCAGTGGCCTCTATATTTGTCCTATGAGCCACTGTTGGAACCAGGAATGGACAAGATGCCATTGTTTCTATTGTGGGCCACCTTCTCTGCACTTGCCATTTCAGTGATATGCCGGGTATGCGATCTGTCAACAGATGTTGGTGGCTCTCGGTGACGTTGGTGGCACGCTAATGGAAGTGGTGCCTAATTATACCCACAGTTCAGAGGCTTGGGACTGTGGTAATCCCTGCCCCCTGGTGTGGAATGCCTTGCTGCAGAAGGCCTCAGGAACAGTAGAGTGCTTTTTTTAAAGGTCACTCAAGAGATGTCGGACTTTGGGTGTGTGTGTGTGTGTGTGTGTGTGTGTGTGTGTGTGTGTGTGTGTGTTGGCACCCCCACATTATTTGTGAGGGTGTATTGGGTCCCTGGGGTAGACTCTACATGATCTATAAAGAAGATTGTGTTTTACATTTAACTGCAACTCAAGGAGAGGAGAATAGTTCCTGAAGTATCAGAGATGGAATATTTAAAGTAGTAGTGAAGGCTAGGAGTGTAGCTTAATTGGTAGAGTGTTTGTCTAGCATCCTAGACAAGGTCCTAGGTTCAAAACCCAGTGCTACATAAACTGAGTGTAGTGGATCTATCTATAATCCCAGCACATGGGAGATGGAGAAGTGGGGATCAGAAGCTCAAGGTCATCCTCAGTTGCATAGTGAATTTGAGACCAATCTGGGACGTCTGAGATTTGGTCTCAAAAAACAAAACAGGAAACAGTAAGGTATTAGGTTTGTACCTGGAGTTAGAGAGAAACTTTGCCATACAGAACAGTTTAGGGATTCTCATTTCCAGGGTAAGTTTAGCTGCTTCCCATGGGAGTCTAGAAACAGGCTTCCTCTGGATCAAGGGGTGCACTCAGCCTTAACCCTTCCCTGGGGAAGTCTAGGCAGATGGAAACTTGTCAGAGCAGCGACCCTGAATGTGCAGTGTCCCTGAAACTTTAGGAGGTGAGAGCAGGTCTTTAAAGAGAAGACTTCTCCGCTTCCGTTCCTAAAGGGTCTTTCTCTCTACTCATCAGACTTTTCTTATCTGCAGACGTTCTAGTCTGGCTGCATTCTGGAGATGGACCCGTTCTCCATGAGCTGTCTGTCCTGTCAGCCTGGCCTCCCTGTAACATGTGGCCATGATGTTGGATCAGGCAGCCTGGAATGATAGGTGTGTGGGAGCAGCTGGTTACAGAGTAAGGATTGGACTAAGGTCAGGAGCCTTTGCACTCCCCCTCCTGTGTTCTTCGTGGGCTCAGGCCACTGAAGGGCATGACGTCCAGGCCCTTTTTGTTTGTTTGCAATATTGGGGTTGAAGCTGTGGGTTCACACTCCTAGGCAAGTGCTCTGTCACTGAGCTACATCCCCAGCTGTGATAAACGCTATTGTCTGAAGTTTTCCTCAGAGAGAAAAGGCACCGATTGTTTGGATAAATGAGCAAGCTTGTGGTTTTCACAAATTCAGGAGACCCTGATGGTCCTCAGCTCCGCTTGGTTCTTTCTTTCTGTTGAACTGCAGTTGAGTTCTTATATCTTTCAGACCTCAGTGTGTTTGTTTATGAAACAAAGGCAAAGTTCTTTCATACATCATTAGGTTGTGCCTCAGTCAAGGCCTTAAACTGGGTTAGGGTGAAGGAGCCTTATGTGCCATAGAGTGGTCGTACGTGCTGAAAGCTACTGTCAGCCTTGTAAGGCTGTACTTGTTAATTTTACCGTTGGTCTGGTGGTCAGGAGCACTATGCTTAGACTTGGGAGGAAGAAGGAGGTACAGGAGTCGATCCTTGGTGATTGGGATGTACTATTTTTGATAGTAGTAAATATATACAACGTGTAACTCAGTGGTAGGGCATTTGCTTAGTATGAGCAAAGCTCTAGGTTGCATCCCCTGCACCACACACACACACACACACATACATACACATAGAGACATACCTACATACACATACACACACATATATACACATACATATATACATACATACACACATACATACATATATACATATATACATGCATACTCATGTACACATACATACACATATACATACATACACACATATATACATATACATATATGCATACATACATATATATACACATATATATGCCTCCATGCATGTGCACACATGCCCCCTACTCACACAAACACAAACCCAGAAAAAAATATATATATAACCTTATTTTTAACATCTGTTTAAAACTTACCACTATAACTATTTTTAAAAGTTTACATTTATTGTATGTGTACAAGCACATATATACCATGGCTGTGCATACTATGGATGTTAGAGGATAACTGGTGGAGTCAGTTCTCTGCTTTCATGATATAATACTATGGGGATCCAACTCGGTTATCAGGCTTGGAGACAAGAACTTTTACCCACTGAATCATGTCACTGGCCCCGAACTTTAACCATTTTAAGGACACAGTTCAGAGGCGTTCTGTACATACACATGTACTATTAGCTGCCAAACCTTTTTTATCATTTCATCCAGAAACTCTCACTCTTTCTATTCTTCCTATGCTCCTCTTCCCTGGAGTTCTTTTAAAGGTAAGATTTGCATGCACGAGTATTTACAGCATAATAATTGTTTAATATCAAATGTTGGATGCTCATCTAAAGCCTAAGACTTGTAGGAGGTGAACTAAGGAGAATCATTGTGGGTGGAGAAAAGTAAGCAGAGCGTTTACAAAAGGGTAGAAGTTGAACTGGGCTGCACTGAAGTAATTACTGTTAACTGAGTGGAGAGGGGAGAGAAACAGCCCTTTTGAGTAGGGAAACTGTGTGAAGCCCTGTTGCAGGTTTTGGAGGAGAGATAAGGAGGGACAATCAGAGAAATGTAACAGAGTTTTACCCAGCTCTTTAACACTAACAAGGCAGTTTCTCTCCAGTATTTTATGGAGAGCTTCTCCCTTAACCCCTTTGTAGAGCAACAGGGAAGAATTTCAGGGGTAAACATGCAGAGAGGGGATGTAAGCAAGGGGCCACACCAACTTGGTCATTGAAGTCTAGCTGTGTGTTCTTGAGCTTATTGTCTGAGGAAACTCGAAGGCAGATAAGCTTCCAAAGCTGAAGATGCCCAGACAAATGTAGGGAAAAGGTCGGAGAGAGAAAATGTGGTCAAGTGGATAGTAGCAGTCCTCAGATGCCAGGGTGATGTGGACTTCATTCTTTTGATAACTGAGTTTCGGAGGTCTGAACCTCCGAAATGTGGTCAAGTGGATAGTAGCAGTCCTCAGATGCCAGGGTGATGTGGACTTCATTCTTTTGATAACTGAGTTTCGGAGGTCTGAACTAGGAGGAGTCTTGCTTATGCAAATGTACTGCTTTTGGTGCTGATTCAGATTGGGAGGGTCTGAGATGGAAACCTGCTGTGGGGCCATAGGGATATAGAGTGGTGAGGGTTAGAATGGACAAATGGATACATTGTCTTGGAAGGTATCTAATGGATACATTGTCTTGGAAGGTATCTAATAGAGAGACGTGAGGAGGGAGGCTAAAAAGGACCATATAACCACCTGTACAGTGGTAGGCTGTTGGACGAATCTCATTAAGCAGATGTGATCTTTCCAGCAAGTCTTCCTACACTTATGGTGCATGAACAGTTGTGCCCGAAGTGGCTAGCCCCCATGTCTAGGGAGGAGAAATTGTAGTTCTAGATAGCCTAACATGGCCAGAGAACTCTTTGGGAGTGGAAGAATAAAGGAAGAGGTGAGGACAGAATCTTACGTAAGGTTTAGGAAGCTTATGCATCCCACCTAAGGGAACAATTGTTACAATTACATGCTTAGTTTACCTAAGAGGTTCTAAGATGCCCCAAGTCACTGAATTTTGTATTCAAAAAAACATTCATTGGGAATAGGATGTGCCCTGTCCCTTCAGTCAGATTCACCAAGAAACGTGAGCCCAAAATACAGTTTCCTATGCATGTGGGAGGAGGAAGAGAGGTCTTAACTGGGAACCTCAATTAACTCAGCATCAGAGAGCTGTCAGAAAGCCCTGCAGTCGGTTGCTGCAGCTAGGAGACGCCCACGGGAAAAGCGAAGGCTGGAGTGGGCGGGGAGCCACCGTGCTTCGCAGAGGAGTTGGTATGGAATCCGTTGGAGGACAGTCAGAACTCTGCCTCCGTTTCCCTGGGAACGGGACTAGTTCTTCCAGAAAGAAGAGAAAGCAAACGGTGGGGAGGTAAATTTAAATGCTACGATCTGCCGATTTCAAAGAAGGGCGCTGTGCAGTGCAGGAAGGCGCCCTTGTGTGTATTCAGCGTGTGCGGGTGCACATGGGTCTGTGTGTCAGGGGGAGCAGTTGATATTAGGTATCTTCTCAAGTCTCTTTGCACCTCCTTATTTTGAGACAGGGTCTTTCATCAGTGAGAGACCCAAAGTTTACTGATTTAGCTCGATTGCCTGACCAGGGATCCTCTTGTCTCAACCTCCCCACTGGCTTTACAGACACATGCCTCTGCAACTGACATTTTAAATGTCTATGCTGGGCACCTGAACTCAGATCCTCATGTTTAAGCAAGCTGTTTACTGAGTCCTCCTAGAATGTGGTCTTTCTAGAGAAGCCCCAGAAAAGTTTTAGTATAGATGTGAATGAGTGTGTGTGTGTGTGTGTGTGTGTGTGTGTGTGTGTGTGTGTAGAGAAAGAGAGAATTGAATCCACCATAAACACACACACACACACACACACACACGTACACATACACACACTCACACACAGGTCAGGAAGAGGAGGTATTAGCAAGAGTGGGAATCGGATAGAACAAGGCAATAGAGGGTGAGAACGATCAAAATACATAGAGCTGGAGAGAGGACTTAGTGGGTAAAAGTCCTTACTGCTCTTGGAGAGGACCCAGGTTCACATCCCAGAACCCACATGCTGTCTCACAAGCGTCTATAACTCCTGTCCCAGGGGATCCAACAACTTCTGGTCTCTGTGCACTACAGTCAGGTGGTGCATAGAACACTTGTGGCAAAAAAACTTATGCATAAAAAATTTAAAATATTTTAAAATGTTTGTATGTATTTGAAAATGTCATACCAAAACCCATTATTATATATAATCAATATATGCTAATAAAATATGTATTTTATAAAAGAAAACGAAGAGTAGATACAAGTGGTACCATATACATTATGAGATCCTGGGGCCACACTGGTCTTGGTGCATACCATGGCTTAAGCCGTGAAGTTAGCATGACTGAGTTATCGTGATTCATTTGCTTTGCCAAGAGGAAAAATAAATGTGTTCATCATAGTCTGTGCAAATTGCTGTATGCATTGAAAATAGAGTCTCTGTGGTATCCAGTATAGCAGTTTGTGTGCAGGGGGTGGGCAGTGAGGAGGATGTAGCTCGGAACAGACTCTCAGTGATTGTCAAACATGGTTCGGTGGAGGAGCATGAGGTTGATTGGGCAAGTGTGAACAGTTCCGTAGAAAAGGCTGCAGTTCAGTTCTGTGCAGACAGTCGTAACTGAGACCACAGGGGTGTGTACAAACCTCATCTTTGAAAGTCACCAGGAGTTGTCAGACTGGGGAGGTAGAGGCAGGAGGATAGAGCCCAAAGTCACCCTTACCTCCTCACTGCAGTCAAGGCCAATCTGGGCTGCTGTGAGATGCTGTCTCAGAACAGCAACAAAAAGAGTTTTCAAGTGACTTTGTAACCGTGACACAAGATTCGTGTGTGTGTGTGTGTGTGTGTGTGTGTGTGTGTGTGTGTGTGTGTGTTGGGGGGTGATTTTGTTTTTCTCTTGAGATATTACATATGAATTAGGTGGAACTGATGATTCTGATTTCCCTAAACTGTAAAGTCCTGTGGTTCAACCCCATGAAGCCACTTTACCCATATTGTCAGACTGTATTTAAAGTTCACCACTAGACCACAAAGACAGCCAGGCTGTAGAACTGTGCTGTGACCACTCTACCCTGACCCCTCCGATAGCTTCAGTGTTCATTTCCCAGAGCTAGGGAAGTGTTGGGGGTTTCGGGCGAAGTTAAACTTGTGGGATGTGGATTGAGGAAGGATGAAGGCCAGAGATATGAGTACAGGAGTTGTCCATATACAGACAGGTGGAGACCAGGGTGGGGGAACAGGGGAGGCAGTAGAATGAACTAAGAATAGAGGACTCTGGCGGTGAGGGGACAGCAACTGAGTGCAGAAGCTGTGCTTTCTGGGCGAAAACACGCATGGATTCCACAGCTTGGGTCTATGTGAATTTGTCAGGCTGCCTTTGATTTTCCCTTCTAGAGAAATTGCACCTGGATCTTTGGTACCCTGGGATGGGATTGGTCTTAATTCATAAGACAACTTACACCTTCAAAGCAAGCTAAAGTTGTGAGGGATTGATTGTTTGAGGCTCTACACCCCAGTGTGTGACACAACCCTTTCTGCCCTGAGAATAGGTAGGCTTTAGTGAGGGTGATGTCATTAAAATTTGTGAGGATTACTGAAGAAAATAGAATTTTGTTTTATCTTAGCATACCAGGTGTAGAATTAAACTTCAACATCAATTTTTATGTATATCTGTATCTATCTATCTATCTATCTATCTATCTATCTATCTATCTATCGAGAGATATAGATATATTTGAGGCTGAGTTTTAGCATGTAGACTGTGGCAACCTTGAACACTTGCTTCTTTTTGCTCAGTTTTCCAAGTGTTGGAATTACAGGCATGTGCCACAACTTCAAACCCCCTATTTCGTCATTTAAAAAAAATTAAGGAGATGGATTGTCCTTATATAGGTATTTTATTTTAAGATTAAAAAAAAACACAACTATTTTATATATTGGATAATTTCAGTCACAAAAAATGGTAAATGACAGAATTTCGTCAGCTCAGAGATCCACTTGCAGAGAAATTATATATATGAATTACACGTAACATATGCATATATGTGCATATTTGAATATATATTTGAAAACAAACACGATGGACCAGCAAGATGGCTCCGTGGGAAAGCACTTCCCACTTAGAGTAACAACTTGAGTTTGATTCCTCAAAGGAGTAATAGGAGAGAGACAGCTCCCAAAAGTTGTACTCTGACTCCCACATGTACACATACCTGCACATAAATATACAAACGTCATTTTAAAATGACAGAATAGAGATGTTGGAAAGGTTCAAGCTGTGGGCTTGCATTTTGCACACCGATCTTCTGCTCTGCTATTTCAGTTTTATGAAACATGAGGTGATTTTGTTGAATACTTTGGCCGCGTAGCTTAGATTTTTGGAGAAGGACTTTTCCCTTTCTTTTAATATGACAGTAATCCCCAAGTTGAAAACAAAACCCAAGCAGACAGTAAAAGTGATACTTTAACGTATGGGTTTTTCCTTTCTTTTTGCCAGTGGGTTTTTTAAAAGGCGTGTGTGGGAAGGATTTTGGCACATCTTTCCTGCTACCCTAAAGCCTTCACCATATGAAGAGGGAGAGCAACTGTTATGAGAACTTCTAGACACTGTCTTAACCACGTATAAATCACCACTCGATTTCACGAAAACCGTGCCAGGCACACGCTTTCTCTTCAGGTTTCAGTCAGAGATGTTGAGGTGCCTGCTGACCGGTTGCTGAAGGTAGTGAAATGGGGGCTGGCCCTGAAGATGGCTCAAGAGGATGAAGGTGCTTGCCACCAAGCTTGACAACTTGAGTTTGACTCCTGAGGGTTGTCCTCTGACTTCCAGAGCTGAATTGTGGTTTGAGTACAGCCATATGCACATGAAATTATCAATGTTGACTCCTAAAACTGCAGGGTGTGTGTGTGTGTGTGTGTGTGTGTGTGTGTGTGTGTGTGTGTGTGTGTATAGAAAGAGAGAATTGAATCCAGTCAGGTAAGCTCTCTACCAACTGAGCTGTGCCTTCAGCCCCCACCCCACTCCCACTTTTAATTCTCCCCTCTCAGCCTCAAGCGTCAGGTTAAAGACTGATGCCACCATGCCTGGCTTCTAACTCAGTGAGATCTGCTTTGCTACCGTTATCTGTTGTCAAGGCCCTTGATCTTGATACAGAACTACCAGGTGGAGTTGCCTCTCTCAGGGAAGCAAAGTGTGGTGTATTCAAAGCCAAGGGGTAAGGTTGGAGCTGTCCTCCCACACAGGTCTGTCTTCTGCAGGAACACATTTTAAAGTCAGCTCTCCCTGGAAATCCAGCCTAAAGTACCGGAAAGGGATCATACAGAGAATCACATTATGTTTAAATAAATCTTTCCCTCATTTGTCTGACTTCTCGTTAATGAAAATTTTTCAAAAGTGTGCAGAAACAGAGAGGATAAAATGCATCCATCTCTCTCATCATGGGGGAAGAGCCAAGTTTCACAAATAGACTATCTGGTTTTAAAAGGGAAGCAGATATTTATGGTTATAAATACTTTCTAAGAAAACAATTGTATGTTAGGAAATGGACACTGGTGGCTTATCCAATATTTACTGTTCATTTTATTTTTACTTTTCAGTACTGGGAATTGAACCAAGAGCTTCACTCACTGAGCTGTATCCACAACCCCCTCTTTACATCATATTTTTAACACAGTGTCTCCAATAAATTGTCCAAACTAGTCTGGGCTCACTCTACCTCAGGTTGGCCTTGAACTCATGACTCTCCTGCCTCAGCTTCCTTAGTAGATGAAAGAACAGGCGTGTGCCATTCATTCGGCCCTGCTGCTTTCTCCTGGTTTGGGCATCCTCCCTCCTCCTGAAGATCCTATATTGCCAAAGGGCTTCCTCTGTTCTCTGTCTCTATCCCTAAATTATAATTTCTTATGCTTTTTTTTTCATGGAAAAAGAGAAGGTTCCTAAGACCTAGCTGTATGGGATAACCAATATTTTGTTTTATTTTTTAAAATTATTTTATATGTATAGCTGCTTTGCCTATATGCACACTTGTGTGCCATGTGGGTATCTGGACCAAGGAGGCCGGAGGAGGGAGTTGGATCCTGTTGAACTGGAGTAGTAGACCATTAGAAACTACCTGTGTATGCTGGGAACTGAACCTGGGTCTTCTACAGGAGCAGCCAGTATTCTTACCAGCTGTGCACCTCCCCTCCTGGTACCCGCTCACTCAGAAATGGGCACCCTTACTACTTTTTGGTCACCACGTTGTATGCTGTGTATCTGGTTTCATAAGTGTTTACTCTCATACTTTAGATTATTTGATATTAATCTGTGGGCATTAAAGATGCTTACTTTGAATATTTGAAGAGCTAAAAGTTAAATATTACTTAAATATGTGAACCAGGAGGTTAGAGAGAAGACTCGGTGGTTAAGCACACCTGGCTGTTCTTTCTGAGGACCTGAGTTCAATTCTGAGTACCCATTTTGGGTGGCTTTCAATCATCTGTAACCCCAGCTCAAGGGGAACAGATGCTGTCTCTGTCTTTTGGCCTCCTTAGATAACTGAACACATCTCACACACACACATACACACACACACACACGCACGCATGCACAAATAGATAAATTTTTAGATATCTAAATCAACAGCAAAGTCAGACATCTTGCTTTGTTTTTCTTTTCTTTTTTTTAAGATTTTTTTTTTTTATTTATATGAGTATACTGTAGCTGTATTCAGACACACCAGAAGAGGGCATCGGATCCCATTACAGATGGTTGTGAGCCACCATGTGGTTGCTGGGAATTGAACTCAGGACCTCTGGAAGAGCAGTCAGTGCTCTTAACCACTGAGCCATCTCTCCAGCCCTTGCTTTGTTTTTCTAATAGTTCAATACTTTTCTCAGAATTACAGGAATTTATTTCTAAGTTTGGATGCTTGAAAATTTACAGACAAATGGGGATAAGTATATTTACTGTGTTCTAAAATCATGTGTAAGGAGGCATTTCCCCTTAATTCCCTAATGAGACACAGGTTGGGTGTCTCTGAGTCCTTTAAGGACTTGGTCACGAAGCAGGAAAAAGCCTGTCAGAGATGCCTGGTGTGTGACAGTGGCCTCTATTGCTAGAGCTGGCATCTGGTAACTGGATCTGCAGGATTCCAGAGGATTTATATTCCCAAGGCCTTCATCTAGGCCTTGTGGTTCATGCCTGTAGGATCAGGGGCTCAAGGTCATCCTGAGCTACTCATAAAGTCCAAGGCCAGCCTGGGCTGCATTAAGACTCAAAAGAAAGAGAAAAGTTATGCTTAGAAAGCTAAGGTTTCTGGATTCTAACTAATCTGGGAATATCAAAGACTAGCACAGTAAAATGAATTAGCATAATTACAGATAAACAAGGAAGGGAAAATTGCTAATCTAGGCTAACGAATCTTATGTCATTTTGCGGTTGGAATTAAAGCTCAGTTGGTAGATTGGCCAACTGTACATGAAGGCCTGGGTTTGATCTTCACCTCTCATAAAACCAAGCCTGGTGGTATACACTGCAGTCCAGCACCCTGGGAGGAGAAGAAAGAGGGTTAGGGATCGGGTCACCCTCTCAGCTATACAGGGAATTTAAGGCCAGCCTAGATATGAAAGACCCTCAGAATTTTTGGGTTTCCTGACTGCATTTTTTTCTCCCTTCCATTTATGGTGCTGACTTTGAACCAGCTCAGGGCCCAATATACCCAAGGCAAGTGCAATACCACTAAGCTACATTCCAGCACTCCGAGTTACTTTATTCTCTTTTTAACTTTTGAAATTTACTTCATATTTGCATGTATGTGGACACTCATGCCCTGTGGAGGTCAGAAGACAGTTTGCAGGGGTCGGTTCTCTTCACCGTGTGAATGTTAAGGACTGAACTCAGGTCAATAGGCTTGGGGTAAGCATCTTTACCCACTGAGCCCAGGAACTTCCTGGCCCTCCAAGTTAGTTTTCTAAGATGTTTCAAGGATCGCATAAGTGATAGGTGTTCATTTTTAAATCAAAGGTAAGAGAACGTTAAAAGGCACACATCAGAGGAAAGCTGAAAACATTCGTCTCAGAGACTACTGTGAGCAGTGGTGTAGAAGGATGCGCTCACCTGCTTTAGACTGCAATGTGGAATTGTCTGAAATGGCTAAAACCATGAAAACTTCATTCTGCACTTACATGAGCATTGCTAGGAAACTTTCTTTAAAATTAAAATACAAAATATTTGATGTGTATGGGTGGGTGTTTTTCCTACATGTAGTCCTGTGCCGGGTTGTCCAGCTGGTGCTTGTGCAGACCAGAAGTACTCATCAAGGTCATCTGAAGAACTCATCAAGGTCATCTGAAGCTAGAGCTACAGACCGTTTTGAGACGCTGTTGTTGTGAGTGTTGGGAATTGAACCCAGGTCGCTTAGAAGAGTAGTCAGTGCTCTTAATCTCCAAGCCATCCCTCCATCCCTTAGGAGACCTTCTTAATGAAGAAATCCCAGCCTGGCTACCTGCTGTGCGGTGGAGTCAGCAGGATGCTGGAAATGCCCAACTTCCTTGTGTTTTTGCCATATGGCAAGTGTCCCTCCATCTGTGAGGAAAGCTGTGTCTGTACCTGCCTGAGGTCTGGGGCAGCAATGCAGACAGTATGGTGTATTCCAGAAAGCCGCTTCCTCCCAAATGAGTGCTTTCATCGCTTTGTGTAGGCAGCCACTTATTTGGGTCCCCCAAAATAGTAACAGTATGGTGAACTTGAATTAAAGAATATTTATTTTGTTGTCTGTGTGGTGCAAGCTGTTTCCCAAGTTGCTGGATGGACTGGAGGGGGTGTCGTGGTGGGGGGAACATCAATGTGCCTTTCTTTAAGCTTCACATTCACCCTCAGGAAGAGCAAAGTACAGTAAACTGAGCAACAGTTGGGCAGGCCCTGCCGGGGAGAGCTTGTCATGCGCGTGCGCGGTTCCCTGGCGAACAAGTTATTTTGGGAAGCGTAACTCAGGATTGATCAGATGGAGCCGTAATATGGCTGCTTACCAGTAAGTCTTTGGAGGAATTCTCCACCCATCTCATGCCAGAGTGGGCAGGCAGGTGCGACCCCACGGAACACCAAACTGAGTCGGGATCCCGGCCTAACACAACACTAACGCCTGTGTGACCAGGCTCCAGTCGCTTTCTTGTGATCCTCAAGGCTAACTCCACACCCCCAGCCCCTTAGTCTTTTACAGAGAAAAGGAATTAGACTTTCACTGTGAAGATGCTTGGCTTTGCTTAGTTTACCCTATGTTCCAAGCCTTAAGATAGTTGGGGATGAATACACAGCTCTTGTCTTCACTGTTGGGTTCGACAGTTAAAAGGAATGGCTTCCCCAAGATCAGCTGTGACCCTTCTTTAGAATAGAGAGTACATAGGGCTGGAGAGTGGCCCAGAGACAGAATACTTTACTTTACCTAGGTACTTCAGGGTCCTGGGTTCTGACCTCAGCACTGAAAAAGATCACTGGAGTCATAGAAGAGTATATATATATATATATATATATATATATATATATATATATATATATATGTGTGTGTGTGTGTGTGTGTGTGTGTGTGTGTATTCATTGAGAGTGTGTGTGTGTGTGTGTGTGTGTGTGTGTGTGTGTGTACGCGCACTTGCAAGCAGGTGCAGTCGTACCAGGGCATGCATATGGAGGTCAGATGATAACTTTCAGGAGTCTGTTCTTTTCCTTCTACCCTGTGGGGTCGGGGGGTCAAACTCAGGTTGTCAGGCTTGGTGGCCCCTTTATCTGCTGAGCTGTCACCAGCCTCTGATCTTCTTTGTTTTTTGTTTTTCCTTTCTAATTGAATTTTTGTTTTGAAGCCAAGTATGACAGCACACAAGCAGGAAGATGGATCTCTGTGAGTCCCAGGCCAGTGAGGGCTTCATACTGAGGTCCTGGCTGCTCTTCCAGAGGACCCAGGTTTAGCTCCCAGCACCCACTTAGTGGCTCACAACTGTATCTAACTCCCTCTTCTGACCTCCATGAACACAGGACACATATAAGATGGACAGACATACAGGCAGGCAAAACACTCATATCTGTAAAATAAGAATAAGAAGTTTAAAAGTTTGAGAACTTTAAGGGCATTCCTTGAGTGAGCTTGCCTTGTGAGCCAGCCTCACGACTCTTGGCATCGGTGTTACGTTCTTACTAGATAGCTTAACTCCAGGGTGAGGATGACAGGTAGGGATGAGTAGTATTGGCTGCAAAGGTTCTTGGGGATCCTCCTGAGCAGGGAGGAGATTGACAAATGGAAACTGCTTGGCCTCACGTTGAGGGGAGGTCTTTGTGAGGCAGAGATGGTGAGACAGAGAGAAATGCTAAGTAAGCCAGCCTAAAGCCGTGCATATGGAGCTCAGTATCAGAGGGAACGTGGGCACAGGGACAGCTTTCATTCATTTCTGCCCTCACTCTATAGCTAGAAAGCACTGAGGAGCCCAGGCTAGCCCAGAAATCACTGTGTAGTCCAGCCTCAGCCTTGAACTCTTGCTTGTCCTACCTTTGTCCCTTATTTTAGGATGTCAGGCATGCACCACCATCCCTGGCCATGTTGTCTTTTGAGGGAAAGTTTGACATGGGAAAAAAGGATGTAGAAAATCATAATTTAGGACAGTTATTGGCTTTGTGGGACAGAGGAGGGGTACATTCATCTAAGATCAGCAAGTAATAGATGACTTGCTCCTGTATTAATTGCTATTTACCTCGACCAAAATCAATCAAGTTTAAGTTGGGGAAGCAGATCATTGGGTAAGAGCACTTGATGTGCAAGCATGAGGACCCAAGTTCAAATCCCCTGAACCCATATAAAAGCTGGGTATGACTGCACACCTATAACCCCAGGAATGTGTAGGGGCGATGAGAAGATTTCTGGGGCTTGCTGGCTGTCAGCCTAGCTCCAAGTTTGGTGAAAGACCCTGTCTGAAAGGAAGAGAAAGATGGACTGGAACACCCAACATTCTCCTCTGACAGGCAATCATCTACACACACAGTAACCGGACGTATATCCATCTCATATATTTAAAATTAGGGTTCAAGGGGTAAAGAGCACTTGTTGCTCTTGCAGAGGACCAAGGTCCAAGTTCAGTTCCCATCATCCATGCCGGTTGGCTCTCACCGCCTGTCATTCTAGTTTCGCATGTGTACATCCTCCCACAGACATACATACAATTAAATAATAAAATAAATCTTAAAGAAGGATTATACTTTAGACTGGAGTAGTGAGTGTTTAGCCTGCGTCTGCACATCTTTACAAGGAAGACTCTATTAATAAAGACAATTCTTAGATAAAACCATATAAGGGAATCCATGTTAAAGATGTTCACTAGCCTTGAGCTAGTGGCAGTCCCCTGCTTCAGCCTCTTAAGTTCTTTAATTACAGGTGTGAGTCACCATGACCAGCTTAGACAGGCAAGTTCTCATTGTTGTCATGGCTGTGACTGCAGACCGCCGATGAGCACACATCACCTTGGAGCCCAGGTCTCTCCCCGTGGAACTCGACCTTGTCAGCCAGTTCCCACCTCTGTGTGCCATAGCTAGAATTTCTTTCATCCTTTCTGGAGGGTATTTTATTATTTCACTTATGTAAGTATGTGTTTGTATGTGTTGAAGGTGGGTTGGTAAGGGGTGTGTGTGTGTGTGTGTGTGTGTGTGTGTGTGTGTGTGTGAAGGCCAGACATCATGTCTTCTCTATGGCTCTCCATCATAATCTGTGAGGCAGAGTCTTTCTGACCTGAGCTCACCATTTATTTATTTATTTATTTATTTATTTTTTGCTGGCTGGCCAGTGAGCCCCTAGAGGTGGGTGCTGGGGATCTGAGCTCAGGTCCTCGTGCTTTAGCCATTGAACTGTCTCCCTATTCCCCTTTTCTGGATGTTTTGAACAAGATTCCTGTGTCTCAGAGAGGTCATGCCTCAAACCCTCATTCATCTGGATAAATTCAGCTCTGTTGAAAATGGGAGAAACATTATCTCCTGCTACACAACTTTTTGGCACTTGCATTTCTGAATTTTTGAGCAGCCTGTGGGCTAGACAGAAGGCAGGGTTGTGAGTCTGGCAGTTGAAGCCTCAAGTTCTCAGTTCAGAATTTCTGATTAAGGCGAGGTCTGGATAAGGCTGTCTTTCTAAGTGCTTGGGGAGCCATGGTTAGCCTACCCACTTGATGAGCCATGAGTGGATTCTATTTTTACAGATCCCCTCCAGTGGATAGCCTGTTATTTTTGTGCTCTCTCTCTCTCTCTCTCTCTCTCCCCCCCCCCCGTCATCTCCCCCCCCCCGTCATCTCCCCCTCCCCCTCCTCCTTCCCCTCCCCCTCTCCTTCTCTCCTCTCTCTCAGCTTACATATTCTTTCTCAATGTCTGTGAATTCTGCAGTTAAGCTTGGCATAAATGTTTTTTAAATGTAGAACTTGTACCGGTACATGGTCTTATCATTCTTTAAATTCAAACAAACAGCTTGATTACACCTTGAATGTTTGCCCAGTAAGACCATATTCAACAACAAATTTTCAGGCATGGTGGTAACTCATGCCTGTGATCCTAGCAATGCCAAGCTGGAGCAGGAGGACTGCTAATTTGAGGCCAGCCTGGGGTACAGAGTGAAACCTTGTCTCAAAGAGAGAGCATAGGCTGGGGTAAATCTCCGATGGTTTCAGTGCTTGTTTGCATGCAGGAGGCCCTGGGATTTACTTTAATCCCAACACTCACTTGGGAGGTGGAGGCAAGAGGACTGGGAGTTTGGTTGGGAATTTGAGACCAGCCTGAGACCTTGTCACCAACAAACCCCAGACAAGAAATGGTTGTGGCCTGCCACCACACCCCAGCGACTGCTCCAACTGAGATCAGTGAGTCCTGCTTTTCTTCATTGTTGGTTTCACCAGCATCTCCTGAGTGTTTTTGAATGAAGATGGCAGGCTTCTAGAAGCCCTTGAGACATTTGTTGGTATTCATGACCTGAAGACTTAGGGGTCCCGAGGCTTTAGATAGAAGGCAGTACTGAGTGCTGTCAGGTAGGATGTGCTGGAGCGAGTCTACAGAGACCTCCTTCTCCTGCCCCTTCCACAGCATCTTTGAGTCACTACATTGGAACCATTTGCTATCCTTGAGCCTCAGTTAAAAGCAGCCATGTTTGCTAATGAAATTCCAATGTACTCATGGCCGAGATTGTGGAACTGGGAACTCTAAAGTGAGCGGGACAGGCTCTGCTCCTCTGGGTGATGTGAGGAAAGCAGCATGGGAGTGTATCCAGTGCATTACAATGGTGTCCTGGTTTAAATGTAGCTTTATTTAGTTTTCCCTTAGCAATAAGTTTCTTTTAAAAAAAATACACACACACACACACACACAAAGAAAGATTCCTCTTATTAGCAAAACTGATGAGCTGAATATTTTTTATCAGATGAAGTTGAAAAACAAAACCCAAAATATAATAACAGTGCTGCCTGTTCTCTCCATAAATCTAGAAGAGATGATGACTTGGCACCTCTCTAGATTCTTGGAGCAGAGACCTCGGATCCCTGACTAGCAACCTCTGATGAGCTGTGCTGAGCGCCAGTGCATTTATCTTTAGATATCAGAGCTGGGATATCTCCCGGGCTCAGGCAGTCTTAAATCACAGCTAGGGGTTGTTTCTCTGAGACACCTTGCCCTACCCCAGCAAGAGTCTAAAGTGGCTTGATTCATATTCGTTCGTTCATTCATTCATTCATTCATTCATTCATTCATTTCTTCACTCAGATATTCATCCAAACATTCATTCATTCTCTCCTTCCTCCCTCCTCTCCTTTCTTCCCTTCCTCCTCTTTCTCTCCCCGACTTCCTTTCCTCCTTCTCTTTCTTTTATAAGACAGGGTCTCACTGTAACTTAGGCCCACCAGGAATTTGCTCGGTAGTCAGGGGTGGCTGACCTGTGCTTCCCCATGCCACAGTGTCTAACAGGATCTTGGAGATTACGCAGAGATTTGTGGGCAGAGAATTAAACAACTCCTTACTATATAGCGAGATGCCTGGCTGTATAAATTATGAGACCATCGAGGTTCTGAGTGGACTTCAAGGCACCTGGTAATTGATAGTAACTGGCTTGCAGGGTCCTTAGGGTTAATGTTCCTGATACATCCTTTGCTTTAATTTACCTATTTTCACCCCAGGGATGGAACCCAGGACCCCGTGCATACTAAACTAAACTAAAGAGGCAGCCTCCCACTAAGCTGTATCCTGCTTTGGTGACGTTTTAAGATTCTATGATCAGTTGGAAAGTGTACAGCCTTGAAGTCATGGTCCTTTTTTTTCCCAGTTGGATGACTGTTGAGTCTCATGGTTAATGTTTTGTCACTATTGTGAGTGCCATCTGGGTCCAGAGACTTCCTGAATGAAATACAGGCCAGAAAAACACTTTCCTTCATATTTTCCAAGATGGTGGAATGTCTGGATATGTAATTTTTTTTTGAGAGAGAGACAGAGGCAGAGACAGAGACTCTCTCTCTCTGTGTAGTCTTGGCTATCCTGGAACTTGCCATTAGAGCAAGCAGGCCTTGAACTCGAAGAGATCCCCACCTCACCTCTGCCTCCCAAATGCTGGAATTAAAGATATATACCACCACAACCAGCTGGATATTTAAGTTTAAGGCCACTCAGCTTCTTGGTGTGTGTGTGTGTGTTGCTACACTTCTGTGCATGCATGTGTCTGGAGGTCAGGGTCAATCTCAGATGTCTCTTCAGCAGCTACATGGTTGCACTGTTGGCTTCTAATGTGGCTTTCCAGGTCTGCAATTGGCTGGGGTTAGCACTATAGCATTCATATGGACCACACAGTGTCACTCTCTGTGTGGTGTTTGCCCGATCAAGGTTTTTCTATCAGAGTCAGGAAGGGTCATCGAGAGGCAGGCCCTTCCCCTTGTAGCAGCCTCATGGATGAGTGGCGGGGGTTTCCACCTTCAGAGGGCTAGGCCATCTACTTCTGAAGGGACAGAATGACCCTTATCGATGGCAGTGCTAAACAAACATATCCTTTTAAGAGTGAGCTCTGCCCTCCCACTTCTACCTGCGCAAAAGGTAGAACTTCACTGAACACACGGGCAGCTCTCGAGAACCTTTCCTTCTGCAGTATTGATCAAGAGCCAGGAAGCTGATCAGAAGGAATCTTGGCAAATTTATGAAGTAGAAAAGAAGACACTATTAAAGCAGTCTTTATAAATAGAAAGGTAAATGGAGCATTTAAAAATCAGCTTAACAAAATTGTGTTTTTAATATAAATGTCTTAAAATACTTTTTCTCTTTTTTTGGTTAGACTGTGTTCAGAATCAACCTGCCAGGTAGCACGCCCACTCCTGTATTTCTTCTCCTGATAACCATTTGAACTGTTTCATAATGCTGCTCATGGCAGTGACTGTGTCTGTTTTATAGCTGGAAACCACCACCATGTGAAGGACAAATAATTGCACAGTGTCACAGTTAGAAATAGAATGTGAGTTCCAAACCATGGCTTCAGGCTGGATCTGGCTTCCTGCCCCATCCTCCCTGCTCCTTTTTGGGAAATTTTGGCCGTCCCACCTGAAGGTTTCAGGCCAGGGCAAGTGTCAGGGCACATGTAGAAGACACAGTGTATGCTTTTTATCACCCCCAACCCCCACAGGACAGATGAGCACAAGTAACCTCAGGTACTTGCATGCTTTCATGGTTCCTGACCACGCCCCTCTGCACCATGCTCTCTTATCACTGGTAGATTCATAAGCCCTCCCTTCCCTTGCCCATCGCATTCAGAAAAACCCTAAGGAGTTTCTTTCCATTTTAGAGGTCATGTCTGAAATGTGTATTATATGTAGTATAATGTATGTATGTAGTACATATGAATATAGATAGCAGTATAGTTCTCATTATTGTTAGAAAAGCTGGGCAAAGAAATAGAAAATAAGTGCATTAGTATGTTGTCACAATTTTTTGTGTGGAGATTAGGGAAGGGGTGGTGATGGTTGAATTCAGAGTGACAGAGCCAGGCCTGGTGGCACAGACCTATACTCCCAACTGCTTAGAAGTCTGAGGCAGGAGAATTATATGTCTAAGACTTGTCTGAGAGCTACAGAGTGAATCTTTCAAGTTTGGGTAACTCAGACTCTTCTGCTCTGTTTTTACTGAAGAGGCTCAGTGGTAGAGCACCTGCCTGGTGATCCTACATTCAGGCTCAAGGAACATAGTAAAATGGGGTGAGAGTGGGCATTGAATGAAACAGACTCTTGCTAGAACCATGATTACTTTTCGGATTCTCATCTGGGCTCCCATCTCTTAAGATACACACACCAAGGAGAAATGGTAAAAATTACACACACACACACACACACACACACACACACACACACACACACGCATGAAAACAAAACAAAACAAAACCATTAAGAGATGACTCAGTGGTTAAGAACACTGGCTGTTCTTCAAAGGACCCGAGTTCAAATCTCAACCATGTGTAGCTCACAAACCTCTGTCACTCAAGTTCCAGGGGGTCTCGCACCCTTCTCTGGCCTCAGTGGGCACAAGGCATGTACATGGTACATAGATATATACCTGCAGGCAAAACATTTATTTGCACAAAATCTAAAAAATGTAAATCACAGATGCAACTACTTTTGCTTAAGAATTCCTCATGGAAATAAATTGTTATGAGTGAATAGAACATAAATAGGTAAAATTAACTGAAAAATGAAGCCAAGGACCAAACAGCAGTTGAATGGCACAGGTTCCTCAGTTCAGAGCTAAGTTATGCTCATCATTAAGTAACCACATTGTTCTGTGTTATAATCTCACTGTGGGGAAAGCAGTGGACTCAAGTCCTTTGTGAAAGACGGACTGTCCTTTCCTGCTTTTAAATGAACCGTCCTCTCACCTGTGCTCCTGGAAAACCTCTCAGCTCATCACTGGTTGCCATGTCTCAAGATCTGAGGAGCATTTTCCCCCTTGAGCCTCTGGGTGGAGTCCAGCTTCTGGGTGGAGTCGGTAGAAGTAAAGACCAAGGTGGTCTAAGCATCCTGCAGTCTTACCAGATGAAAGCGAGTGACTGACAAGTTACCGGAACAGGGCTGGAATCTTGGTCCAACAACTGGACAACTTGGTCTGCTGCTTCCTGGGCTTAGAGAATTCCCATCTGAGTCCAGGGATGACCACCACTGGAAGGAGAAGCCAGCTTGTGCCAATAGACTGCTCATAAAGCACCTGGAGGGGTTGTGGTTCTTTGTTCTAGAAAAGGATTCTGTATTTCCTGCAATTGCCTAAGGACCATACCTAGCATCTCTTTGCTGTGAAAAACACCTGACAGACACCCAGACTCTACTATAGTCATCAGAGCAGTGAAGGCCTGACGACGAGAGCAGTTCTATCTGCATCGGCAGGAACCAGAAGGTGGCTGGTCACATTATAGCTATTCAGGAGGCACGGGAGGATGCTGGCCTTCAGCCTGCCTTCTCCTTTTCCCCCTTTCTTCCTATTGTTTTTATTAAGTTTGGGGCTCTAACCCATGGGATGGTGTCCCTCGCAGTCAGGGCGTATCTTTCTTCCTCCCTGTCCCTCACCAGCATGCCTAGCAGTGCAGATCCTAGGTGATTCCAAACCCAGTCAAGTTGATTAATCTTCACACCTACAGAGGCAGTGTCTGCGCTCTTTTATTTCTGGAACTTCAACCTTAGTTTCTTTGGAGCTGATAGAGATTAGACTTGCTTGTCTATCCTTTCTGGGAAATAGATGGTTTGGGGTTTCTCCTCGTGGGTGACTGAATTCTTGTTTCGCTTTGTTTTGTTTTAATAGTGTGTGTGTGTGTGTGTGTGTGTGTGTGTGTGTGTGTGTGTGTGTGTGTGTAAGTTACAGGACAACCTTTAGGAGTCAGTTTTCTCCTTCCACCATAGGCTTAGCTACTGCTTTTGTTCCCTGGACCATCTCCCCAAACCCTCCTTCCAACAGGTTTTTATATCTACCTCATACCCTTTTTTGACTCTGGGCCTTGGTATGTAGCACAGACTGACCTTGTATTTATGGTCCTCCTGCCTCAACCTCACAAGTGACTGGGATTACATTCACATGCCACCGTGCTTAGCTAAGTGCCCCTTTCTGGGTTGTGTAAAATGCTCGGACTTACCACTAGGTGCAGAGGAAAGGGAATAGCGAGGTAGAAGAGGGTTTGAGCTGCAGGGAAGATGGAGGAGGATCTCAGATTGGCCCGGCAGCTTCGGGGTGGGGAACTTCAGCGTCTTTTCAGACAGGGCATCTGGATAGCGAATCTAGTCCTCAGGTGCCTCCTGAAGATGGTCTTACCTCCGTGGCTATTTGAGTTCTCCAGGGTTCCACTCCCATGGGCCTTTATTATATATGTTGCTGTAAATTAATATATATCACTAAGTGAGAATGCGTACAAAAAAAGCTTCAGAAGGTTGTAGAGCTTTGTTGCTGTCCTGTGGGTCCTAAGGATCCAAACACTTTCCCCAGAAGCCTCTGTGATGGGAAAGACATAGAAACAGTGTTTCTCATCTGTGACAATGAAAACCGTGAACAGAATGACAGTTAAACATCTAAGAAACCTGTAATTCCACTTCATTATACATTATTCAGCAGCCTTTTCCTAGCAACTACCCCGGAGCCCTTTGAGCCCCCTTTCCATGGTCCCCAGTCACTCCCTTCCCTTGGTGCTTGGAACTCAGTAAAGATAGGTGTTGCTTCTGGGGCTACACCCTGCCAAACACACTGGTTGCTTAGATTACACTCGTTCTCTGCACTCGCACAACGGAGTAGTATATGAGATAGGAAACCTCCACTGATAGGTATGCCCGAGAAAAGACTTATCAGAGTGGTTTTCGCAGCATTCCATGGGGGATTAGAAGCCTGTGCTGATGTCCCGGGCAGCTCTGGGGCTATCTCCAGAAGTGCTTCTGACACTCTGACTGTCAGAGGAAGTAAAAGATAAGACACCAAGTACCACAGCTTGTTCTTTTCAAAGTGGAGCCTAAATAAAAGAAACGCTACAAATGTTTACCTTGTCATATTTTCCTCTCAAGACTTGGTATTCTACAAGGTCACACTTACGTAATTAATCTTGATGTTATCAGTTAACTAAGAGCACCTGCCCCGGGTAGTTTTGTTCTTCTGTAATGTTGTTTCTTAAAAATCCTTTAATTTTTGCAAAGCATGTGTGTGCGTGTGCGTGTGTGCGTGTGTATGTGTGTGTGTGTGTGCACGCGCGCGCATGTGTCCCTATCCGAGCATGCACACTCACAAACCATGGTGTATAAATGGAGTCCATAGAGCATCTTGCAGGAATTGATTTTCTCCTTCGACCGCGTGGATCTCAGAAATCTCAGACATTTTAAGTCATCAGGCTTGATGGCAAACTCCTTTACTGCTGAGCCATATTGCTGCTGCCTCTGATTTCTGGTGTTGTTGTTGTGTTGTTTTTCCTGGGCTGGCCTCAAACTCTGTATGTAGCCACGGGTGACCTTGAACTCCTTATTCTCCTGCTTCTGTTTCCTGTGTGCTGGGGTTAGAACCTGTTTTTATTTGGTTATTTGGTACTGGAGACCAAACCCACAGCTAATGCGTGCCAGGCAAGCACTCCACCAAATGAACTACACCCGCCAGCCCCCTAAGTACATTATAATTAATTGGATTACTCTTAAGTAATGTTCTGGAAGCCATCTTACCTTACTGTCTAGAACGATACTGGGGATGCCCCATGGCTGGGCCACTCCATACCGAGTACTTGAAAGATGCTGGTGCAACGTAGAGGCTACGTTTCAGTTGACTTTTCCTTTACATAGCTTAAGTTTCAATAGCTACTTGGAACTAGAGAAGCCCACATTGTTGGGTTCTAGGTCTGCAGCGGCTTCCATGTTTATTACTAAAGCTCAAGCATGTTTAGGAGAAGTAATTATTCATTTAAGCTCTTGGGACAATTTGATGCCTGTAAATCTGAGAAAATGCTTACACATTTTGTCACTAAATTTATAGCAGTTTCATGTAGTTCTTGACCAGAGTGATTGCTAAATTCAAAAGTCCTTATAACCTGGGAAAATTGTTTTTATGGGCACCAGGCTTTTTCTGGCCCTGTTTGGAAGCCGCCTGTTTGGGAGAGGTTGATTTGCCTCATCATGAATACAGAACCTCCTCGTGTGTTCCCTACCTACCCTCCCCATTTATCATGCTAGGCACTCTGTTCTTAAGCCCAGCAGCTGTTGTGAATGGGGACAGTTTGCATTCTTAGCCAGCAGCTGCCCAAAGCATTTCTAATCTGGTTTTGGCAGGAAATAGCACACAAGTGAAAGCCAAATTAAAAGAAGCTTGAAAAATAACAGACTAACTTAGGGCAGCACCAAGGTACCGTCTGGTTTCCACTGCAGATTATATGAGTAATTTGTTAACATGACAGGGCCCAGAGGCACTCTGGGGTTGGGGCCACGTGTGATCAAGTTTAAAATCCAGGGTCTAGACACTGAAGACAGAACTTCAAGGTTAAGACTTCATACTACTCTTCAAGGGGACCCAAGTTCAGTGTCTATCACACCCCTACTGGGTGGGCGGCTCACAACCATCTGCAACTCCAGCTCTAGGTGATCTGACACCTTCTTCTGGGCTCCATGGGCACCCACAGTCTCTCTCCCTCTCCCTCTTCCTCTCCCTCTCCCTCTCCCTCTCCCTCTCCCTCTCCCTCTCCCTCTCCCTCTCCCTCTCCCTCTCCCTCTCCCTCCCCCTCCCCCTCCCCCTCCCCCTCCCTCTCCTTGTCTCTCTCTGTCTCTCTCTGTCTCTGTCTCTCTGTCTCTGTCTCTCTCTCTCTCTCTCTCTCTCACACACACACACACACACACACACACACACACTCTCTCTCTCTCTTAAAAAAAAACTTTAGGGGGTTGGGGGTTTAGCTCAGTGGTAGAGCGCTTGCCTAGGAAGCGCAAGGCCCTGGGTTCGGTCCCCAGCTCCGAAAAAAAAGAACCAAAAAAAAAAAAAAAACTTTAGTAAACACAGAATCTAACTCAAGGCCTAGAATAGGCTTAGAGGAGGTTATTACTATTTTTATTATTTAAACGATGTGCTACAAATCCGTTTTAATTGATTTAGCTAAGAACTTAAAATTATTGTTCCTTCAAGATAAACTACTCATTGATAATTAGTGGTTAGGGGTCCCTCCCCTCCCCTGCTGTGAGCTACACAATGTCACCCACTCTCTACAGAAAGCTGCTTCACATTTTTCAGCATTACTTATGTATCTGTTTGGTAGGCACACTTTTCCTGAATGCAAGGAAGAAAAGCATATTCTCCTTTAGTCTCTTTCCTTCAAAGTGAGAGCTCTTCAGCAGGCACAGGTATGGGTGTCGATGGGGAGCCAGTGTTCATCGAAGGTAAATGCTCCTCAGGAGGTGCTGGAGCTCTACCAGCTCAGCTTGTAAAGGCACTTGTTGCCAAGCCTGACAACTGCAGTGCTATTCCTGGGACCACATAGTGGGAGGAAAGAATGGACTGTCATTCATAGGTTGTCCTATAGGACTCTTATGGGACTCCCTAAAGCCCGTTCTCCAATTTCCACAAGGGTATCTCTCTCACACAAAAATAAATAAATGTTATTTCTTTTAAGTTCTTCAAGTTGTAGTTGCAAACAAATTAATTTTGTCCCTAAAGAGATTTCGCCTTGTGCTTACCTTTGCGTCTCCAACTCTTCTCTACATGGAATCCTGCTTCCTGTAGAAGGCCCAGGGAGCTGTGGGCTCTGATGGACCCTTTAGAAGGTTCCGTGTGCTGTCCATGAAGGAGAGGTCCTCCAGGCGCCTGGCCTGTGCTTACCGAGTCTGGTTTTCCTTGCAGACTTTCACTGCCTGGTGCAACTCGCACCTGCGCAAAGCCGGCACCCAGATCGAGAACATAGAGGAGGATTTCAGGAATGGCCTCAAGCTCATGCTGCTTCTGGAAGTCATCTCAGGTGACTGTGCTGGCTCCAAGCTGTTTGTTTGTTCCTGTTATAAAAGAAGAATGGGCTCTATATAAAATGGACTTAAAATGTTTAGGACTGGACGTGACAGTACTTCTCTACAATTCCAGTCTGAGTCAGAAGGGTCACCCCTGAGTTGAGGCCAGCCTGGGTTACGTAGGGAATTGTAGGCCAGCCTAGGGCACATGGTAAGATCCCGTCTTTAAAAAGCAAAAACAATGGGCTGGAGAGATGGCTCAGTGGTTAAGAGCACCGACTGCTCTTCTAGAGGTCCTGAGTTCAAATCCCAGCAACCACATGGTGGCTCATAACCATCTGTAAATGAGATCTGATGCCCTCTTCTGGTGTGTCTGAGGACAGCTACGGTGTACTCATATATAATAAATAAATAAATCTTTTAAAAAAAAACCCAACTTTGTTTAAAAACAAAACAAAGATCCAGTGAAACAAAATAATATACCGCACATCTCAAAACATGGGAGTAAAATGGATACTTGTATGTTACCTGCCACACTGCCTGCTTCATCTTTAGTATGGAGTCCAGAAATAAATGACCTCTGGTCTCGGCCAGTACGTGTGTTTCTCAGGACTCTGAAACATGTGCAGAGATCACCCTGGGCTTGGGTGTAGACTGGGCAGGCTGGGTGGCCCTTGAGGAGATGTGGCTGGGAAGGAGAATGGAAGGCCTACTCAGCTTCAGAGAGCTTCATGACCAGATGTCTAAGAAGAGCTCTGGCAACCACTTTGGTGACTCAGGCATCCTCTAACAGTTAGCCAGCACCTCTGAATGCTCCAGGGCCTCTAACTGGCTTCTTTCTTTATCAATGTGAAACCTGGCCTGTGGCCAGATCCAACACTGGTCGGTCTGCAAAGGGTGTGGTAGCTTTATCTGTCCTCTTGGGCACATTGGTCTTGAATGTGTTCCCTTAGGGGAAACCAGAAACATGTCAGAAGCAATAGAGTGATTACCCCCTCTTAAGGAAAGCCTAGGCTCTAGTTTTCGATCCCTTGATTCACAACCAAGACAGTATCCTGCATGATTCTCTTTTCTTCCTTCAGGGGAAAGGCTTCCCAAACCTGACCGGGGCAAAATGCGGTTCCACAAGATTGCGAATGTCAACAAGGCTTTGGATTACATAGCCAGCAAGGGAGTGAAATTGGTATCTATTGGGGCTGAAGGTAGGTGAGAGGTGACCGCTTCTCCTCCCTCCCACCACGCTCCATGCCTGCCTGTATCATGCCCCCTTCTAGGCACTGTCCACAGACATGTACCAGGAATGGGCACCAGGTTCTACACTTACTGGTTAAAGAAAAATAACATCAACTGTCATACCTTGTCTTCTTCAGATGTGTTACTGGAGATTCATGTCTGAATGACTAGGTTAGGAACTGATCAACAGGACTCAGTGTGGTGCCGACACAAATCCATCATTCCAGAACTTTTTGAGTTTGTTCTGGGCTACACTGGGAGTTCAAGGCCAGGAGCTGAGAATGCTGAGTCCTCTCACTGCCATTTAGGGAAGGTTGCAAGAGGGGTCAGGGCCGAGACTAGAATGACTTCTCTCTGATGGAGTCTCAGAACACCGAGGTGGTCTGCATTGATGAAGCATTTGTAAGACTGGTGCTTAAATCATTAACTCAGAACTCACAGAAACCGGAGCCATTTGCTTATAAATGCCACACAACCAGATGCTCAGCGATGCCTGTTTAAACAGACGGGTCCTCTCCCATGTACCCTTGCCAGCAAGCCGTGTACCAATTTTTGTCATCTGTCCATTAGCTTGTTTTTCTTACCCACAGAAATCGTCGATGGCAATGTGAAGATGACCCTGGGTATGATCTGGACCATCATCCTCCGCTTCGCCATTCAGGACATCTCAGTGGAAGGTAAAATTCATGGATGGCGGTCCAAGCTGCCTAATTCGGAAATTGAGCTTATAAATTGAATTTTGAGTAGGATATTGTGACTTTGAACCGTCACTTGCACGATCAAATGAGAGGCATCTGGGTTGAGTTTTCAAAAATTTTATATTTATATGGGAAAATACCATGGCAGCGCTGTTCTATTCTTGGGGTGGAATCACTTTGCAAGAGATGAACACACGTTCCGAGCAGACGGTGTCTTTAACATAGGTTTCTACTGCATACTGTACTAGGATGTTCTCGAATGTGCTAATGAAATAGGCAGAGGGTTTTCTTTCTTTGTATTCTCTATCCTTTCTTCCTCCCTCCCTCCTTCCCTCCCTTCTTCCTCCTTCCCCCTCCCTTCCTCCTTCCCCCCTCTTTCCCTCCCTATTTCTTCTTCCTTCTCTTTCTCCCTTCACTGGGGATTAAACTCAGGGCCTTGCACATGCTAAACACGTTTCACCACAGAGCCATCCCCTCAACCCCCTAGGGCAAAGTTCTTTAGGCTTACAGCCAGAACACTTTAGTTCCATTAATACTAATAATAAAAGTTGGACGAGGTGGTTGACACCTATAAGCCTAGCACTCAGGAAGTTAAGACAAGAGGATCACAAGTTTGAAAACACCTCAGGCTTCATAGTCTGACCATCCAGTCCTATGTTGTCCCTGTTTCACCCCTAAAACATTCTTTACATTCCCTCCAAAAAAGGAAGAGAAAGAAAAAGGGGAAAAAAAACCCAAAAACCAAGATTTCCTAGCTCAGCCACAGAGCCTTCAAAATAGTGAGCTCTACAAAGTGGGTTTAACTGTTTAGGTATTTAAATTTAGTGGGTAAAAACTGACACAATTATGGCAAATTACTGTTTTTTGATAACTTGGGAACCTTTAGGAAGCATCCTGTTATTTTCATTAGCATGAAGAAATGCACTGTAATAGAACCACGTTGTGCAGGAGTTTTCAAATGTAGACCGTGTGCTCTTCAAACTGGCTGTCATTTCTGAGCCCGGATTGAGGTTTAAATGTCATTACATCTCGGTTTGATGTTTTAGATGACATAAATGGGTTTGGTGTTCTAAAAATGGAATCACTTAAGTGAATTAGAAAGTTCTCTAAGGGCACATGCTGCGGGCTTCTTGTCACCCAGTACAGTAAGCAGGGAAGTGGCTTGTTAAAAAGATTTATTTTAGTTTTAATTACATATATGCATGTGCCTGTGAGTGCAGGTGTTCTTGGAGGACAGAAGAGAAAGTCAGATTCCCTGGTGCTGGAATTATAAGTAGTTATGAGCTGCCCAACATGGGTGCTGGCAACTGAAACAGATACACTCTTTCTGAGCAGTGTCAACACTTGACTACTGAGCCTGCTCTTCTGCCCAGCCCCAGTGGGAGGGTCTTAATGATTGACTACTGAGCCTGCTCTTCTGTCCAGCCCCAGTGGGCGGGTCTTAATGATTGCTGGCTGAGGAGTCACTAACACCACCAGGAAGACTAACGTTGGAGTCTGGGAAGACACAAACACCCAACTTCTCCACACTCAAGTTTCACCACTCAGGCTAGGTTAGCCTTTGGTGACCAAGTTAAGGGAGGCTGACTAATTGGCAGCCCATCTTGCCCTTTAACCTATTCAGCATGCTATGGTTTGAGAGATGATAAACAGACACTTCTAATTCTCAGGATGTCAAGTGTGTCAACAGCACTAAATTTGGATTTATTTGCAAGAGGTGCTCCTGAGATGACTTAGTGGGCAGGCCTAGCCTGACAACCCGAGTTGGATTTCTGGGACCCACAAGGTGGAAAAAGAGTACAGACTCCTGAAAATTGTCCCCTGGCCTCCACACGTGTGCTCAAAAATATTTAAGAAAAAGATTTAATTCTACTGATCAAACAGTTGTTAGGCTAAAAGGCACAGTAATAAATTTATTAAGGAAAAAAAGAAGGGCAGTAATAATGAGGGGGCCAAGACAGGGAAGGAGGGGTGTAACAGGCACACGGCAACAGCACATACTGATAAACACGAGTGTTTTGTTTAGAGTTGGGGGTGACCTAGGGTTGCTCTTGCCCTCTGCTGAGGAGGGGATTATATGAAATCCAGCAAATCTTCCTTCAATCAGTATTAAAGGGGTGAACTTAATTTTTTCCCCAGCTGGTTGTTTATTATTTGGTTTTTGTTGTTGTTGTTGTTTGGGTTTTTTTTTTTTGTATTTTTGTTGTTATTTGGTTTTTCCGTTGCTAGACATTGACCTTAGGGCCACAGGAGCACTAACTAGGCAAGCACTGTACTCCTGAGCTACATCCCACAGTCCTGGTTATAATTTTGTAATTAGTGTAAGGGAATTTAAAATTTAATTTCTATCAGATGTACTATGAGAATGGCATTGTCTGTTTCCCCTATATCCAAAATAAAATAACCTTTTTTTTTTGAGCACACCCTCACTCACTCCCCACCACCCACAGACCTTTTCTTGTTGTCACTGTAGAAACATCTGCCAAAGAGGGCCTGCTGCTATGGTGTCAGAGGAAGACAGCACCATACCGAAATGTGAACATCCAGAACTTCCACACCAGGTAAGCGCTATGACCCTCAGGCCCTGCCTGTCCCCCAGAGCCCACGAAGGTCAGGAGAACCATGTGGCTTTTAGCAGTATCTCTCCTATCCAACAGCTGGTTTACATGGGAGAAGTGAAGCAGTATTTCCCCAGTGCTCAGGGTCTCCCACAGAGACAATCCGTTAAGGTTTGCAAACATGCAGTCCTGTTTGTTAAGTGGAGGCTGTGTTGTGCCAGAGCCCTTCCCAACTGGTGGCTCCTTTGCCCCCACACTAGGAGAAGATGACAGGAAAGTTAGACTCTTATCTAGGATGGTAGAACCCCAGCAAACTCTATAGCTACTCTGGGCACTCCGGTACTCTGTCCTCTTCCTTCCTAGGCCATCAGGTTTAATTGAAGACAAATAGGAAAGTCACATTTTAAAAATGGCAGGGAACGGGACAAACAAAACCCAGGCTTGTTTTGAGAGCAGAGTGTCGCCCTAGTGCAGGTTTAGCTCCTAGGGGTTTGCTAGCACTGTCGTCTGTGAGCAGAGGCTTGGTCAAGTTTCATCCTTTGGATGGTGAGTTTCTGTGGGTCTGTGGAAAGTGAGAGAAAGGAAGGACAAAGACACAGCACAGCTGCAGATCAGGAGAGAGGTACTTCTGGCTAGTCCATTATTAGGTTAATGGCTGTTGGAGAGGGAGGGTCGATTTTCTTTAAGGGTATGACCCTCAGTATGTCAACCAATGGATGGCCCTACACTCGTGAATATATGGATAACACAAACTAGACTTGACTATTGAGAGAGAGGCAGAGACAGACAGAGACAGAGCGGAGGAGGAGAAAAGGGAGGGGAGTCAACAATTGTCGATATGATTAAAATGTACTATATGCTTATATAAAACTCTCAAAGAAGTATTTTCAAAAAATTTTATTTAAAATTATGTTAGAATATCTCCAGGATGTTAGCACCAAGCTAGGCCTTGCAAGCAGCAGAGGAGAAAGGAAGAATTCCCAGTCCCAAAGAAGCCAGGGAAGGCTGAGACAGCCAGCCAGGGTGAAAGTCAAGTTCCCCTGTTGGCCAACACTGGCCTCTTCTCTTGGTGGACCCATGCCTTTCAGAGTGATGTTTCCGTCAGGGCCATTTCCAATGTTTTGGGAAACACCTCCCATTCCCCACTCATTGGCCCTGCAGCACACTCAGAGCTGAGCATCCAAGGACTCAGTAGTAGTGTTGTCTATGCCCCAGCTGACATCCAAGTCTGCCCCATGACCCTGGCCTTCTAAAAATTAAAAGTAAACCCAGAATGGTAACCCCCAGTCTGCAGCCCAGCATTTAGAAAGCTGAGGCTGGAGGGTTCAGAGGCCATCCTGAGCCATGCTGAAGGACCCTCCCCCAAAATAATAATAAATAAATCAATAAAGGCAATCCTCCTGAGGAAAGACAGAGTAGCTGGGAACTTGTGGAGACTATAAGTACTCTAAGAACTCTCAGAGGGAGTATCTCCCAGATACACCTGGGGTCAGTATTCTTAGGGGAGGGGTTACTGGCCAGTATCAGGTAAGGACCAGAATAGAGACTGGGTAAAGAGTGAGTAGGAAACCCCAGGATTAGGAGATGGTAGGCTTGTCTTCTTTCCCATCGCTGTCTGTGCCAGCACACAGTGAACAGGGTTAGAGACTCTGGCAAGGCTGAGTCACCCGCTCAAAGCAGAAAAGAAGGGGGCAGAGAATGGAAGTGTGTATGGGAAAGTGCAAGGCTAGACCATCCAAGGGCCATTGTGGTTACTCACTGGGGAGGGGAAGGTCCCTTGGGTGCCGGACATCAGATGGGAACAGAGAGTGTCTCACCCAGGGGACCCTGGGGTCTCTTCATTAACCCACATTCTTCTCCTCTGTGTTGCGAAGCTGGAAAGATGGCCTTGGACTCTGTGCCCTCATCCACAGACACCGGCCTGACCTCATCGACTACTCAAAGCTTAACAAGGTCATTTGTTTGGGGGTGACTTTCAGTGTGCTCCACCCATCACACCCGGCATGTCACCCTGAGAATGAGCCCACAGCACTGGCCTGCACGGATGTGGGCTGCACAAAGGCTTCACATATGTTAACGGTTTTGCTTGCCAGGATTACAAAGATGGGCAGTATCTAGCTAGGGCTTGGGGGAATAAGAAAGGTTCAGTTGCCCCACCCCCACCCCTTTTAATGTGGCATCAGGAGATTATGTTTGCTAATGAAGAGTTTACTGCTGAGCCATATCCTTAGCCCTTAAACTCCCTTCACCTTTCTGGAAGATTCTCCTCTACCTGATGAGAATTGATTAACTCTTTTCTCACACAAAGGCTCATCACAACTATGTCATTGTTGATGGAGGAAACCACTTATTTATCTTACAAAAGAAGCTTTGGGGATTTTCTGGGGGGCTGGGGTGGAGAAATTAACCGTAGAAAACAATTCAGTGTACTAGGTCTTGGGATGAGGTTGGGGATGGGTGGTAGTGTAGCAACAGGGTCTCTTGTAGTTGAGGCCAGCTTTGATCTCCCGATCATCTTGCCTCAGCATCTTATATATGATGATTGCAGGAGTGCTCCTCTCCCAATCCCATTTTTAAAAGTAGTTTTAGGTCTGGAGAGGTGGCTCAGCAGTTAAGAGCTGACTGCTGTTCCAGAGGTCATGAGTTCAGTTCCCAGCAATCACATGGTGGCTCACAACCACCTGTGATGGGATCTGATGGCCTCTTCTGGTGTGTCTAAAGACAGAGACAGTGTACTCACATACATTAAATAAACAAATCTGGGGAGAGAGGGAGGGAGGGAGAAGGAGGGGAGGTAGTTTGAGAGACCCGGGTGTGATGCCCGTCATTTGGGAGGGTGAGTCAGGAGAGTAGTGAATTTGAGGGCAGTCTCCTAAGGAAAACAAGAAGGTTGTTTTAGAATGTAGGTTGTAGGACAAAGAGAAACCAGACCCTCCTCTGAAATTGCCATGCTTCAGAATAAAATGACCCAGGAAGATTTGAAACTGAGAGTATGGCAAACTCGGACATGCTTGCCTTAGGCCAGAGATTTCCTCCTGGGTGCTGGTTTGCTGAGCTGGCCATTCACGTGTGCTGTGTCTTGATTTGGAAGTCGGCTCTGTTGCATGCTGCCCTCCTGTGTGGCATGTACGGTTGTGGGGCACGTGACCTCTGGCTCCCCTCGAGGTAGCACTCCGCACCCCATCCGCACTCCCCCAGTGTGTCTTCACCGATTCAGAGCTTGTGAAGGTGGGTTTGTTCCCCAAAGATGAAGGAGGAGGTACCATAGTGGGAAGCAGAGCTTTTCAGGCTCCTCGGTGCCTATATTGTCCTGTCCTCTGAGTTGCCTTGAAATATTAAAACAAGTGTATATTTCCTCCATGAATATTTATTGAATTTGTAAAATGGAGAACTTGTTCTAAACAGATTGCTACGCTATCAAGTTAAGAGTGATCAGCTTTTATTTTGAAAGTGAATAAACTTATAAAATTTGGCATGTGCAGTGGGTAGAAAATTGGTAATATAATGACAAGTATTTTATATTCTGTTAGATCAGAATCTATTATAAGTAAATGTGCATATACATATATTCTCATTATATGTAAGCATGTGTGTAAAATAATGCATGCATATTCGTTGGAGTTTCACACTAAAGTCAATGCTTTAGATTTTGTTTGTTTGTTTGACACAAGGTCTGGCTGTATAGTCCAGGCTAGCCTTAAACTCATGGCAATTCTCCTGCCTCAGCCTCTTGGGTCCTGGGATTATAAGCATGAACCATTACACTTGGCTTTGGTTCTTATTATCCTAGCTTTGTAGACCTAGAAAGTGGGAGAGCCAGGGCGTGCCCAGGGTCACACGACTTCCCGCCTGTACCAGGAGGTACTGAATTGCTACATTTCATCTCTTTAAATGGCCACCTAAAAAACCAAGTTGTCACAAAGCCTCAGAATTACCACCCCATTTTAGGCACCCGAATCTTTCTCATATATTTTTTGAAAAAAAAAATTGTTTTTACCCAACTCATAATCTTCATAAGCACATCACAGCAGTCAGGCAAGTAAGATTTGATTAATGAGATTAAGCAAATGGCTCTATGCCTTATTAAAGCAATATTTTTTTTGCCTGATATAATTGTATGTTTTATGAGGTAAATGAAACGACACTGGGGTTCTCTTTGGGCACATCTAGAATTTTTTTTTTGAAGTCGAGACTTTCAGTCATCCCCCTGTAGTAGGGAGACTGTATATACTGCGGAGCACCGCAGTTTCTAAGATGCTCAAACGGGCCAGATGAGATGGATCAGCAGGTACAGGAGCTTGTGGCCAAGTCTGCCAACCCGAGTTCGATCCCTAGACCCATGGTGGAAGGACATTGCACCAAAGTTGTCTCTGAACTAACAACGTCTTTCATTTTTGTCTCTTACCTCCATCTGTTTCAGATCCATCAGAGTTCATCGCTTTAACAGATTAGAACAGTTTATGCTGCCTTTAGGTTTTCAGAGTTTCAGTTACACACGTCTAGCTAACATCGTTCTCTGTGTTTAGCGAATCTCACGGGGCGGAAAACATAATTTCCTGTAAAAAAAAAAAAAAAGACCGTTGTGAAGTTACTTGAGATTTTAATACTGTCACCTTTGTCCTAATTGGAGCATCATTTCTGTTTTTCATGACCACCCTGTAACGTCTCTAGCAAGCTAAGCATGACGCCCAATATCACCTGACTTTTGTCCTCCCACCCCGTGACTGCTTATATTCTGCACCAATATCGTGCTAGGTGTGGTAGTACACACCTGCAGTCTTGGCGCTTGCCAAGTAGAAGCGGGAGGGTTCAAGGTAGGGCTTTTGAGATGTGTCAGTCAAACAAACAAACAAACACTCCAATACGATCAGAGTAAACATCTTGAGCCTCACCTTCCACATCCGGAAAATGGCTTTTGTGATTTAGAATGGTGAAGTTTTCTTTCCACCTAAAAACTAAGCCCTAACATACAGACATACATATACATATATATCGGGGTGTCCTTTCTTCACCAATGACAAAATATCCGTCTACTCACCTCCTAATCCAGCATTTGCCCTCTTAAATCTTTTGCTTATGTCCCGTGAAGTGCAGCTGCATGGGTCCTGCATCTCTGTGAAGTCTAATGTTTCTCTCCATGTCTCATAAGAAGGAACGTTGTATAGCTCTAGTCCTGTGTGAGTGGGAACGTGTCCTTCCGGAAGGGCGGGGGTACGCCTTGTTTTTGCTTTGGTATCCTGACGAAAACCGGCTGTGTTGTTCTCCACACAGGATGACCCCATAGGAAACATTAACCTGGCCATGGAAATAGCAGAGAAGCACTTGGATATCCCTAAAATGTTGGATGCTGAAGGTGAGGTGAAAAGCATGCCTACCGAGTTACAGGATAAAAACCCATGGACCGTAAAAGCCATGGCGGTGGATGGGGACGCTGTAAAACCATGGGCAGGTTACATCTGAAGTACTTAGGATTCTGACAAGGTTCTGTTGCTCAACACAGTATTAGAGTTTTGTGCTTATCTTGCTCATAATGATCTCACTAAAGATTGGGCCAGCAGCACTGTAGAAAGAGGAAAAGATAAAAATCTCAGCCTTAGCTAAGAAGCGGAGTGCTTTGGTATGCGGATTGAGGTCTAGACAGCAGTGTGTAATTGTGTGTGTGTGTGTGTGTGTGTGTGTGTGTGTGTGTGAGATTGTGTGTGTGTGAGTGTGTGTGTATGTATGTGTGTGTGAGTGTGTGTGTATGTATGTGTGTGTGAGTGTGTGTGTATGTATGTGTGTGTGAGTGTGTGTGTGATTGTGTGTGTGTACAAATATGTATTAATAGCCCATGTGTATAAATATGTGTATATTTACACACGTCACATAGATAGCACCATAGCACTGGAGATTGAATCCAGGGCCTTGCACATCTGTTCACTCTACCATCTGTCCCCAGCCCTCTATTGCTTTCTATTTTCAAGTCGGGGTCTCAAGTTGGTTAACCAGGCTGTCCTTGAACTCACTCCATCGTCTAGCCAGGTTTTGAACTTTTGCTCTTACTGTTTCGGCCTCTCCAGTAATGCAGACTGTATGTCTGTATCACCAGGCTCTGACGGATTACTGTTTTTCTAAAGCAGACTTTCTGTGTTCTGTTTTGCTTCTGCTAACATCAAGCTTTTTTCTTCTCTATGTAGAAGTAAGTTTAGCAAATAAGTCTCTTTGTGAAATTACCACTTTAACAGAAAAGAAGTCTTTCCTGCTAAAAGCTGTAGAATTAAATTTAAAACATAGAACATTTGTACTTTCCTGCCTGTGGATTTATCTTCCCTTTTTACCTTGTTGCTGTTAGTATCCTCATTCTCTAATGTGAATTCTAATTAGTCATCAATCAATTCTCTGTGGGCTAAACAACCAGGACCTTTCTCTTCAGAGCTCTAAGAATGGCCTCAGTGTGTTGGTCAAGCCAAAGGCTGCTGGGAGAAGATCCTTCCCTTTTTTTTTTTTTTTTTTTAGGGTAATCCTCACCCTGTGGCAGCATTGATCCAGTTCAGTCTCTGTCTTCTCTTGGAATCTCCTTGTGTCCTGCTAGGCTAAGAGATCTGTTTGCTTTATGGTGATCTCACCTTCTGGTTCCTTTCTGGGAAGACTCTTCTGCATAAGGTCCAGTCACAGCTTTAGGAAATGTTAGTATCAGCCATTCAGCCCACAGCAGCAATTTTTCAGTTAGCAACACTGACCATTTGCTAATCCAAACCCCGTGTAATGCTCTTACTCAAACACCACCAGAAGCTCTCTTCGTGCTTTCTCCCAAGCTCTCTAGAGGGAGAAAGCCAAAAAGGAACATAGAAATGCCCCTTTCCTCTCCAAACTCTGCCCTCTCCAAACTGCGCATGGGTTCATGGAGTATCTCCACAGACCTTTCCATGTGGTAGTGAACTGCACAGAACTCCCAAATTAATATCCAGTGTGGATTAATAGACTCATGTCTCTGTTCATTAATGCCTGGCCCAAGTGGAAGGCCGGGGGAGCTTTCAAATGTAATCATGGTTGTCTGCAGGATTACTACCATGGCTGCCCTGGCCCTACTCATGTTCTCCATCATTCTTAGGTTTTCCCTTAGTCTCTGGGTCCTGGGCTGAGTATGCAGTTACCCTTGACCTTGCCCTTCTGGCTGAAGGCATGCTTTAGCTCTGTCATTTCCTCCTCCTTTTCCCTTTCCTCTCTTCTCCTTCCCCTCCTGTTCTATCCCCCCCCCCCATCTCCCTGACTTCCCTCTCTCTTCCTTCCAGTTCTCTGAGCAAGGTCTTTTCTACACTTTCCAGACTGACCTTAAATCCACTACATAACCCAGGCTGTCCCAGAACCAGGGGAAACCCCTTCCCCCACCTCCCAAGCACTGGAATCACAGGCACTTGGCACTCTGCCCGTCTATTCCCTCTCCTCCTCTTCCCTTTTAAAGACCCACAGTGCTTATACACCATGTTAGCCATGGTTGTAGAAGAGTCTTGTGTAGGAATCTCATAACTGTTGAGATCGTGATGGTCTTGGATGCAGTGCATACTGGGACATAACCACTGCATTACTGTAGATGGTTTTGTGTCTGTCCTCAGCCTCCCTGTCTTGGCAGCTTTCCTGTATCAGCTTAGTGATGACCCTTGGTAAATCCTTGTATCCCACCTGCTATTGTCACCCTCATACCCCGTGGTATTTGTGTTGGTTTCCAAATCCAGGTGTGGGCTATCCTGAGGCTAACTGATCTCCTTAGCCACGACCTTCCCTTGCAATGGAAACTGGAAACATTCTTCCCTTCCTATCTATCATACTTTCAACAGGTGATGGGAACTGTATCCACCTTGAAGTTGTTTGGAGATGAGCTCTGAGATTAAGTCTGTGGGCTTCTCCTAGACTTGTAGAGGGATCTTGTTGACCTCAGCCCTCCAGGTGATAGAAAGTCTGTGAATGTACTAGAGTCTAGGAGCCTCGTGTGCTTGACTTGTAACTAAGGCTTCTCTCCACCAGCTCTACCTTCCTTTCCTTTCCTTTCCTTTCCTTTCCTTTCCTTTCCTTTCCTTTCCTTTCCTTTCCTTTCCTTTCCTTTCCTTTCCTTTCCTTTCCTTTCCTTTGGCAGTTCTCACAAGCACTCAGAACAGAGACTTTGTAAGCACAACTTTGATTTGAGCCAGACTCAGAGAGCAGCTGCGTGGTGGGACAGGCTCCCTTCAAGACCTCTCACGGGAAGCTGTGATCAGAATCCTGCTCACTGTTGGAGCATCTAAGCACTCGAGCCTCGTTTCTTCCCACAGATTTACTACACATGGGCAGAGCTGCAGACGAAAGAGCTGCAGTAACTCACGTGGCTTCTTACTCACTGTCTTGCCTTTTCTGGTGCCCAGAGGGGAGGATGTGGAACAGAAGTCTCGATTTTTCTGTCGTTCACACCTCCTTTCCTGCCCCACCTCCTCAAGAGGTTCTGAGGAGGCAGTTCTTGGTTGTCGTTGTGTTGTTGTTTTTTAGTCTAGTTTTCTTTGAAACTTTCTGCTCACATGGTGTTCATGTTGTTTTCTAAAGGTTCGGTAGGCTTACAAGTTTTCACTGACATGAATCATTTTGGGCCCCCTCGTTCACTGACCCAACCAAGTTCCTGGACAGGTCTTACCAAACCTGATATCATAGGAGGGAAGCATGTGTGGCCACCACGGTCCTTTTCTCTTCTGTTTGGTCTTGTAGTAGCTAACTACAGTGGCAGCAACAAGCAGAGTCATATATACAACCCCCTTCTGTAGATGTTTTGTTACTCTTGGTGGGAAGGTAAGTATGTTTTGAAGGTGTTAAGGACAACCCTTACCCCACACAGCGAGTTTCACCACTCTCCCTGGGTGGTTTCCAGCACAGAGAGAGTCCATGAATGTGGGGTTGGGGCTGGGAAGTAGGAGGACAATCCAGGCTGTGTCTAACCATCTTTCCACAGAACCTATCTTCCTCAGAGACAAAGTTGTGAGAGTCACAAACAAGGCTAACAAGAATGTATGATCCTGATACATGCTATCCGAATCTCCATGTTAACATGCTATATACACTTTTAAAAGCCCGTTGAAGGAGGCGGGGCACAGGCCCTCAGTTGGACCATTCAGATCCTAAGACTGGTGAGATGGCTGAGCATCAGGATAAAGGCATCAGGATAAAGGCTCGGGCTTACCAACGAGCTTGATGACCTGAGTTTGATCCCTTGGCTCCACCTGGTGGAAGGAGAGAACTGACTCTCAGGAATTGTCCTCTGACGTCCACATGCATTCCATAGAATGTGTGTGCGTGTGTGGCACATATATGTGCGTGCACAAACACACACGCATTCATATACTGAGTAAATGGGTAAAAAGTAATCCTAAAATAGCTATCCTGGGGTCGTGTCAGTGCTGTCCAGCTGCCCTGAGGTTCAGGGTCATGGGCCCATGAAACGTGAAGCAAAGTGGTCGGTATAAGCTGATTAGTTCCTCCCTCCGTTCACCGTGGTTTCTCCTCTTCGCCTGTGTGTGTCCGTGTCCCGTGTTATTTTTCCCCCCTCAGACATTGTCAACACTCCCAAACCCGATGAAAGAGCCATCATGACTTACGTTTCCTGCTTCTACCATGCTTTCGCGGGAGCGGAGCAGGTACTCCTCCCCTGTGCACGCAGCGAACCGCGCTGCTCTTCTGTGTGCGCGTGTGTATTTCTGGGCGTGTGTCTGTGTGCTTCACATCTGACCTCGGAATATCAGTGTTTCATAACGACCTAACACAGCAAGTCCCCAACTGCAAATGATTTTTTAAAAAAAAACAACCACCCGCCCCCAGAAAAAAACCCCAAAACCTTTAGACAATAACCAACGTGTTTTTCTCTATTTTTCCCCTCCCAAGATGTTTCTTCAATTTTATTAGAAAACTGTTAGAAACACAGCACATTCTGGGGAGCAGAGTGCCTTGAAAAGCGTGCTGCATGCATTGAGCAGTGAAGGGCAGGCAACTAGGAGACACAATGCCTCCGCCATGTTTCTTGTTCTCAGTTGCCTAAAAATGACCTTTATTCAGTGGTTTGCTCCAACATTCCAGACTAACTGTATTTTTAGTCAACGGAACAAAAGGGTTACAACCTCAGAAGCATTTACCTGCCTCTGAACAGACTGAGAGAAACTAGGAGAGAGCAGTCATCTACCTTCTGCAGAATCATCTGTCACTGCTGTTCACCCCTGTATGTGGGGGACCCTTATGGACTGACAGACAAAATGGCCCTATTTTGCCGTCTTTGTAAAGGCTACCACCGAGAGATGATGGTAATTGGGATCATTGTGGTCAGGAGAACTATGGCTTTAGAGGACAGACTTTGGGAAAAGTGTCCAGTGGCTTCTGTGGGTCACATTTTGGATTGTCTTGGGCTGCACAGGGGTGTCCAATCTGTAGCCAGAGGTTACAGAAGCATGCATGTATTTACTCGGCCTGACATCAAAACACGAGCTGTGTAATCAAGTCTCACACACACACACACACACACACACACACACACACGCATACACACACATACACACACACGCATACACGCACAAAATAAAATATAAAAACAACAAATAAAGCCAGGCATGGAGGTGCACTCTTTTCATCTCATATCTTTGGAGGCAGAGGCAGGCAGATTTCAGTAAAATTGAGGCCAGCCTGATCTACATATAAGTTCCAGGCCAGCCAGGACTACATAGTGAGAGTCTGAAAACAAAGAATTGGTTTGGTGGAGGTGGTGTACAACTTTAATCCCAGTACTTGGGCTACAGAAGCAGGCAGATTTTGGGAATTCAAGGTCTATAGGGCAAATTCCAGGACAGCCAAGGATTTATAGAGAAAACCTATCTTTAAAAACAAACAAACAAACAAACAAACAAAAACCTAAAAAAACAAAAAACAATAAAACAAAACAAAACAAACACCTCCCTCCAAAAAGCCCCAAAGAATTCAAATACTTTTCTACTTGGTGTTGGGATATATTCATTGCTATCCTGGTTACACGTGGCACCTGGGCCAGGAGTTGGACACCTCTGGTTGAGAGCAGGCACGTACCTCTTCTTGGTGTATTGCAGGAATGTGTTAAGAGGCACATGACCCAAGTTCCCTTCAAGGTAATGACAGAGGAATATTTATTGCTTCAGTGATTCCTCTCGTAGAGTAAACAATGAAACAGCATCTTAAGGCAAGCTCATCTCCAGTATCCCATCTAGAAAGTTCTTCTGTGGATTCAAGGTCAATAACATGGATTCATTCAGGACCCAACCTTTTCAGCTTGGATTTCTGAAGGCCAGGGTCATTCCACCCCATAGCTGCAGGGTCTGTCTATTCAGGAGCATTTAGCTGGACAGTCAGAGACCTGAGATCTTGGTTTCCTCGACCCACATATTTCTGTTACTAACTTGCTCGATGTTTTATAAAGCTTGTACTTTAGACTAATGATATCTCCCCATTATTCCCTACAGTATATTCAGCCTGCCGTGTAAGTCTGTGTGAAAACTAAAAAAGGTGTGAACTGACTCATCCCCTCTATCTTACCCCACCCTGACCCAGACTGCACCGTCTTCAACACACCCTCTCCTCCATCCTGCCCTGCCACGTCTGGCTTTACGTGTGTTTGCCTGCATACCCTTGTCTCCCAGCCATTCTGTTTACCTATTGTGTTTTGCAGGCCGAGACGGCAGCTAACAGGATATGTAAGGTTCTTGCTGTGAATCAAGAGAATGAGAGGCTGATGGAAGAATATGAGAGGCTAGCGAGTGAGGTAAAGGAAATGGGGGCAGCTCTGTCCGTCCGCCTGCAGCCAGGGGTGAGGCGGAGACTGCAAACAGACCCACCGTCCACGTTTACTTTTCCCACTTTTCACCTCACAGAGAGCGAGAGCAGAAAAGACTGGTCACTGAAACCTCTGGTCTCAGAGGCTACTTCTCCTGTAGCCACATGCCTGGGGCCTGGTGCCAGTGTCCCCGCCCCCACCGTGACCTTTGCAAAGACTCCAAAGCTACTTGTGTTGATGTGGTAGGGAGGGGATCTAGTCTTCTCTCTGCCCCTGCAAGGTCAGAATCCCGTCACTCGTAGCTTGTGGGCTACTGACATCGTGTAGGGTGCTCTTTCTGTCAAGGGCCCTGTTCAGCACTGTGAAAGGAATTTTGGGAGGTGGAGGTGTGCTGTGTATGTACATGTGTTCACACACACATGTGTGCATGTGTGTACATGCACAGGCCCAGAGTGGGATCTGGGATGACAGCTCACCTTCCAAACCCTTTGAGCCTTGGGGATGAGTTTTTATAACTTTTCACCCAGACCCTTGATTTGAGCAATGCATTTACAGTTCATTTTGTTGTTTGGCCTTATCACAGCACAGAGGAGTACCAGGGCATCCTTGTCACTAACCCTGTGTTATTTTTCTAACACAAGCCCAGGCTGAGGGACCCAAGTGCTGTGTCCTCTGAGATGGAACTCAGTACAGACCCATAGTCAAGACCAGATAGCTTAAACTAAATTTTTAAAAAGTGTTTAAAAGGTTAATAAGAAGAATAAATGCAATACTAAATAATTTTTGCGTTAACTTGATGTAACCACAGTTGCTCTGTGCTATGAACATGATCAGCAGAGGTGAAGTAAATCATCCCAGATACGTACTTGATGGCAATTCAATCAGAGTAAACTAAATGTATACCTTCATGCTGCTGATATGGGGAAATTTAGTGTTCGATCCCCTACCACTCTTTCTTCCTTCTGTAATTGTTACCACTGCTGTGCAAAACATCTCATTCGTTGGTATTAAGGAGTCTTAGACTTCAAGAGGGAAGTCTGTTTGGCACAGAAAGATGGCTAATTGTCAGGAATTTCCTTACTTGTCCTAAACTTAGTTTCACTCTCATTGCTGTGATAAAACGACCTTACAACAGCAACTTGCGGGAGACATGGTTTATTCTAACTCACAGTTCCAAGGGGATATGGCCCATTATGGTAAAGGAGGAATGGCAACAGATTCCTGATGTAAGTTTGTCATTTGTCACATGGAATCTACAGTCTAGAAGCAGAGAGAGAACAGGAAGCAGAGCCAAGCTATAACTTCCCAAAACAGCGCCACCTGCTGGGGAACAAGTGTTCAGACACATGAGCCTCTGAGGGACACTCCTGTTCAATGTTGATTGTGGAGGCATCATCATTGAAACTCGTTTTCATCCCAGCTTCCCAAGGCATCAGTAGACATAAGAGTAAATAAAAGGGGAGCTGGAGAGATGGCTGAAAGATATAGCTTAGCTGAGAGTCTGGCTGCTTTCCCACAGGACCTGGGTTTGTGTCCCAGCACCCACATGGTGGTTAACAACTATGTAAAACTCCGGTTCCAGGAGGACCTGGCACCCTCTTCTGGCCTCTGAAGGCACTTCATGCATGTGGTGCACAGATATACATTCAGGCAAAATGCCCATGTACATAAAATAAAAATAAAATTTTAAAACAAATTAAAAACTAAAAGAATAAATTAAGTGGCTAGGTGTCTAGCAGGTTATCTCTGAGGCCTGGATACTGACTCAGGAGAAGGGCAGTCATTAGATTTTTGGGGAATTCACTAGGATTTCACTCGCTTCCTGTGGAGTTGCATAAAACGCTAACGATAAAGTTTACCCTGGCCCAGAGTCCTCCCTAAGCTTTGTAGTACAATTCTCTAGTGAGTAAACTCATTAGCTCTAAGCTTTTCTTTTTTTTTTTCAATGAAACATTTGACATTCGACCCAGTTCCTTGCTGAATGCATCAACTCCATTCTTCTTATTCTTCTTGTTTTTTTTTCTTTTGTTTCTTTTTTTTTTTTAATTTTGTTTTCCCTTTTAGAATTTGGAGGCTCCATCCAGCATTTGTCTGCTAATGTCTGATTGCTGCGTTTCTCGTAAATGTCACATTTTTGTCAAACACGACTCCGTGTGCTGACCTGAAGTTTGAGTTAAACCTGGGCGTGGTTTCATTGGGGTGGTCACTGTGACCCTGGGTGGACACCATCATTCATTGCACCATGCACAGAGCTGCCATCCCCACTTTAAGTCAATACAGTAGTAACCATGCTCGGTCATCTGGGAGCCTTAGGGGAACTGGTTCCAGTTATCGGGCCCCTTTGCTCTTGTACTGGAAACAGTTTGCTAGAATCCTCAGCCATGCTTTCTTTCGTGTTTGGAAATAGCTCTTGGAATGGATTCGACGCACAATCCCCTGGCTGGAGAACAGGACACCGGAGAAGACCATGCAAGCCATGCAGAAGAAGCTGGAGGACTTCCGGGACTATCGTCGTAAGCACAAGCCCCCAAAGGTGCAGGAGAAGTGCCAGCTGGAGATCAACTTCAACACCCTGCAGACCAAGCTTCGGATCAGCAACCGGCCTGCCTTCATGCCCTCCGAGGGCAAGATGGTGTCGGTGAGTGGCTGCAGTCCCCACTGTCACCACTCCCTTTGGTCTGTTGAGGAGGCCTTTGCTTCCTGAGCGTGACTGTTAGTAAATGTAATCACGAATGACCCCGTAATCACTCCATTTTTGTGGGTTGAGAGAATGGGGGCTGGACCCCAGGACTTTGCACATGTCAGGCAAGCTTACCACCGCTCAGCTACCTCCCCACTCCTTTTTAATTTTTTTCTTTTGAGAAGTGGTCTTACTAAGTTTCCAGGCTGACCTTGAATTCATTGAGTTGCCCAGACTGGACTCAAACTTACATTCCTCCTGCCTCAGCCTCCTGAGCCGCTGGGATTACCAGCATGTGCTGCCGGTAGGGCAGCAGGGCTTCGTTACTGATCCTCCACTCCCTTCCATTGTGCAGTTCTTGGTGTGGTGTGTCATGAATGGTGCCCCACAGGCTCTCATCAAAGGCTCTGCAAGAGGCCACTCCCTCCCCTTGCAGAGCTATGATCTTGACCTCGCTGAAATTTCTTTATAATTTACAATGCTAGATCTTCCCTGTGTACTCACCTCCCTGCTGTCACCAGCTGCCCTTCCCACCTGCTTGACATCTGGAAACGTCTTCGAGGCTGATGAGAATAGCTGTGCTAATGTAATAGGCCGCTGTGGGGATTTGGACATTTGGAAAGCAAACTGGTGGGATGGTTAGTTGTACAGAAGAGGCAATGGGGGACCGAAACCAGAGGACAACCACTGTCAGACACACGCTGGAGGATTAGTGGAACCTAGAAGCTCTCGTGTCTTACCTGTGCCCTCGAATGACTTTCATTTCTCAGGACATTGCTGGTGCCTGGCAGAGGTTGGAGCAGGCCGAGAAGGGCTATGAGGAATGGCTATTGAATGAGATTCGAAGACTGGAGCGCTTGGAGCACTTGGCTGAGAAGTTCAGGCAGAAGGCCTCCACCCATGAGACATGGGCTTACGGTAAGGGTGTGAGAATCCAGTTCAGCTTTTACAGCATCTGGGTTGTGTATAAAGATGCTCCCTGCCAAGCCTGTACCCTGAGTTTGAACCAACTCCTGCAGATTGTCCTTCATCCTCCATAGACACAAGGTGGCATGCACATGCCCCTCAACACATGCACACACCCACGCACCATATGTATATATAAATAAACAAATGTGAAAAAATTCATCCGAGTTGTTCTAGGGTTGGTTAGTGTCTATTCCTGTAATTCCAGCACTTAGTAGACTGAGTCAGGAGGATCATCAATATTTCCAGCTGAGCCTACGCTACTTATTGAGTTCAAAGCTAGACAGAACTATAAAATAAGGTCTTGTTCCAGCGTAACAGCCAGGCGTTGTTTTGGGGGACCAGAGCTCTGTTTCTAGCATCCAAATCAGGCTCATGACCCTTGCAAGTCCAGCTTTAGGGGATCTGGTGCCCTTTTCTGGCATCCACAGGCACCTGTGCTTACATGCACCCCTCTACACACACACACAAACACCTGTACATGTAATAAAAAAATTAACCTTAAAAACAAACAAAAAAGAATGGATACACTGTAACTGTTTCCCATCTGACACAGCCTAGCTTCAATGTTGCCATCCTCTGACCTACTACACTTGCTTTCCATTTCCTGCTTTATAGAATTAAAACCATCAGGGTTGGGGATTTAGCTCAGTGGTTAGAGCGCTTGCCTAGAAAGCGCAAGGCCCTGGGTTCGATCCCCAGCTCCGAAAAAAAAAAAAGAACCAAAAAAAAAAAAAAACCAAAAAAAGCCTAGAATTAAAACCATCAGCCCCAGAGTACATGTAGATCTGGATACCTAGTCACAGCAGTATCTAGATTTAAGAAATACTTTTAGAGAGGACTGGGAATGTGGCTTAGTTGATGCGGTGCAAGCTTAACATACACCAGCAAAACCCTGGTTTCTATCCCCAGTACTGCATGTACTGGACATGGTGGTTCATACACCATAATCTCAGCACCAGGAGTGTAAAGGCGAAAGAATCAGAAGTTCAAGGTCATCCCTACCTAAGTACTAAGTTCAGGGCCAATCTGCATGAGAGACCCCTCGTCAAACAAACAAATGATAAAGAAAAATGTTGCGATAAAATTAAAAAGCAGCAGAAATGGTTCCCGTGAATTTCCACTCCGTGTGGATCTGAGGCAGCCGTGCGCTCTAGCTGTGTCTCTGTCAGCCGCTTTTACACACTGTCCACTTGGCGGACTGTTACCATGACACACACACACACACACACACACACACACACACACACACACACACTAAGTTCCAAGGGCTGTGCTAGCATGGCCCCACACCATGCTAGCCCCAAGCATTCTATAGCCTGGCACAGCTTCCTGTCATGGACTCTGCTCAGACTCCCAACAACCCAGTGAAACCAAGACTCAACAAACTGTAACCCAATAATCAGATTTGTATGTTAAATTCTCAATCCTCACATCCACACAATAAACTTATAACCAATTGATAAGGATATAAACTACCCACCTACATAAAATAAATTTGCCTACAGAAATGCATCCCAGCTAGCTACCTGGACAATTGAGGACCACCCAGATCTGGGTCATCCTTCTCAGTCTCCACCTTGATTCTTCCTCTTCCTCCCCTTTCACTTTATAAAAACTTTGTCCTGATCCACTCTCTACTGTCCAATCATGTATCAACCTTGATATCAACCTACAAAAAACTTATGGAAGAATTAGCAGGGGTTCAAAGAGGGAAATGTCTAATGTTTAGAATCAGGATGAGCAAAATGTAGGCCATATTTCGTCCCAGAGTGCAAGAGAAACCTGCTGACAAGCAATTTTTTGTGACTGAGTCCTGCTCTGTCACCGATACTCAACTTGAATTCACAGTGCTCTTGTCTTAGCCTCCTGGGTGCTGGGATTATAGGTGTGTACCACCATTCCCAGCTAACACACGAGTTTTATTCATCCATTCGATGTGGCTCATGGGTGGAAATGATTTCCAGCAGAACTGGATGTCATGCTGGGAAGGTAGACACTTGTGACTCAGAATGATGCAGAATATAGTGTGTAAATGCATAGCTCTCCTGCCTTTCTTTCTGGGCACCTCCTCTGTGAGCATCTAGAGGGATTGGGTGTTGCTTATAGGCTGGTTCTCCCTTGAAATCCCAGTGTTCTCTGAGCACATTCTGGTGTGGGGTAGCTTCTGTGTGACTTTGAGACTTCATGTTTATTTAATTGATCATATTGATCAATTTATTAGGCAATACTTGTCTTTGTACATCCTAGGCAAGCCCTCTACCATTGAGCTTCAGTCTTCTGTTTTCCTTTTCATTTTGAGACAAAATCTCAGAGTTGCCCAGGCTGGCCTTGAACCTTGAATCCTGCTGTCTCGGCCTAACAGTGTTGACTGGCTGTTTCCTTTGCAGGCAAAGAACAGATCTTGCTGCAGAAGGACTATGAGTCTGCGTCCCTGACGGAAGTTCGAGCCCTACTTCGGAAGCACGAGGCCTTTGAGAGTGACCTGGCGGCACACCAGGATCGTGTGGAACAGATTGCAGCCATTGCTCAGGAGCTCAAGTGTGTGCTGGTACCCTGGCCAAAGGCCACGTTGGGTTGTGGACACCCTGCAGGGTCTCAGAGAACAGACACTCTTCCCCGCTGAGTTCCAAGGGTCAGGCTGAAGCCCCTAGGGATGATGATTTTGGTGTCTAGAGAGGTCAAAACAGGTTCAGCTTTGCTGGGTGCCAGGTTCTCTCATCCTGTACCCCTGACCCCACATAAACCATTCTGCTTCTAAGGGAATGAGATACCGGTGTGGGGGCTGAGGCCTCAGGCTGCAGCAGGAGGCAACACCCATGTCTCCTGCAAAGAGGAAGGCAAAGAGAAGTCACTACTACCTCGTTTGGGGAGGAGCAGGCTGCCTCTTTTTTTGCATTTTGTTCTGTGGGAACAGGTGTCCTGGAGCTGATCTTCGTTTAGATGTTTTCTGCCTCTGCTTTGTACCTGTGATTCCCGGGATGTGTACAGCACGTGTGGAGGGCAGAAAAGAGTTTCAGATCTCCTGGAACTGGGGTTCCTGAGGGTTCCTGGGTTCTGGGAAATGAACCCAGCTCCTCTGTAGGAGTGACCAGAGCTCCTAACTGCTGACCTAGCTTTCTGGATCCACATCTGGCAGAAATATCATTGCTTATCACCTAACAATAAAAATAAAGTAATTAAAATGTACTTCACTGTTGAGGAAGCACCAACCCCTTAATTAACAGGTAGGGCTTTGTAAAACACCGTTTCTCAGGCTGGCCCATAAAAACCCTTCATCTTTTTTCAGCCTCACGCGGTCTTATGCCTCTTGAATATTGGCTCTTTGCTAATTAACAGCCACTCACCCATAGGATGAGGGCTTGCAAAGGACTGAAATTACTTAGTGTACAGTAATGGTTCCCACGAGTGATTTGAAGCAGTCTTAAGTGTCGCCCATAAGCTTTAAGCAATTGGATATTATTATGACTGTTGTTCCAGGCAACGTTGGTGCCGTTTGCTCCACCCTGCCAAGCTGCTGTACCCATGCCTGAGATCTACGTTGTGTTCATTTGACTGTTGCTAACATTCTTTTCCTTCCTGCTCATCCTAAAAATAAGTCCAAGTTTTTAGGCAGTTCTCAGAAGTACATAAAAATAGTCCTCCAAGCCCTAACTCCCAAACGCAGGTGTACACAGAACCGTTGTGTAAGGATCAGGGAAAATGGGGCTAGGAACACTTTCAGAGGACGGCCCCAGTGTTTCCTTTGTGGGTTAGCAGACAGTTCTAGCTTTATTCAATCACTTTGGAGATAGGGTCTCTCCGTGTAGTCCTGGCTGTCCTAGAACTCTGTGTAGACCAGGCTGGTTTCAGACTCACAGACATCCTCCTGCCTCTGTGTCCTGAATGCTGAGACTATGATTTTTTAAAAAAAAAAAATCATAGTCTGGAAATGGGAGGACATTCATATGTATACCATTGTGTGTGTGAGATCAGAGGGGGCTCTCGGGAGCTGTTCTCGCCTCCCTTTCTCCCCAGGTAGGGGTCCCGTTCCTGAGGCTGCCTGTGTGCTCCAGGGTTTTAGGTTTACCTCCTGTCTCAGCCTCCCATCATGCTCTGAGTTCTGGGATTTCAGGCACGTGCCATTTGGCTTTTTACGTGGGTTCTGGGATTGAAGTTGGGTTGTCAGGCTTATATAGCAAGCATTTTTTAACCTGGGGTGCTATCTCCCTCACTTCTTAGTTACTTTTTTCATTTATGTTGCCAGAATGCTGGACAGAAACAGCTCGAGGGGACAAGTTGATGTTTGTTCACGGTTTCATGAGGATTTCAGTCAGTCAGGACAGAGAAGACCAGGAATCAGAGAGAGCTAGGATCTTGGAGTTTCTACTGCTGGGATGAACACAACTTGGCAAGGAAACAGTTTATTTCAGCTATGTGTCCCGGATACATGTCCTGAAATAACAGGCCATCATGAAAGAGAGTCAGAGCAGAAACTAAGCAGGGGAGAAACCTGGATCCAGGAACTGAAGCAGAGGCCATGGAGGAGTGCTGCCTACTGTTCTGCTCCTCCTGGCTTGCTCAGTTTGCTTCTTTTCTTCTTCTTTTTTTTAAGGATGATCTTTTCTTTTATGTGTGAGTGTTTTGTGTGAGTGTTGTGTGTGTATGTGTGTATGTATGTGTGTGTATGTATGTATGTATGTATGTATGTATGTATATATGTATGTATACTACTTACATGCTTGGTAACTATGGAGAGTAGAAGATGGAGTTAGGAATGGTTGTAAACCACCATGTGGGTGCTGGGATTTGAGCTTAGGTCCTTTGTAAAAGTGACAAGTGCTCTTAATGGCTAAGCCATCTCTTCAGCCCTCAGTTTTGTTTTGTTTTTGTTTTATGTATCCCAGAATCACCACCTACAATGGACTGTGCTCTCCCATATCAATTATTAATCAAGAAATGTTGGGCAGTAGTGGTACACACCTTTAATCCCCTCACTCTAGAGGCAGAGGCAGGTGAGTCTCTGAGCTCGAGGCTAGCTTGATGTACAGAGTGAGTTCCAGGACAGCCCTCCAGGCTTGCCCACAGGCCAGCCTTATGGAGCCGTTGATTGAAATGAGGTTGTTCTCTCCTCTTAGTTGTCTCTAGGTTGTGTCAAGCTGACATAAGACTAGGCAGTGTCTTTGTTAGGCTTTCATTGCTGGGAAGAGACACCGTGACCAAGGCAACTCGTGTAAGGGTAAACATTTAATTGGGGCTTCCAGTTTCAAAGGTTTAGTGCATTTATCGTCATGGCAGAAAGCAAGGCAGAGGGCAGGTAGACTTGGTGCTGGAGGAGCCAAGGGTTCTACATCTTCATTTGCAGGTAGCAGAAGGGGATTGTCTCCTGCAGGCATCCCAGAGGAGGCTCTGTCCCACACTGGGCATAGCCTGAACACTAGGAGACCTCAGAGTCCACCTACACAGTGACTGACACACTTCCTCCAACGAGGCCACCCACACCTAGTCCAACAAGGCCACCCTCCCTAATAGTGCCACTTCTCATGGGCCAAGTATATTAAAACCACCACAGCCAACATACCCAGAGTAGAGCCCGAGTTGAGTCTGACCCCCTGAGGCCCACCCTTTGTGACTTACTTATGCCACAGTGCTCCACTTTCTTCAAATTCATGCAACTAGCCAGGGACCAAGCATTCACACACCAGGCCACAAGGGACATATCAGATGGAAACATCCAGAAATTTCTGGAAAAGACTTATCTCTTTAATGTTTCCACGTTAAAGATCTACTCTCTTGCCATTTTAAAATCAGCATAGTATAGCATCTCAGGGCAGGTACTGGGTTTGGTTTTCAGTTTGTACTCCAAGTATAAAGATCTAAATCAACTTTGGTTACATGAAAAGCCCATGTTTGTAGATAGCTGGTGGTTGCTCTTAAGGACAGGACAAGCTCTAACGAGGTGACAGGGAGCTTCTGCCCCTTTCAGAATGTTCTGGAAGAACAGCCAGATAACAATCAGATACATTTTCTCTGCTCAGCAAAAGAAACAGTAAAGTCAGCAAACGCAGGCGAGTATATGAAAAAGGAAATGGCAGAGGGGCCATGCACCCACACATTTATAAATTAATAAATTAATAAAACCGAAGTCTCAAGGACATGATTTTCAGGGGAGCAGGGCACTTCTGGAAAGTTCTCTCCTCTCAGGCTGTTTTCAAAGAAGCCTCCTGCAAATGTCTTCTGATCGCCACAGTTCCTGCTCTCCTCTTAGCCTGGTAGGGCAGCCACTTTTAAGGAGGACCCAGGCATTTACCCCTGAGATGAGGTTAAGTTTTAACCAAACTTTCTGTTTGTTTTGTTCTTTCTACCACACTAGAGGCATCCAATAGTCCAAAGAGTCATTGTCCCTAAATGGAAGAGCTCCAGCCTGCCCAGTTTTAGAAGTCTTTCTGTGCTGGCTAATGTCACAGCTCCCTCCTGGACTAGTCACTCAGTAGGCAGCAAGCTGCATGTCCTTCTAGAGAAGCCAAGGACACAGAACCCTGCCAAGTGGACACCCCCTTCCCTATGACTCATTTTAGTGTTCCAGCCACCTGGGTCAGATAGTTGGCTCTCCTTGTTGTTTCCATTTAAAAATCATGCTCTCAGGAGGCCTCAGAGGACACAGGAAGAGAAAGCTAGCCAGGGGCATTAAGAAGACAGTGCTGTTTTGAAAACCTTTAACTAACAGGATTTGTATTAACGCTTATAATTTATTCTGAGTGATAATATTTCCAGTGGGGACAATTCAAGAAACCCTGAAATGCCCTACCAGTTTTCTATTACCTTTGTATTTTGTGTATGTGTATGTGGGGGATTAGGGGTCGGGAATTCCTGAGGTGATGCAGAGGCCAGAGGTCAGAGGTCAGAAGTCGCCCTCAGATGTTTTCAGCAGGTCACCCTCCACATATTTTTTTTAAATATATAATTTTCTGATGGGCAAGAGCTTGCATGACTCAGCTATGCTGGCTGCCTAGTGAGCCCCAGGGACCTCCTTGTCTGGGTCAGGAGTAATTACATTAGCACATCTGTGGAGGTCAGAAGACAATATTAGGGATCGAATTCATGCCGTCAAATTGGTGGCAGGTTCCCTCAGTGGTTGAGCCATCTCACTAGCCTCCCTCCTGGTTTTCTATCAGGTCTTTAAAAGAGAAAGGCATGGGGCAAGTACTGGATAATGGGAGATGGCCGCCAGTTGAGGACATACATTCAATCACCCAGAACCCATGTTGAAAACCCCAACACAGATCCAGGGGAGATGACTCAGAGGCTAAGAGTGCTTCATGACCTACCCTGCTGAGGACACAGGTTCAGTTCCCAGAATCCACATCAGGCAGCTCACAACTGCCTATAACCCCAGCTCCAGGTGATCCATCGTCCTCTTCTGACCTCTACAAGTGCCCGCGCGCACACGTGTGCGCGCGCACACACACACACCATCTGGAAGAATTAACCTTTATTTCTTGCTTTCCATAGTGAACTGGACTACCACGATGCTGTGAACGTCAATGATCGTTGCCAGAAAATTTGCGACCAGTGGGATAGATTGGGGACGCTCACCCAGAAGAGGAGGGAGGCCTTGGAGGTAAAAACCTTGAAGCTCTTCTTGCCTTGAAAAGTCCTATGAGAGGCTCCATAATTAAATCAGTGACGTTAATTGTGTTTCTCCATGACCTCATGTGGAGACAGCCAAACATTATCCAGGAAATAGAAGAATGTGGAAAGTGGGAGCCACGGGGCCAAGGGAGGCTGGTACCTCTGCACTGTAACAAGTTAGAAGCAAACACACTTTTCAATTTTAAAATGATTGACATCTGAGCCCTGTTTGTTCAGTAGCAATCACGGTAAATTTCCCAAAAGCCCTTTTGAAAAAATTTTGACCACTTTCGTCTTTTATGTATGTGAGCATTTTGCCTGCGTGCGTGCGTGCCTGTGTACCACTCCTGTGCCTGGCACCTTTGCAGAACAGGGGAAGGCATCCTATCTCCTGGACCTGGAGTTACAGATGGTTGTGAGCCATCGAGCGTGTGCTGGGAATTCAGCTCAGGTCCTCTGGAAGAACAGTCTTGAACTCTTAACCACCAAGCCATACCTCTATACCCCTACTAAAGTTCTTCGGGGCCAAAAGCTGACTCAGGGTATCAGGCCCAACTTGAGGTGGGTACCTGGGGAATGGTAACAGATGTGGAAGAAAAAAAAATGCTAGGTTGGTAAAGTGCTTGTCTTGTACACACAGGGCCTAGGTTCACTTCCTAGAACCCCATAAAACTGCTGTGGTCATCAGTGACTAATCGAAACTCAGGAGGTAGAAGCAGAAGGATCAGAAGTTCAAGGCCATCCTTAGCTGTGTAGAAAGTTCAAGGCAAAGCTGAGCACTGTGGCACACTCTTTTTAATCCTAGCGTGTGGGAGGCAGAGGCTGGCAGATCTCGTCTGAGGCAGCCTGGTCTACATGGTGAGTTCCAGGATAGCCAAGACTATGTGAGACCTTCTCTCAAAAAAAAAGAAAAAGAAAGAGAAAGAAAAAAGAAAAGGAAAAGTTTAGACAAACCTGGGACTTTGTCTCAATAAATAAAAATAAGTGCTTTAGCAGGAGGAAGTTGTATATCTGTGTGAATTTTCAAGGGGAGTTCTTCAGGTACTTTAAATGTGAGGTTGCTCTGAGTGGCATTAAATTTTTCTTTAATTCAAAGGGCTCCCAAGGGACTACGCTCAGAGGTCAGACACTTTCATAACTGAGGCTTGGGCTCCATCCCCATCACCAAAACTAAGCAAACACAGAGTCTCTCGGAGACCTGTGGGTCTTACCATCATTCCAGCAGTGACCAGGATAAATAATACTTTATTGATCCAGAGACATATTCCATGTGTTTGCACATCTTGGGATTTTTAGAAAGTGTATTTAATCTGAGATAACACTTGCTTCTCTTCAATCTTCAGAGAACCGAGAAGTTGCTAGAAACAATTGACCAGCTGCACCTGGAGTTTGCCAAGAGAGCTGCGCCCTTCAACAACTGGATGGAGGGCGCCATGGAGGACCTGCAGGACATGTTCATCGTCCACAGCATTGAGGAGATCCAGGTGAGGGGCTCAAGCTTGTCCTCCTTCCGTTAGTGTGTATTTGCTGTGTGAAGGGATGCTTTTGGTTCAAGTGTATCCTGTACCAGACGAAGTATTTATTCTGCATCACCCTCTCTTATCCCCATATCTGCTAATTTCCATCCTTTTCTCAAATGGCCCCTCTTCTGTTTCCATTACACATATATATGCATATGTGTATGACTTAATGTGAGTATAAGACCTAAGGTTCTGGGCTAGTAAGATGGCTCTTCTAGTAAAGGCACTTGCCCCCCAGTCCTGCCGACCTGAGTTAAGTCACCAGAATCCACGAGGTGAAAGGGCAGGATTGACTCCTACAAGTTGTCCTCTGACCTCCACACGACATTCTATGTCATGCGTGAACACACACGTACAAAAGTAAAATGCACCTTTCTAAAAGGAAAATGAGGTTCTAGATTGAGGGAGACACTTGATGTTGACCTCTGGTTCCCACGAACACCAATATGCATGTAGCACACATGAGCACACCCATACAAAAGCACCTCCAAGATAGCACCTGCTCCCCGCCAACCCAAAGTGTTCTACTTGTATATCTCTTCAGAACATTCAAGTCTATAAATTAGCTTGCTGGCTTTAGTGTTAGGGAGAAAAGTTACTGTCAAGTGACCAGGACCCTGTTTATTCATAATCCATTTATGATGAATTTGGGCTACAATAGATTACAAAGAAAATATACATTTGTTTTTTAACAAAAGATATGTCATGAAGCCTGGGTTTAGTCAGTAAAGTGTTGCCTTGTGGGTACAAAGTCATAAGTTCAATTCCCAAGAATCTACATTTTAAAAAAAATTGGGCATGAAAGCATATGCTTGTAGTCCCAGACTGACCCAAAGAGAGAGCGGCCAGGCCAGTGAAAGTCCCTGTCAAACAAGATGGACCTCTGCCCTCTGGATACCCGTAAACACACACAAGGTTTACACTAAACGTCTGAACGCAGTGGTACATGCCTGCAATCCCAGAAGCTGGGATTGGAGAAGGAGAATCAGGAGTTCAGGGTCACACGTGACATTCGAGGCCAGTCTGGTTACTTGAGATCATGTCTAAAGATAAACGCGCATTTGATGCCCCAGTCGGATTGGTTCTCTGCACTGCCCCCTGCTGTAGAGTCTGATCACCGCACATGAGCAGTTCAAGGCCACGCTGCCCGAGGCCGATGGGGAGCGGCAGTCCATCCTAGCCATCCAGAATGAGGTGGAGAAGGTGATCCAGAGCTACAGTATCCGGATCAGCTCCAGCAACCCCTACAGCACTGTCACCATGGACGAGCTGCGCAACAAGTGGGACAAGGTGGGCAGCCGCGGGCCGGCGTGGGGGGTGTGGGTTGATGGGGGAGGGCAAGGCGGTCTGTGGGTTGGTGATGGGATGAGGGAAGGGTTATGCGGAAGGAAGGAAGGAAGGAAGACCTTGGGATGGAGGATGACCTAATTCAGCATCACCCTCCGACTTCCCTCCCTTCCAGATTTTATAGACGTGTTGAATGGTCCTGCTGTTTGGCAACCTCTGTGATTTGTGAAGAAAAACAATAGAAGTTATTTCCCTTAAAGAAAGTATTGTAAATTTTGGCAAAGTAAATATTGGTTATGATAGTAATACTTTCAGGGAAACATTTTAAAATCCTGGCCTGAGATGGCTCCTCAGTGGGTGAAGGCGTTTGCTGCGCAAGTCTGGGGCCCTAGGTCCAATCCGCAGAACCCACGTAGAGGAAGAAGGAGAGAAGAGAGCACACAGTTGTCCTCTGGTTTGCACATAAATGCTATCCTGCACACACACACACACACACACACACACACACACACACACACACACACACGCACACGCACACACATACACGGGGGGGGGCGGGGGACAGAGAGAGAGAGAGAATAAAATATAAAATAAACTTTAAAAACCCAGGCCTGGCAGGCCTGTAGTCCTTTTTGGGAGGCTGGAGATCAAAATTTCAAGGTCACCCTGGGCAACCAATCAAGTTTAAGGCTAACCCAGGTCATGACTCACATTATAGAGTGAAAAAAAAAGGTTGAGATGGGCTCAGTGGCAGACCTTAGGTTTAACAACCCCACTGAATAAAGTCAGGATATGGTGAAGTACGTGCCCTGCCTCCTTATGAAGGAACACATTTACAAGAGGATGCAATGGCAACCCGATGACCTTGAAATAGACCGGAGTGTATGTGTCGACCTCGAGACAGTTGCAGGGGCTCGCCTGGCATAGGGATGCCTGGTGGCTGTGTGGCAGTCATGGGTTCTACTGAATCCTGATGCCCACATCCATAGATGAAGGAAACGCTAACCTTTGATCAGGGAACATGAAAATAAAGATGCCACTCTTCCCCACATTCAAGCTCATGATTCTGCACTGTGGTCCCAGCCCCCATGGGCTTGGTGCCGCAGGGAGAGAACTCCTCTTTGAGGAACAGCCCTTGGATAGACTCTTAAATCCCTTGACTAAGCTGCCCTTTCAGAGCTCCCTTGGTGTTATAAGGTAACAGTCAGGACTAGTCCCTTCAGCACGACTCTCTCTCCGCTCTGTTCCCCAAGCCTCTATCCTTGTCTTCCCTCTTTCCCCTTTCTCCCTCTTCAAACCCCAGTGGCTTAACATCTGATGGTGAGCCCATCCCCTGGCCACTCTTATGAAACCAGAGATGGCCTCTCATCCTGCTCTCCTTGGGTCCTGACAGGTGAAGCAGCTGGTGCCAGTCCGGGATCAGTCCCTGCAGGAGGAGCTGGCACGCCAACATGCTAATGAGCGCCTACGGCGCCAGTTTGCTGCCCAGGCCAATGCCATCGGCCCCTGGATCCAGAACAAGATGGAGGTTGGTGGAGCCCTACCCGAGTCTGGAGTTCTCAGCGAGCTTCAGAACAGCACCTCCCTGCCTGGGTTCTGTCTGCACCACCCACTCCACTGTCTGTGGCCTTCATGTCTCCATGCCCAGGGCTGACAGAGTACAGGCTGCCAAGGGCTGTTAGAGTACAGGGCTCAGTGGCCCATCTCCGCTGTCTGCCCTTGTCAGTGACAAAGCTCTTCCTCAGGTTTAGTCTCACCAGGAGCTAGATGTTGAGCCATCCGCCCCTAGTGAGGGCAGGTGAAGGGTCACACGTGCTTTGTGTTTCAAACATTCAAGAAACGTGGTATTAGAATGGCTCCAAGGATCTGGCTTTTTTTTTTTTTTAATAGCTTTCAACAATAGCCAGGAGACCTTTTCTGTCTCCCCTTTGGGATAAAGTATTAACTTTATCTTAGAGGTAGAAGCTCTCCCCAGTGGTCTGATACCTGTCTGGCAGCTCTGCCCATGTCTGCAGTCCACGTGCCCACAGCACAGAGCAGACTAGCAGGCCTGACGACATGTCTCTTCCCTTCAGGAACGTCAGCAGGACTCTTTCCTTACAGCTGCTTTGGATCATGTCCGCGCCCCCACCCCCCGCCCCATTCTCTAGACAGACGTGAACTTAACCTTATTCCATCCTGTGATCTTGTCCCTAATTTGTCTGGGACACCCAGTGCCTCGGGCCCACCCTGTCTGTCTCTGTGCTCACTGAGTGCACCCTCATACCCCACCTGCCCCCCACATACAGGAGATCGCTCGGAGCTCCATCCAGATCACAGGGGCCCTGGAGGACCAGATGAACCAGCTGAAGCAGTACGAGCACAACATCATCAACTACAAGAACAACATTGACAAGCTGGAGGGCGACCACCAGCTCATCCAGGAAGCCCTGGTCTTCGACAACAAGCACACCAACTACACCATGGAGGTACGGATGGCGCGTGGGCAGGCTTGGCTCGCCTTGACCTTGCAGGTGGTTTCCGTCCGCACGTCTCCCTCTCTGGTAAATCCTGTATGTGTGAACTCAGGGGACAGTCAGGTCTTTCTATTCACTGTGTGTGGAAAAGCACTGTGAATGGTTACAATCATCAAACAATAATTAATTGTCAACGTATCGTTATTGTCACAGGGAAGTCATTACGCTTCTTTGCAGAGGAACTTAAATTGTCCTCATTTCTTCCCATTGTTTTTTGGCTTGGGTTTTTGTTGTTGTTGTTGCTGCTGCTGCTGTTGCAATGGATGGTCTCATGTACCCCAGATTCTCCTGGATCTGAATATGTAATTATGAATGACCCGATACTCCTGCTTCGATCTCCTAAGTACTATGACCACAGGCATGTACCACCACACCCATTCTTTATTAGTTGTTGTAAAAATTAGTACGTAAAGTCAAGACTGTCCCCATTTCTACCAGTCTGGTTCCAATCTCCCTGGATGCCTTTGGGTATAACCAGTGCCCAAAGGCTATTTGTGAAAATGTCTTCAGTGACAAATAGACCACATGTTGAATATTTAATCTACAAAGTGTGGGCCAGAGATGTAGTTTCGTTGTAGACTTTATTTATTTATTTATTTTTGCTTAGTATGTGCAAGGCCCTAGGTTAACCCCTAGTTCCAAGTATATGTGACATAAATAAAAAATATTAATTGATTTGCAAAGTGCCACTTTGTAGATTGTCATTTGTAGAAATCTGATCTCACTCCTCAATATTTCCCATGCTACAGAATCTTGTAAAAGTTGAAACAGTGAAAAAAACATTTTAAGTACAGGGAAGTCAAGCTGTTGAGATGGCTCGGCAGTAAAGGCACACACCATGAAGCCTGACAATCTGAGTTGAGTTCTAGGAATCTATGTAAAGGAGGGAACTGACTCCAAAATTTTCCTGTGATGTCTGCACATGGACTCCCTACACCAATGATGATGATGATGGTGGTGGTGGTGGTGGTGGTGGTGGTGGTGGTGGTGGTGATGGTGGTGGTGGTGATGGTGGTGATGGTGGTGATGGTGGTGGTGGTGGTGGTGATGGTGGTGGTGGTGGTGGTGGTGGTGATGGTGGTGGTGGTGGTGATGGTGGTGATGGTGGTGGTGGTGGTGGTGGTGGTGGTGGTGGTGGTGGTGGTGATAAACAGAATCAGTACAGCAAGCCTATACCAAGCCCTGCTTATTTCCTGCTCATTGGAGTCCCCCTCCTTTCGTGATAACGATGCACTAAAACCTCCTTGACGTAGCTGATTGCTGGTTCCTCTCCTTGACAGCATATCCGTGTCGGATGGGAGTTGCTGCTCACAACTATCGCCAGAACCATCAATGAGGTGGAGACCCAGATCCTGACAAGAGATGCCAAGGGCATCACCCAGGAGCAGATGAATGAGTTCAGAGCCTCCTTCAACCACTTTGACAGGGTACTGCTCTCTCTCGAGTTGTGTGAAAGGCAGTTATATCTGGAAGACCATGCGTACTGTTGGTCTGAGTCCTTTAAGACACAGGAATTCCAGGCCGGCTTTCAGGTCTCTCTGTAACTGAGGATGACCTTGAGCCCCCGTCCTCCTGCCCCCACTTCCCAGTGCTGGATGATTGCAGGTGCTTGGCAACATGCCCAGCTGGTCACTTTAGATCTTGCTGCTCCAAAAAGTTCACAAGGAAACTGGTTGAGTGATACCAAGGGAACTAGCTATCAAACAAGCACTGTTACGTCCCCATGTCGCGTCAGGTGACCTTACATCAAGGCTTTTGCTTTGTTTCCTGAAGTTAGGGATTTAGCTCAGTTGTAGAGTGCAGGCCTAGCAAAGCACAAGGCCCTGGGTTAAGTCCTTGGCTTGGGAGAAAGAAAAAACAAAGGACAAAATCTACAAAAAGAAACAAATGAGCAAAAACAATGTAGCTTGCTCTGTTTTCTGTAGATCCTCTAACTAGGACACTGTAGTTAATGTCAATGCTTGGCTGTCTTTAGTGAAAGCACCTGCTTGGGCTGCAGAGCTGGCTTGGTGGTAAAGAGGGCGAGCTGTTCTTGCCGAGGACATGGGCTCAGTTCTAACACCCACACAGCGGCTCACACCACCTGTAACTCAGGCTTGTGATCCCCATGCATATACGTGGTACACATGTCCACTCAGGCATAACATAAACATTAGGTAAATAAGTAAACCTCAAATACGTTTAAATGTAGAAAAGGTTTATTTCCAATAAGCACTGGAAACAGAGTTTTCCTGGGGTCGGTTGGGGTGAGATTAGACATTTAGATTACGTCGTGTTCTCGATGTACAGCAACATGGGGCTGTGTGTGGTCCGAGTGGCTTTTATCTTGGCATGCAGGGAGCAGGAACAGGTAAATCTCTGAGTTTGAGGCCAACTTGGTCTACATAGCAAATTCAGGCAGGGAGGTACGTAGGGCAAAGCAGTCGGAGGATGGCAGGATCACGGAGCGCATGGATGGAGAGATCCCTCCACCAGACCTCTGGGTCGCTGACTCTCATAGAGCACAGGTATGGGCAGAGCTGTGTTTCTGAGAAGCTCATTAAAACTCCAGATGGTAATGCGGGTGGGGGCATTGGAGTGAAGAGAAGGAGCAGAAGCCAGATGTGGCTCCTGGAGAAATTAAGGAAGGGGGTTAGGAAGGAACTTTGGGCTCAGGGACAGAAGTGACAAGACCAAGGGCTTGGTGGGAAGGAGACTGATGAGCGACACAGTTATTCCAGACTCCAAGGGCATACAGGAGGAGTGCTCATGCGCCAGCTTGGGAAAGCCGGCCCTCCTACCTGGGCAGTGGGAGACCAGCTTAGTGAAACCAGGCAGTGTGCAAGTAATGATCTCCAGCAAGCAGCCATCTGAGAGGAAGAGAGGAGGGTTCCGACCTACAGGGTTACTGCTCCAAAGCAGCTGCAAGCGCCAGAGCAGGGCACCAAGGGAAGTGGACAGGAGCGCCATGAGCAGAACGCAGGGCTGCAAGGAGGCTGACACTGGGGAGGGCCATGGCCCCTCAGGCCTGAGAGCCAAAACACAGGTTCCAGTCACAGAAGACAGAACTTCTAATTTTCTAAACCGGCCATTTCCTGAGTGAACAAAGTCAACTGAATCGCCAGTAAAGACATATTGGTGTTTAAATGTTAGCTGTCCCTCTTACAACTCTAAGAAAATGTAAACAAGAACATTTTCCATCCCAACCAGAATTTGGTATCAGATATCCTCGTTTACAGAGCTGAGACCACCGCCCACTGGGTTTGGGGGAGAAGCTGAGCTAGGCATGCGGATGAAGCCATTACATCTGGCCCTGGGTTCCATTCCCAGAACTTCATCTGGGTAGTAGTTTCCAAGTTTCTCAGTTCAGATCTAGAAATGTTTGCAATACGTGCCATTACCAATAGGTGGCAGCAGTGAGCTCCTCACTGGCTCCCTTTGCTGCCTTTGATGTGGGTTTTTTCATTATTAGTCTTTATAGCACCTGACCCTTTTCCCTTTCCTTCCTCTTATTTTATTTTGCAGCACCTTGTGTGTGTTAGGCAAGCCACTCTCCCACTGAGTGACAGCCGGGTTTCCTCTGTTAAAGAGACTACTTTATAATATTCTGGTACTGGTGGCTTTGTTCTCCTATAAGTCAGGGGCGACTTCTGAGCTTGGCTGGTCACCCTTTCTCTACCACCTTGCTCACTGGGCACTGAGTCAGGCAGAGCTGTTCATCTCGTCCTTAACTGTTCTCTCTTTGTTCTTTAGAGGAAGAATGGCCTGATGGATCATGAGGATTTCAGAGCCTGCCTCATTTCCATGGGCTATGACTTGGTAAGATGCAAGCTGAAGTTCTACAAAGGTCTGGGACCACACCAGGCCTCCATTGTGGGGAATGTAGATATGATACTTTTCTAATGGGTTTATTTTCATATCACAGAGCAACGCTTTGTGAAAAATCTGCCTATCGTTATGTACAAATAATGCTAAAATGCTAAAAAACTTTACTCAGTACCTGGCAAGGTTTCCTTAGGGTGAAAACATTAAGGACATGGGCTTTCCTGGTAATGTTTAGAAGCCTCATTGATATAACTCACATACTTCAGTGAAACAACTTAAAATGTACACGCCAATGGCATCCAGTTTCCTGAGTTTTAAATGGTGTTTTCCTTTGGTATTTTAGAAGATAGAAGAGGAGAGATTTTAATGGCTGGGGATGATAATGCAAGATTTTAATCCCACTTCTTGGGAGGCAAAGGCAGGCAGATCTTTATGAGTTCCGGGCCAGCCAGAGCTATATAGGGGAGTCTCTGTTTCAAAAAAACATCGAGGGCTGGAGAGATGGCTCAGCGGTTAAGAACACTGACTGCTCTTTCCAGAAGTCCTGAGTTCAAATCCCAGCAACCACACGGTGGCTCATAACCATCTGTAATGGGATCTGATGTCCTCTTCTGGTGTGTCTGAAGACAGCTACAGTGTGCTCATATACATAAAATAAATAATTTTTAAAAAATCAAGAGAGAGGGAGAGAGAGACAGACAGACAGGGGACAGATTATAGAAGTGCTCTGCATTACCCTTTGATGAGTTACATGTTTATCTATTTTTGAAACAGTATCTTGTTAGGTAGCCCAGGTTGGCCTTGAGCTTACTGAGATCCTCCTCCCTCTGCCTCTAACCTTGGGCTTAGAGTCCCAGTGGTGTAAGAATAAATTAAATATACAAATTCATAGAACAAGCCAGACTACCAGGTGACATATGCCCGCATTCCCAGCACCTGGGTATCTCGTGTAGCCCAGGTGAGGTTAGCTGGGAGCTAGCCTCAAACTTACTATCCTTTCTGCTCAACCTCCTGAAAACCAGAACTACAGGTATGCACCTTGATTATATATAAAACAGTGTTGCTTTTTAAGGCTTTTTTTTTTCAGTACTAGGGACATGCTAGTCAATTGCTCTAATACTGAGCTGTACTTAGTCTCTAATGAGCGTTTAAAACATGACCAGCGTTGATTCCTCTGGTAATAAACTAAAGAATGAGCACCATCTTACATAGTAATTCCACTTCCCAACTCTGGCTGAGTTACTCTTCCTAATGATGTAATTAGGAAGGGCAACATGGGCTACAGAAAGGACACACTTCTGATAGGCTGGGGCCTCTGGCAATGATGCTACAACAACATATAAAACTGATTGGAAATGGACCTGAGTCACCCACAAGACGAACACTTTCCAGAGAGTAAAGAGAACCATGAGGAGGACCCATTTCCATTCCAAACCCTGAATCATTTACTGTCTCTGTACCACCTCCCCTTAGGGTGAAGCTGAGTTTGCCCGAATTATGACTCTGGTTGACCCCAACGGACAAGGCACAGTCACCTTCCAGTCCTTCATTGACTTCATGACTAGAGAGACCGCAGACACGGACACTGCAGAACAGGTCATCGCCTCCTTCCGGATTCTGGCTTCTGATAAGGTCTGCTGGGACAGGCTTTCTTTTTTTAAAAAAACTTTTTAAATGATCTTCAACTATCTGGGGTAGTGAGTACACTTGCACATGGGCATTGGTGTGTGTGGTGGTCAGAGGCCTCAGACATCAGTCTTGCCTTCACCTTATTTGAGACGTGGACCCTCTTGTTTCTTGCTGTATATGCAAGGCTAGCTTTTCTGCAAGCTTTCAGGGACTCTCTGGTCTTCTACCTCTCATTTCATCATAAGAGCTCTGGGATTTTAGATGTATACAGTTAAGTCTGGACTTTCAAAAAAGGATCTGTGCGTGTGTGCGTGCATGGTCCGATCTCTCCTTCTCCTTTACAGGGGTTCCAGGGACAAACAGCGTTCTCCAGGCTCATGTGGCCCTTACCCACAGAGCCAGTTCATCAGCTGGATATTTTTAATACAAATTAAGCAGGGGTTTATAGAGAGATAGAAGCTCAGAAAGGAGTAAAGCTTATCCCAGAACATGGGTGAAGGCTTCCCATATGTATATGTTTTTAAAAGTTCCTTCCTTCAATGCCAATCCTACTCTTTAAGTGAAGGTTTTATTTTTCCCCTCACAGTGACATATTTTCATATTTTTAAAAACTAGAGCATGAAAGGGTCTCCATTTTCTTATATTTTTGGTTGTGGGCCTAACCTTTAACAACTAAGCCATATCTCCAGCCAAGGGTCTCCATTTTCTAAAAACATCACTTATGTGAAGTCAAATGGTTCACTCCTATGTTCTCCTCAGTTTATGCTGTGAACCAACGTGACCCATGAGGTGGGGAATTAAAATCGGAATGTTTATGAGAAATGTTGGCAATACTCACTCATGGGCTTTTACAAAGCATCCTGAACTTCCTGCCTGTCTCCTTGCAGACTCGCTCTCTGTGAACCCAGCTTTCGGTCGTTATCTGGTAAAATGGGCAGAGTAGAGTCCTCACCTGTGATCCTCTACAGTGTGAGAAACACGCAGATATTGAGACGGCTCACAGTCTAGGTTCTCTGCATTTAATCTCCTTTTGTGTTTTTTCCTAGCCTTACATCTTGGCAGAGGAACTTCGTCGAGAGCTGCCTCCGGATCAGGCCCAGTACTGCATCAAGAGAATGCCCCCATACTCAGGCCCAGGCAGTGTCCCCGGGGCCCTGGACTACACTGCCTTCTCCTCTGCCCTCTACGGGGAGAGCGACCTCTGATGCTCCTTCTGTAACCCCTGACCCTATCAGAACGCAATAAAGGCTCAAGTGTAGGTTGTTACCTGGAAACTCTGACAAACTTTATTAAGAGGTGTGATAAGCTGGATGAAGTGGTGCACGCCTTTATCCCCCGCCGCTGGGAGGCAGAGGCAGGTCCATCTCTTCGAGTTCAAGGACAGGCCTGGTCTACCTATTGAGTTCCAGGCCCAGCCAGGGATACCCACAAGACCCTGTCTCAAAAACAAACAAACAAACAAACAAACAAACAAACAAACAAACAACGAAAGAGAGACTGGAGTGAAGGAGGGCCTAAGAAGAAAGGTCTGTCTATGAAGTGCTTGCCCTGTAAAGGTGGCTAGCAGGTAAAGGTGCCTGCAGGAAAGTCTAACGACCTGAGTTTGATCCCTGGAGCCCCTGGGGCAGGACGAGAGAACTGAAAATTTCCTCTGGCTTCCACATGCATATGCACACATGCACCAGGACATACGTGACCAGGCACACGCCCAGAGGGTCTTCCTTGCAGCTCATTCTTTCCCTAGGTCAGGCAGAAGCAGTTTCAATGGGTGTGATGTAGTGGTCCTACTCCCACGGGTTTCTTTCTGAAGGTTTAGCTACATGAAATGAAAGGGTAGGTTGGTTTGTTTCTTTGACTAAGATCTTTCCATACTATCCAAAGGGGGCAGTGAAAATGTGGAAATTGAAACATTCAGGATGCATCACCAGGGAAGCAATGGCTTGCTCTTTTGGTATTCCAAGGTCTGGTGAAGGTTTGACGTTTAAAATACATCTCTTTGCCTTTTATGTCCGTGTGGGTATCCTTGGGAGGACACACTGGGGGAGGACATGGTTGGGATTCTAGCATGTTTTTTTTTTTTCTTTCCTTGCTTATTCAGAGATCAGCTGGACTTACCTATAAGTGACATCATTAGTGGAATTAAGCATTACGGGATTGGCCTGCCAGTGGGGGAAAACTGATTGCTCAGAAGATGTTTAACACTTTTTTCCTGAGACAGTGTTTCTCTTTGTAGCCCAGGCTGGCTTCAAACAGACAGTCTTCCTGCCTCAGCTTCCTAATTACAGGGAGAGTATGGATATATGTCAGTCTGGCCCCCTTTTAATAATCAAAACGTTTTTGGTTTTTGGTTTGTTTGATTGTTTGTTTGTTTTGAGAGTCTAATGTAGTCCAAGTTGACCTTGAACTCCTGATCCTCCTGCCTCTGCCTCCAAAGTGCTAGACTTACAGTGTGTCCCCAAGTCAGGCTCATTAAAATCTAAAAATTATTTTATTTATTCTGTTGTTATATCTTAACATTGTGTGTGTGTGTGTGTGTGTGTGTGTGTGTGTGTGTGTGGTCAGAGGACAACTTCTGGAAGCTGGTTCTGTCACATGTAAGTCCCAGGGATCCAACTCTGGTTGTCAGGCTCGGTGGCAGGTGCCTTTACTTCCTGAGCCTTCCTGTTGGCTTTCCTCAACATATTTGGATAATTAAGTTCATCAATTTTAATTATGTAAATGTGTGTTTTTGTGTGGTTATGTGTATCCACACGAGTGTAGGCACATGAGAAGCTCAGAGGTATTGGATCTTCTGGAAGTGGAGTCACAGGCAATTTTAGGTTACCAGACCCAGATGCCGAGAACCGAACTCTGGCCTTCTGAAAGGGCAGTTAGTCTCCTTAACTTCTGAGCCATCTCTTTAGCCCTTATTAATGTTCTTGAAGTGGAGTTTTCAGTCATCTCTTCACTGTATTGGAGTGGACGGTCGGATTTGGGGGTGGGGGTGGGTGATCTTTCTGGGATTAGAAGTTGGCAGAGATGGAGGTGGAGTCAAGAAGAAAAAGGAGGTTTCTGTTACTGTCTCTTGATTTCCTGATGCCCACATTTTCCCCCTAGAGCCTTTCATAGAAGTTTCAGAAAGACAGCTCTAAGTGCTTTGTACTTACTTAATAAGGAGCTTGCTATAGCTGTTCCCAATGAGACTAGAAAGCTATAGCCTAGGGCACTAGGTAGAGCTCCCCCATGCGGAGTAAAGGGCTGCCATTCTCAGAGAAAGGAGGTGAAGTTTTCCTCCATGGCCCCTTTGCATTCCTTTGCTGCCTTCCTCCTGGGAGTCAATAGTACTAGAAGTTAGACCTTCTCCTCTTGGATGGGGCAGTGTCTAGGTCCAGCCCGGCTCTCCTGAAGGACACAGGATATCATCTGTGCTCCTGCTTGGTGTCTTCGCCTGGTGAGTGTGTGTTAATTTTCCACTCCTGTTGTCCAAACCTATATTACACGTCACCCCTCTTCACCACACCCCCCCTCCCTGGCCCCCGCCCCCAGAGTTTCCATCATGCAGACAGCTTGCAGTAAATAAAGAAGAAACACCTGTTAAATGTTGGTCCTTGACGACTAGAAAATGAGCTATAAACAAACGAAAACAATTGCTAATTGCAGTTAAAGTGTGAATGGAAAGGGAACAAAGTGTCTAACTGAGTCTGTTTCCTTGGGTTTGATAAGTTTCTGCCTGGAAATTTGTTCTTCTTTTCATTTACCAGTGTTTGCTGATAACCTTACTGACTTTTCACCTTGGCCCATTTTCTTAATTTGCTTCATAATTATTAAGTAGTTGACAGTTTGAAAAGTCTCTGAAATACCTGGGCCTTTGAGTTTAATAGCAGGTGTTTTGGGGTGGTGTGGGGAGGGGAGGGGGTGAGCTTTTGACTATTATATGTGAAACAGGTGCTATGCTCTAACCAGAACTGTGGAGGAGAATCCAGGAAGTCATTCCTCTTAACTAGGAACTTGTGTTTCAGGGTGGCCCTAGGCAACCCATCTCTCTAAAATTTTTTGACCTGTCTATAATATCCCGCAAGGGATTGGATCAGTACTACCTAGTGATATGTGAGAAGAGGAATAAACCATGAAAAACAATAAAATATTTATACCACCATCCTACAAGTTGTTTTATTTCTGATCACAAATTATCAGTTAAAGTTGCCAAAGTGTTTTTTTAAATCATTTTAAAGGATATGCAGGCAATTTGATTAGCTGTAAGCAGACTTCTCATATTCTGAAAGCATTCAGTTGGTGTTGCATTTGCCTCCCTTAAAGAGTAAGAGATGCTTCTTTAAAAGGGGAACAAGAATACCCTTGGCAGGGAATAGGGAGGCAAAGATTAAAACAGAGACAGAAGGAACACCCATTCAGAGCCTGCCCCACATGTGGCCCATACATATACAGTCATCCAATTAGTCAAGATGGATGAAGCAAAGAAGTGCAGGCTGTCAGGAACCGGATGTAGATCCCTCCTGAGAGACACAGCCAGAATACAGCAAATACATAGGCGAATACCAGCAGCAAACCACTGAACTGAGAACGGGACCCCCGTTGAAGGAATCAGAGAAAGGTCTGGAAGAGCTTGATGGGGCTCGGGACCCCATATGAACAACAATGCCAAGCAACCAGAGCTTCCAGGGACTAAGCCACTACCCAAAGACTATACATGGATTGACCCTCATAGGTAGCAATGAATAGCCTAGTAAGAGCACCAGTGGAAGGGGAAGCCCTTGATCCTGCCAAGACTGAACCCCAAGTGAATGTGATTCTTGGGGGGGGGTGGTAATGGGGGGAGGATGAGGAGGGGAACAGCCATATAGAAGGGGAGGGGGAGGGGCTAGGGGGATGTTGGCCCGGAAACCAGGAAAGGGAATAACATTCGAAATGTAAATAAGAAATACTCAAGTTAATAAAGAAAAAAAGGGGGGGGGGTGAAGAGTCAGAGATGGTTGGTAGAGTGCTTACCTAGCATACATGGAGCCCTGTGTTCCCGCAGGAGTGTGTAAACCAAGTTTGGTGGCCCCTGCCTATAATCCTAGTATTGTGTGGGTAAAAGCAGGGGGATCGGAAGCTCTAGGTTGTCTTTACCTACACAAGGAGTTCCTAGACGGCCTGGGTTACACGGATGAGACTCTGCCTCGAAAAGAAAAATAAAGGAAGGATGGGGGATCTCATTTATAGCATGTGGTACGCTGGTGATGGGGAATTGGAACTGACCCACTTCAGGCTGAGTGGTACATGATTTAAGAGGAATGTTTAAACAACAGGTCAGTACGGAATTCCCAGGAGATACATATTTATTAGATGCATTTAACCCAGTTCTTCCAGGTTTCACAGTATGACTGTCTGGACTATGACTCAGACATCTGCGTTTTTTATAAACGCCACAGGCCATACTACTTAACCCTCAAGTGAGGGCCTGTGGCTTAGAGGAAAGTCCATTTGACAATCAACACTGGTAGAAATTAGAAAAGCCCTCACTGAGGAGCTTAATAGGAAGATGGACAACTGCCCAGGCCAGGTCTTTGTGTTGTCTCTTTGTCATTATAAAACTGCTTGGTCATAGCCAGGCATGAGGCTCCTACCTGCAAGGCCAGCGCTTGGGTGGTAGAGTCAGGAGGATTAGCAGTCCAAGGTCACCCATCCTTGGGAGTCAGACTCTCCGGGTCTATGTAAGTCTCTGTTTCAAAGCAAGTTCCCACGACAGCAGTGTGGGCCTCTCTACTGAGAAAACAAACAGAAAACTTGCTTGGGAGGCCATCAAGGCACATGGGTAACTCCTTTTGTATGGCTAGGAACTTCCTGGAAGGGAAGCCACGGAGGCAGATGGATAGGAAGTGGGTCATATGGGCCTTTGCAAGACAAGAGCAGAGAAGGAAGAAGAGTCACACAGAATCTTACACAGAAGGCAGAAAGTCCCTATGAATACTCAGTGTGAACCTTGAAATGGTACAATGGTCAGAACCTAATTAGAAAGAATTGAATTGAGGATAGGGAAGACAAAGAACGAGACTTCAGAGGGTAGGAGGACTTTGCATTTGTTGGCATTTCCTCTAGGCTCCGCCCCACAGTTACCTAGCAATAGCTAGGTGTGCCCGACAGCTGGCCCCTCCTCACTCTCTTCTCTTGCTCCCTTACCCTCTACTTCCTCTCTCCCCATTCCTCTCCCCTCTCTCTCGATCCAGGAGCTCATGCCCCACCCCTGCCCCAGTCTTTCTCTGTCCCTACTCCCCTCCCCATAACCCTAAATAACTCTATTCTATACTATACTGTCCTGTGGCTGGTACTTCAGGGAGAAGGGATACCTCAGCATGGGCCTGCAGAGGCACCCCCCTTCCTCCACGCCATACCGTGCCTCCACTAAACACATCCCTGGCTTTTTTTTTTCTTTTTATAAAACGCAACAGCACTGACCCAGCAGCAGGCCACAGGCTGTGCTAGTTATGTCAACTTGACAAACTAGGCTTACCTGAGAGAACCTCAATAGAGAACGTGCCTCCGCGAGATCTTGCTGCAAGGCATTTCTACGTTAGTGATTGATGGAAGAGGGCCCCGCCCATTGTGGGAGGTCCCGGCCAGCCTGGGTTCTAGAAGGAAGCAGGCTGAGCAGACTAGGGCGAGCAAGCTAGCAAGCAGCAATTGCTCTATGACCTCTACATCAGCTTCTGCCTCCAGGTTCCAGCCCTGTTTGAGTTCCTGTCTTGATTTCTCTTCAGTGATGAGCTATGCTGTGAAAGAATAAGCCAGATAAACCCTTTCCTCCCCAACCTGCCTTTTGGTCATGGTGTTTCACCAGGGCAATAAAGACTATGACAGGCACCACTGGGGGGGAAAAAAAGGACAGATCAAACAGGGTGAAGGAGAACTAAAATCTGTACCAGAACTGGACTTTTTAGTCATTTATTTTGACACGGGGTCTCACTCTAATATAAGACAGTATCCGATTCAGGGTGCTGTCCCTGACCCTCCTTATATCTCATTGCTAACAGTGAGAGGAATTAGCAGCTATCGAGTTCTGCTCTTAATTCGGACATTTAAGCTGATTAACTGTCGTGAACAACAGCTTTCAGAAGCTTTGTCTTTAAACCAAGCCGTGTCGAGGCTGATTAACTCATTAGGACTTGAGCAAAGGTGGAGAGTGTGGAATGTTTCAGGCCCACCACCTACTTAAATTTATCTTGGACTGTTTTAGTCTTCTAAACAGTCATTCATAGCCAGCCTCTGTGTCAGACTTAATACCTCGTGATTAGAAGGCTAAAAACCTTTTGGGCTGTATTAACAAAACACATGCTTCCATCAATCAAAAGTCTAATACCATCAGATAGCCCTCTGAGGCAGATAGCAGAGGTTTCCCCACTGTGCTGTAACCAATGTATTTGTAACATGTCAGATTTCAAAGAAACCCAGAACAAGGCTCACTCAATACCTGTGGCTCCTCTCATCACTTCTCTCCATGCCCCAACCTAACCTCTCCAGCCAAGGGCTTTCCCCCTTCCCCTTGCCCTTCCCCTTCCCCCTTCCCCTCCCTCTTCCCCTCCCTCCTCTTCCCCTCCCTGCTCTTCCCTTCCCTTCTCTTCCCTTCCCTTCCCTTCCCTTCCCTTCCCTTCCCTTCCCTTCCCTTCCCTGTGCTTCTCATTCCTATAAAACTGCCAGGTCAGCCCTGTCTTCTCTTGACCCCTCTCTTCCCCTCCCTCCTCTTTTTCCTCCCTTGACCCAGTTCAGACTCTTCCAGATACCTCCCTTGTATTTACAATAATAACCTCCCCAATCATACCTTGGATTGGTCGTATACTCACTTTTTAATCCATAAAACATCTTGAATTATGAAGTTTTCTTTTTTTAAAAGATTTATTTATTTATTATATATATAAGCACATTGTAGCTGTCTTCCCACCCACTAGAAGAGGGCATCAGATCTCATTACAGATGGTTGTGAGCTGCCATGTGGTTGCTGGGAATTGAATTCAGGGCCTCTGGAAGAGCAGTCAGTGCTCTTAACCACTGAGCCATCTCTCCAGCCCAAGTTTCCTTTGTTTTATTAACCAACTAAATTTATCAACAAACTTCGAAGGATAGGTGATAATCCCTCCCTCCCTCCTATTCTTTCCTAACCCATTCCATATCTCCCCTCCCAGGTATAGCCATCTTTAGTAAGGTGTATAAAACATGCTTGGAGTCTCAAGAAAATTACCTCACGATCCAAACTATGGCAGCCAGGCAAAAGCATTGTTTCTGTAGAAGTGTGTGTAGCTGCACTTGAGGGAGCAAGCGCACCCAGGGAGTGGGTTCTCACTGGGTTTATATTCCTACCACAAGGTGGCTTAGCATTCTTATGAGCCTGGTTAATTTAAAGCTACTCAGTAAGAAGAAAGCAATTTTCTCAAGACTCAGACCCTTGAAGAATCTGATTCCCCACCACCCCCAGCCAAATAGCTTATGTGCAGTTTTTAAAAAGAGTTTGTCAGCTGGGTGCGGTGGCACATGCTTTCAATTCTAGTAGTCAGGACACAGAGGAGGGTGGATCTCTGTGTTTTAGATGCCAGTCTATATTGCAAGTTCCATTCCAAGCAGGGCCATATAATGGGACTATCTCGAAAAACAAGCAAGCAAGCAAACAAATAAAAAATGGAGTTTGTCTTGCTTAACTCTCTTTGATAGAAAAGATGATGGCACAGGGGCTAGAATGATGGTTCAATGGTTAAGAACACTTGCTGGGTTTACAGACGACTTTGATTTGTTTCTACCACCCACCACAGCTCATGACCTCCAGTTCCTCCAGTTCCAGCAGACTTAACTCATTTCTTTGGCCTCTGGTAAAATAAATAGAAAGAGAAAAAGACTCTATTTACGTCTTCTACACAAGGATGCTACAGATATTCTTATACATTTTAAAGATTTACTTTTTATGTTATGTGTATGAGTGTGTACCTGAATGCATGTGTGTACGTCATGCAGGTACCTAAGGAGGCCAGCAGATGGCACTGTATCCCTTGAAACCTGAGTTACAGAAGCTTGTGAGCCTTCAGGTGGGTAATGGGAACCATATCTGGTCCTCTACAAGAGCAGCAAGCGCTTTTCACGGATGAGCTTCCTCTTCAACCTATGCTATAACTTTAAAGTTTACTAATTGAGTCGGGGGTAGGTGGCTTATTCCTATAATGCCAACACTTAGAAGGCTGGGCAGACAGATTGCCTGTTTGAGGGTAGCCTGGGCTACTAAACAGTTCTAGGATGGTTTAGATAACAATGGGAGACCATTGGAAAAACCAATCAAATAAATAAAAACGGTGGTGGAATTAAATACATGGAAATGTTAGACTTCATTTTCCTTCCATGAACACAGCCTTGCTATGTAGCCCAGGCTAGGCTGGAACTCATAAGCCTACTGCCTCATTCTCTTAAATGCTGGGATTATAGGCCTGTACCACTAACTACCCCTGTTCCACCACTCCTGGCTTTATGTATCTTTTTATTCTTCTAGATACATTTGCTTTTAATCTCTTTACCCATAACCCACCTTACTGAACTATCCTTTGTTTTTAAAACACTGGGGGAAAAGATGCTGTGTCTTGCAGGTCTTGATGATAAACAGGAGGCCAATTCAAAGCCAAACTGTACTATATACTAAAATTCTATATTAAAATATGTTGTATTTAAATGTATTTCCTCTGACCCTTCCTTTAAGACCCAGCTACTGTGTGTGTGTGTGTGTGTGTGTGTGTGTGTGTGTGTGTGTGTGTGTGTTGTATGCATGTCTGTGCGCTGAGATGAACGAGCCCCTGGCTTGCAGAGCCCAAAGGAGAACATCTGTATCTTCCTTTCTCACTACCTTATTTCTTGACCTAGGATTGTTTTCTGAACCTGTAGCTCACTGGTTTTTCGTTCAGGCCGGCAGCTAGCGAAACCCAGAAATCTTCCTGTCTCTGTGTCTCATAGAAAATACCCAGGTACTTAGTTGCCTGTCTTTTGGGACATTTCCTATTTTTTTTAATGCTTATTTATTTATGCAGAGTTCTTATTGGCCCACTTGTGCAAGTGTGTATCTCAACGTTTTACATATAGGTACTCAATGTTTACTATCAGCGTGGCCATTAGCATCTACAGTACCTCAGAATTTCCATCGAACATTCACGGGTTTTTATTTTATTTATTTATTTATTTATTTCGGAGCTGGGGACCGAACCCAGGGCCTTGCACTTGCTAGGCAAGCAATCTACCACTGAGCTAAATCCCCAACCCCTACGGGTTTTTATTTTAATCCCTATTACAAGCCTATAAACTAATAGTCACTTTCATTTTAGTCTTGTCTGTGGGTGAGGGAGACAAGATATTTAGTGTCAGCAAAACTAAGCTACAATCGGTTTTCTGACTTCAGATTCCCGGCGCCTGATACTGCACCACTGGTGCGAGTGTATGTACTATGGATTTTTCTACTACAACTTGGAGCAGCCTTTGGGAGGCATTTCCGGAACTCAGAGAAGAGACGCTCCGGTCTCCATAGGGACCCAGTACTCAGGACTACATCTCCCATAGGGCCACGGAGCAAAGCCTCCGGCGATTGGTTACTCCCAACAGCCTATACATAGCGGCGAGGAACTAGTGAGGACCAATCGCATGCCGAGGAGGGGGCGGGCCCTCCTGCGGGAGGCTAGATTGAGCGGAGAGCTAAGGGCCCTGCGGGGGCCTGTGGCCGTGTCTACGTAGTCTACTCCTTTAGTCTTACGTTGAGGCCTTGGCAGTAACGCGGACCTCTGCGCTTGGGAGTTAGGTAAGAAGCGCGTGCCCGAGGTGCAGTACCCGGAGGCCCGGTGTGTCTGCTCTGGAGCTTCAGGGATCTCGTGAGCCAGTTCGTCAGGCCACTAAACGCTGGCTGGAGTCGCCTGCGGTAGGATTCTTTGGAGATCAAGCTTTCTTTGCTTGAAGAGGACGTTTGGCGGCGTGTCGCCTGCGCTGGTGCAGCCGGGTAACTCCTCCACCCAGGTCTAGCGGTTCTGTGGGTCCCTCCGCTCTTCGGTGGTGGTGGGGGCGGTCCTTGCTGGGTCTCTTTCGTCCCTCACCCACACGCGCATGGTCTGGTCCCGGAGCGTTGCCTTTAGCGCCGCAACTACAAGCAACAACTTCCAGCAGGGCTCCTGGAAAGTTTTGCATGATGTAACCGTATTCAGTAAATATTTACCGATCGCTGTCTGCCAGAGACTAGTTCAGAAGCTGGGAGACAGTAAGGCAGTCTAGACAGTTGAACCACGTGGGTTTTTAGTTTTCTTTTCTACTCTTTTGCAAACTCCACGGTTGGCTTGACCGGATTCCCAGTACCCAGGGCTGGGGATGGGAGGTGGAATAGTAATCGTAAATGATTCTGATATTGGTGGCACCGGCTTCCACAATGAGAAAAGACACAAAGGGAGTATAATTTCAGTTTTGAGTGTCTTAAATATTTGGGCAGAGATTCCCGTAAGACGTGTGAGGTAAGACGTAGAAAGGAGAAAATTAGTAATAAGGACATCAGGTTGTGCCTGCAGGCTGGCAGGAAGCCCTCGTTTAATCCCTAGCTCTGTGTAAAACTAGACTCGGAAGTAGAAGAATCTTAAGCTTAAGGCTTTTCTCTGCCACATAATGAGTTCAAGACCAGCCTGGGTTACATGAGACTGTCTGTCTGTCTGTCTGTCTGTCTGTCTCTCTCTCCCTCTTTCTTTCTTTCTATTTATTTATTTTTGATCCTGTTTATTTTTAAGACAGAACAGTGACTGTGTTATGGCATGGTGTGTAGTCCTAGGAAGAGGGTTGCTATAAATAATATCACTCTTTTTCATAGGTCTATGACATAGTCTTTTAGGGCTTCAGGCTTCTTTCTTTCTTTTTAGGAAAGGAAGAGCAATCTCTATTGCTGTCAGCAGAAAGCCTCTGAAATTTAGAATAGATTGAATAGTGAGTGATCCCTTTGCAGAAAAATGGAAGAAAACGGTTGAACATTTGCACCTGACCCTGCTTCTCCACTTTCCTCCATGGTTGAACATTAATTTCTAGGTTTCTTACCTCCTTACCTGTGGTTTAGAAATATTTCTGCTTCTTTCCCCTGTGTGTTGGCATTACAGCCATGTTTTAACATCCTAAAATCTCTTAGTCACTGATGTCCAGCTTTTGTTTTTTGTTTCTCTCTGCATTATTTTTTATCATATTGTCAAGTCTTAAGGAAGATCTAAGATTGTTGAACTTCCAGGTTGAACTGAAAGCTGATGTTTCCTGAGCTGTGGATATGGTTCAGTGGTGGTGGAATGCTCACTTATTGAGAATCAAGGCCAAGAGTTAATCCTTCCAGCAAGTGGTCAGAGAGAGAGTCTAACCTCAGACCCTTTGTATGAGAAAGTTTCAACTGCAGCTTCTAGTGATTTCTTGGTTTCTTCCTTGCATGTTTTTATGAACTTAGCTAAGAACGATTAATGGGAGAATGTATAAAAGGAGCCAGTGAATTGTTAGCATCTCAAATCTTCTGCCCTTTAAAAATTAATGTGAAAAAAAATATTTCAAAAATGAGATAATATGTAAACAGATGCCTATAAAATGTAGCAAATCAGTTCAAACTAGAGATTAGAGGCCCCGCCTCCCCCAACCAATGAAAGACGTTCTGCAAGGAACTTGTGGGGCAGATATTAAAATAGCCAAAGTGGGGAACTGCTGAGAAAGCGTTGAGGTAGTGCTTACAGTGCAGACAAGAGAAGTATGTTTTGTTCCACTCCATTTTGTCCTGTGAGAGGGGAGTCCTTTGCAGACCCATGTGAAGGCCATTCTCTCCAGAGGAGCCGTGTTCCTGACACTGCAGTCACTTACATGCACATATCAGGAACAAATCATCTTATATCTTCTTATTCTTTAAGTTGCTTGGTTTTCATTTGTTTGTTTGCAGTGCTGGGGATCTGCTGTAAGACTTCGTACACGCTAGGAAACTATTTACCCTGAGCTGTATCCCCAGTCTTAGGTAGTTCTCAGGTGCCCTCTGACTTTGTGTTCCTTTCATCATCTGATGGGTGCTATAACCAGTTAGTCCTACGTCCATTTTTCCTTTCGGATATTTGCTGTGAATACAATTGGCAGCAAGTCAAGAAAAGGAAGAAAAAAGAAAAAAGAAAAAACAAAACCTAAAACAACAAAACACCCTATCCTACAAGGCTGTAGGATCTACTCAAACTGGGGAAAATACAATGTGATCTCACTCCTTGGGCTTATTCACCAGGACAGTTCTTGGACTCTTTTCTGTATAGCACTTACTTACATGTACACAGATATTAAACATAAAGCTATTTCTGATTGTCTACTGGGAGTTACTATGAAACATTGTATTCTTGTATTCACCCTTAAAGATGTGTCAAGAATCCATTCTACTTAGAGTCAGAGCAGTTATCACGTCCCTATTTTTCCACCAAGATTACAGATAGAATCTTCTCTATTAAGTTGTAAACCACACAGAATATTCTAGATCTAATGAACTGAACACAGAAACTTTAGGGCGGGGTTCTTTACAGAAGAATAACATTTCAGTGAATGCCCACAGTGTGCTAAGGGAAAGGACAATCATTAAGAGGATTTGGTTTTAACTTTACTTATTGTTTGAGGGATGGTTCGGGTATGTTGGTTTGTAGCTGTTGGTTAAAGTCTCAGGAGACCTGGTCTTTCCTCCCACCACAGCGAGGTAGAGACTCCGGCTCTCAGGTTTACACCGTAAGTACATTTCCTACCGAGTCTTTTCCTTGGCCCAAGGGGATTTACATTTAATAGAGGGTTCTGATGGTAATTAGGAATGCTGGTCTCTAATGATAATTAGACCTAGTAAAAGATAACCTCCTACTAGAAGAGTCAGTGGCCTCTTATGATAAAGTGTACATTTTTACTCTTTAAGGATAATAAACATATGGATGATGTAGAATTGTACTTTGTTGTTGTTTTGAGAAAGAGTCTCATGTAGCCAAGGCTGGCCTCTGAACTCACTATATAGCAAGAATAGCCTTGAAGTCCTGATTCTCCTGCTTCTGACAGTGTTGGAATTACCGGAATGTACCACCAAGCCCAGCTAGCAATAAATTTTCAAGGGCCTAAGTTGCAGAGTTTTGTCTTTAATTCCCACTTATTTATTGTGTATACTCTTTTAATCAATTTGTATTTACTACTCATGATTCTCTTGCTTCTGTAGACTCTTTCATATATAACTATGTAGTTATGTATTTCCTTCTAGATTTCAGAATTTGTATGTGTGGGGGTTTGGTTTTTTATGGTATACAGTGAACTGTTGCAAAGATGGAGATTTACATAAATATAGTAGTTAATTGTTTCTGCCTTTTTCCTATCTATCGATCTATCTATCCATCTATCCATACACTCCAGATTCCCCTCCAGTCCATCCCCCCAGGGTTCCCCATCCCATTCCTTCTCCCCACACTTCCCTCACTGCATTCTCCCCCTCCTCAATACCCACCCCACCAGACCTCTAAACCTTCTGGGGCCTCCAATCTCTTGGGGATTAGGTGCATCTTCTCTGACTGAACCCAGACCCGGGAGTCCTCTGCTGTGTGTGTGTTGTAGGCCTCATCTCAGCTGGTGTATGCTGTCTGGTTGGTGATCCGGTGTCTGAGAGATCTTGGGGGTCCAGGTTAATTGAGACCTCTGGTCCCCCTACAGGATTGCCCTCCTCCTTAGCTTCCTCCAGCTTTTCCCTAATTCAGCCAAAGGGGTCAGCAGCTTCTGCTCATAGGTTGGGTGCACATATCTGCATCTGATTCTTTCAGCTGCTTCTTTGGGTCATTTGGAGAGCAGTCATGGTAGGTCCCTTTTTGTGAATGGCCATAGCTTCAGTAATGGTGTCAGGTCTTGGGGCCTGTTTCTGCCTTTTATGTTCATTCACTGACCCACTAAGAACCAGTTATATTGGTCTAATTATCATTAGAGACCAGCATTCGTAATTACCATCAGAACCCTCTCTTAAACGTAAATCCCCTTGGTCCGAGGAGAAGGCTCAGTAGGAAAATCTGGTCAGTATGCTTAGTGCACTGGGACTTTTGGGGGTGAGGTTCAAGACAGGGTTTCCCTGTGTAACAGAGCTCTGGCTATCTTGAAGTTCACTAGGGTGCCTTCCGACTCAGAGATCCACCTGCCTCTGCCTCCTGAGTGCTGTGTGGTATGCACCACTGTGCCGGGTTGAGTAGGACTTACTTTAGAGTCCACACTGGTAGGTCTCGTGATCTGAGTAGGCAGGTGGTTATTTTCAGGGAGAGGAGAAATCAGATAATAGTGAGACTTGGAGTTTACATTTCTGGGAAGGACATTGTCAGTCACAGAAATAGGGATGTGAGCCAATACATTGAGATTGGTTTTGGAAATTAGATTGAATAATTGGGTATTCTGGGGGAAAATGTCAGGTATGGATAGTTTGAAGCTTGGTCCTCAGCTCAGATTGATTGGTATCTTCAGTAACTAATAGGTCATTGGTTACTGTAGAAAGTAATTTTTTGAAGAGTGGCACAAGAGGAAGCCATATCAGGAAGATGAGGAATCTGCATGTTGGAGATGGGAAGTGGTAGATTAGGGCCACAGGAAGTATTGGGATGTTGCTGATCATATACTCTGTTGGTACTATATTATTACTGTTGCTGTGACAACTACTGTATAGTGAAGGTAACTTAACAGAAACTTTACTTGGGCTTAGTGTTCTAGAAATAATAAGAGTCTGTCATGGTGGGGAAGGAAGCATGGTAGCAAGTGGCGGGAGGATCATGGCTGCAGGAGCTGGAAGATACATTTTACATTTTGACCACAGACAGGAAGCAGAGAGAGTAGAGTGAGACTGTATTCTCAAAGCCCCTAAACCTCCCCAACAGCACAACCAACTGGGACCAAGTGTCAAGTGCCTGACACTTTTAGGGACATTTTCTGTTCAATCATCATGGTACAGAGACAAGGAAATAGCCCAGCTGCAGGAGGAATTTGAGGAGCTTCTAACAGAAGCCATTTGCGTTAGGTTGGTCACTTGTAGAGTGAAAAGGATGAATTAGCAGACGCTGGAGGGATTGAAAAGATGAGCCAGAGAGGCCTCGTTTGTGACCTTCCAGTAGTTCTGAGAAGGCAGGACGGAAGGTAGAGAAGAATGCAGTTGGGAGCTTTTCGGGAAGCAGGCAGAGAGGTGGGGAGCTGGAGGTGCGGGGGGGGGTATTATTTCCTAGAGCAGAGGTGAGTCAGGATCCCCATGCTAGGACTGCTACTGATTCTGGCAGTGGGTGAACGAGTGAGAGTTGAAGCTAACACTTCGAAGGTCAGGTTGGAATTACCAATCTTTTTCCACTGTAATAGCTTTATAGAGTTAACAAAGAAAGCCCCGAAGAGTTAGTGCTTAGGCCCCTTAAACGATTGTTGACTTTTCCTGAACTCTGAGACAGAACTCGCTAAGCCTGCTTCACTTTTGTCTGGGGATTCATCTGTGCTTTGTGGTATGTAAGACAATTGATTGTATAGAGATGTATCATCGTTTTTTGCCAGCAGTGTTCCGATCCTTGTCCTTACCTCTTTCATGAGCTCCGTGCTGTGAGTTATGGGCTCTGCCTCTTTCTTTTTCCTCTTGTGGTGTTGGAGGTCAGACTCAGGTCTTACACACCATGCACTGTCTACCCTTACGTAAATCCTGTCGTTGTAAAAATATAAAAAGTAGAAAAAGTATGGTGTCTTTTATCCCCCCGACACCGCGGTACCCCAAGATATCTGCTAGATATCTTGGTGGAAACATAACCCAACTCCGTGGTGGTGCCCAGTGTCTCCGCACACTTTCCTACACTCAAACCGTCACATAAAAGAACATACAGCACAATAACCTTGGGCCCAATTGATAAGATATAATTGCCCACCTAAACATACAAAGCCCAGTACCATCCATCCCTTAAGAACATTAATAACGGCCTGGAGAGATGGCTCAGCGGTTAAGAGCACCAACTGCTCTTCCAGAGGACCTGAGTTCAAATCCCAGCAACCACATGGTGGCTCACAACCATCTGTAATGGGATCCGATACCCTTTTCTGGTGTGTCTGAAGACAGCTACAGTGTACTTATATATAATAAATCTTTAAAAAAAAAAAGAACATTAATAACACAGAGGGGAACCTTAACATCAGTCTCCATTGTTGTCCCTTGGCTCTTCTCATTCCCACTGCTGTCTCTTCCCCTCTTCCTTCAAGTCTCCTCCTCTTCCTCCAAACTTCTCTCCCGCCCATCCTTCCATCTCATCCAGTGACAGGCCTCCTTCTATCCTGTACCTGCCTCTCACCTGTATTTTACAAATTCAATGGAGAGAAGGTTCTGGTGAAGTCACCTGTGTCCTGAGTATGTGATTGTCCTTGGGGCAGTGGAATTAGCATCAAAATACAGATAACTCCAGGGCAAACCACCACAAAATGCCCAACATAGCTTCTTTCATTCTTTAAAATCAGTTTTTACTTTCTTTAAAGGAGAGATGAAGAAAACCCTGCAGGATGAGATTGAAGCCATTCTTCGGAAGAGGATTATGGTGCTAGATGGCGGGATGGGGACCATGATCCAGCGGTACAAACTAAGCGAAGAAAATTTCCAAGGTCAAGAGTTTAAAGACCACAGCAGGCCACTGAAAGGCAACAATGACATCTTGAGTATAACTCAGCCTGATGTTATTTACCAGATTCATAAGGTGAGTTATTTCCAGGCCCTTAAACGTTTGAGCAAGTTATTTCATGTGTCAGTCTCAGACTGCTGTGGCCTTTGCTCTAGAGAACATGAAGAAAGGACGTGATGTATTTGAAAAGCTGGTGATTTATTTGAAAACCAAGTAAAAGTTACAAGTAAAAGTGTCCACTGTGGAGTTGGGGATTTAGCTCAGTGGTAGAGCGCTTGCCTAGGAAGCGCAAGGCCCTGGGTTCGGTCCCCAGCTCCGAAAAAAAGAACCAAAAAAAAAAAAAAAAAAAAAAAAAAAAAGTGTCCACTGTGTTGGACACTTGGGGTAAGCAGATGATAAAGACAGGGTGTTTTGTTTATTGTTTGTTTGGTTTTTGGTGGTTAAGCATTTAAACTTTTTTTGAAAAACCATAAATTGTGGAATAAATTAGAAGTTCCATGTTTGTCTATTAATAACTTGTTAAGAGATATTGGGTGGGTCTTAGTTTGTGCTGCTATAAAAATTCTCAGATTGGGTGGCTCAAACAACATTTCTGTTTGTCTGTCTGTCATCCGTCCATCCATCCATCCATCCATCCACCCATCCACCCATCCATCCATCCATCCACCCATCCACCCATCCACCCACCCACCCATCCATCCATCCATCCATCCATCCACCCATCCATCCATCCATCCACCCATCCACCCATCCACCCATCCATCCATCCATCCATCCATCCATCTATGTGTGGGTTTTTTTATTTTTTAAGGATTTATTTGTTTATTGTACATATGTGAATACACTGTAGCTGTATCAGAAGAGGGCATTGGATTCCATTACCGATGGTTGTGAGCCACCATGTGGTGCTGGGAATTGAACTCAGGACCTTTAGAAGAGCAGCCAGTGCTCTTAGCCGCTGAGCCATTTCTCTAACCCCCTATGTGTGGGTTTTTTGACTGTATGTAAGCATTGTATAATGTTATTTAATATATATGGGTTTTGACTATATGTTTGTATGTGCATCATGTGTGTGTCTGGTGCCCAGGGAAGCCAAAAGCAGGTGTCAGACCCTCTGGAACTGGAATTTCAAATGGTTGTGAACTGATGTGTGGGTATTGAGAATCAAACCCTTGTCTCCTGGAAGAGGACCCAGTACTCTTTAACGATCGAGCCCTTTCTTCAGGCCCCAGCATTTTATTTCTTATGGTTCACAACAGTGGGAAAGCACATCATTGAGATGCCATTAATCTGGTGTTTGCTGAGGGCCCTCTTTTGCTTATCATGGGCATTTCTTTCCATTGTATGGTAGGGTGCAGCAAAAGAAAGCAGATTTGTTTCTTCTAGTGGGGTATGCTAAGGTCTCTCACTGCCAAGATTCATATGTTAAATTTTAATATGACTTTAGGAGGTACCCTTAAATTTGTTTTGTTTTTTAACACACACATACACACACATACTATATATAAATTAATATATTAATAGATTGTAAGTATATAATGTATACATTATATGTTTTATAAAACATATATAATTGAAGTTTATGTATGATTTGGGTCCATGTATGTCTATACTGCATGCATGGATGTCTAGTACCTGTGGAGCCTGTAGAAGATGTCTGATCCTCTGGGACTGTAGTCACATATGGCTGTGAGCCACCATAGGAATGCTGGGAATAAAGGCATGCTCCTTAGAAGAGCAGCCAGCTCTTAGCCTTAGAACCATCTCTCCAGCCCCCACCTTTTGCTTTTTACGTGTAAGAATAAATCCTATTTGACTATTGCTATAAATTGTTATCTTTCTCAGATAAATACCATCGGTTGGTGCTTATCTTCTTTTTTTTTTCTCTGAGACAGGGTTTATCTGTGTAACCCTGACTGTCCTGGAACTTGCTCTGTAGACCAGGCTGGCCTCAAACTCACAGAGATCCTCCTGCCTCTGCCTCCCAAGTGTAGGAATTAGGACTACTGCCTGGCCCTAATTTTTTTTTTATTGCACATTTTATACTGCATATAAGTGAGTAGAATATGTATGCTTTAAATTTAATGGTTATATGTTTAAGTTACTTTTGTCACTTCTGCTAAAATAGCTGACAGAAATAAAAAGTTATTTTGGCTCATAGAGAAGGCACAGTTTATTGTGGCAAAAGGCACAATAGCAGTTGCTTGCCGTATGTCATTGATCCTGTGACATTGTGCTCATTAGGGAGCAGAGGGAGATTTCTTCCTCCTGCTTGGCCTACTTCCCAAGGCTTCTACAACCTCTTGAAAGTGCTATCAGTTGGGACCAAGTCTTTGAGCATGAATCTAAGTACATTTTACATCCAGACTGTAGCAATATGCTTTACACTTGTGTTCTCTTGTTCAGTGGTGCTTTGGATGGCCTCTCCATGTCATAGAAACATACAGTGGCCTTTTCAGTGTCGTATGACATATAATAAAGTTGCATTAGTTATCTCCTTTTTGATGACTGTATTATAAATGGGCTCATGTTGGTTTTCATTTTTAGGTCTGTAAACATTGTATTCATCAGCTTAGGGAAGACTGAGTTTGTTGACTATTAGAAATCAAAGGAGTCCAGGCTGTGAGTCAGATGGAGATGGAGATGTTATCCAGACAGAGAAACAAGGAAGGCAGGCTTTAAACAACAGAATGGTAGGATGTCGTCTCAGTGATCCGGTGTGTGTGTGTGTGTGTGTGTGTGTGCGCGTGCGTGTGTGCGTGCGTGTGTGTGTGCGTGTGTGTGTGTGCGTGTGTGTGTGTGCATGTGCGCGTGTGTGTGTGCACGTGTGTGTGCGCGCGTCTGTGTGTGTGCACGTGTGCACGTGTGTGTGTGCATGTGCGTGTGTGTGTGCGTGCGTGTGTGTGTGTGCATGTGCGCGCACGTGTGTGTGTATGTGCGCGCACGTGTGTGTGTATGTGTGTGTGCGTGTGTGTGTGTGCATGTGCGTGCACGTGTGTGTGTGCATGTGCGTGTGTGTGTGCACGTGTGTGTGTATGTGTGTGTGTGCGTGTGTGTGTGCATGTGCGTGCACGTGTGTGTGTGTATGTGCGCGCATGTGTGTATGTGTGTGTGTGCGTGTGTGTGTGCATGCGTGCGTGTGCATGCGTGCGTGTGTGTGCATGTGCGTGCACGTGTGTGTATGTGTGTGTGTGTGCATGTGCGTGTGTGTGTGTGCGTGCACGTGTGTGTGTATGTGTGTGCGTGTGCGTATGTGTGTGCATGTGCACGCGTGTGTGTGCATGTGTGTGTATGTGCGCGTGTGTGTGCGTGTGTGTGTGTGCATGTGCGTGCACATGTGTGTGTGAGCATGTGCGTGTGTGTGTGCACGTGTGTGTGTGCGTGCACGTGTGTGTGCATGTGCGTGCACGTGTGTGTGCATGTGCGTGTGTGTGCACGTGTGTGTGTGCGTGCACGTGTGTGTGTGCATGTGCGCGTGTGCGTGTGTGTGCACGTGTGTGTGTGCATGTGCGCGCATGTGTGTGTATGTGTGCGTGCGTGTGTGTGTGTGCGTGCACGTGTGTGTATGTGTGTGCGTGTGCGCGCGTGTGTGTGCATGTGCGCGCACGTGTGTGTGCATGTGCACGCATGTGTGTATGTGTGTGTGCGTGTGTGTGTGCATGTGCGTGTGTGTGCATGTGCGTGCACGTGTGTGTGTATGTGTGTGTGTGTGAGAGAGAGAGAGAGAGAGAGAGAGAGAGAGAGAGAGAGAGAGAGAGAAAGGGAACAGAGTTGGTGTCTTCTGAGTGTCCAGGGTGTGCCAGACACTTGAAGTGCTGGCTGATATTATGTAGACTTACTGTAGGCAGAAAATGGCTTTAATACTTTGGATGAGGAGGCTGGTACTCAGAAAATTTATGGAACTTGATAGGCAGGATTCTTGTTACTGCCCACCCACTGCCCTTTGAAATATCTATTTATATTTTCCCCCTTAAAAATGGCAACAAGTTGGGCGTGGTGGTGCAGGCCTTTAATCTCAGCAGCATCTCTGAGTTCAAGGCCAGCCTGGTGTCTGAATTGTGTTCTGTGCTTATATATAACAACACATGCCTTTCCTTGAGATCTTTGTACCTGCTCACATCTCTAATCTTGAGTGTATTGTTTTAAATGTTGGTTAAAATGTGATTGCTTGTTGGGGCCAGGGACTCTAAGTTCAGGACAGCTGACTTCCTGTCTTTTATTGCAGGAATACTTGCTGGCTGGAGCAGACATCATTGAAACAAACACTTTCAGCAGCACTAGTATCGCCCAGGCTGACTATGGCCTCGAACACTTGGTGAGACTTTCATGTCTAAAATGCATATTAGTATTTGCTGCATTGGAGATTGGTAGTGACAAAACCCCCAAGAGGCAGCCAGTTTAATCCCGTCAGGATCATGGTGCTTATGAGGGTGGTAGTCTATTCATTTTGCACAGTAAGAGTCACACAGCAGTGTGTTCTTTGGTAAAGCAGCATAACTGACTGAGCGACTTGCACATGTAAGTCAATGGCTGTGGCTGTTGCAGTACAGAAGTGGGCAATTAGATGAGCCATGATTCGCAGTGCACCAAGCCCGTTTAGATATCCTGGTTTGCTAATTGCATAATCTGAGGAGCCAAGGCAGTTAAAGGAGACGGCACAGATCACAGATCTAGGAGCACATGCCTGACGGGTCCTTTACTTGTTGTAAGCTGCTTTACATGTATGTACCTACTTGCTTGCTTTTTCCCAGAGAGAAGTCCACGGCCCTTACTCAGATGAAAAAAATTATTCATTTTTATTTGCTTAATGTTTTGCTTGAATATATGTCTGTGCATTCATGAGTGTGCTTGGTGCCCGTGGGGCCAGACGACAGTATCAGTTCTCCTGGAACTCAGTTAACAGGTGATAAAAGCTACCATGTGGGTGCTGGGAATTGAACTCAGGTCCTCTGGAAGAGCATCCAGTGCTTTAACTGGTCAGTCTCTCCAAGGCTGGGTTTCCCTGTGTAGCTCTGGCTATTTTGGAACTCGCTCTGTAGAACAAGCTGACCTCAAACTCAGAGATCTACCTGCCTCTGTCTCTCTGGTGCTGGGATTAAAGTTGTGCACCACCACCCAGCAGAATTTTCAAGGTGTTAATAAACTTCAGAAAGTTCAGAACTGCTTTTCCCCACCATTGTCCAGTGAGAAAATCTGGGCCAGGGAGAGTTACCTTGGGCGCTGCCAGCTGCTCGGCTGAGACAGGATGAAACACCTTAGATGTTGGTGTTTTTCCCGGTAGAGTACTCTCTCTCCCTCCTTCTCTTTCTCTCTTTTTCGAGAGAGACTCCTTTTATAGCCTTGGCAGGATTTGAATTCAGTCTCAACTTCACCAGTGATAGGATTATAGGCTACTATCACTGGGTTAGCATATTTTATTAATCTGTAGACTATTTGGCTGGATCAGCTTATTTGACCTGCTGGATGTCCAGATATCAGCCTTACAGATTATGGTTTCACCCAGCCCTCCTTAGTTCTTACTCCAGTGCCTTGGTGAGTTCAGATAAGAGTCAGTCAGTTACAGATCCCGTCCTGGGCGGAAGAGAAGCAGGACAGACTAACCAGTGGTTGATATGTTAGGCCTACCGGATGAACAAATGCTCCGCAGACGTGGCCAGAAAAGCCGCCGAGGAGATAACTCTGCAGACAGGTAAGGGACATTCTTCTTTCTCTGTTGCACACACACAAGTCCTTTTATGTTCTCAACTCTAATGTGCAGATTTCTCTTACATGATGTTTGGCCTGGGAGCAGATTATTTACTTATTTGTAGGGAACTACTCTGTATTACCATAGTGAACGGTTCAGTGTCTCTGTCATGACACTGTCCCCATGAGCCTTCAGTTCAGGATTTACTCTCCTACCCTGATGACGCTCATAGCCCGCCTTGGTAACTAGGCTCACGATGTTCTGGGTACTTAAAGCTGGGATAATTTTTCCCCTTTGACATTATTGGATCATTAAATAGCAACTGGCTGATTTGATTTTGGTTATTATTAGAGTATTTGATCTTATCCCTGTGAAGCCGCCTTCTTCCCCATGCTCAACTCACTGAAGCAGTGATTGCCTTTGAGCATTTTCCTGTGTAGTCTACCCATGACCTGATTGCTCTTCCTGACTGATGGAGGATATAGCATTAGATTCAGTCTTGCTGGGGCTTGGAAAGTGGTTCCTGAAAGAATTAACCTCCTGGCTAGCTGCCACCAGAACACTTGGGCTGGTGGGAGGCTCTGAGACAGGAAAAGCAATAGAAGGGATAGATATAAAGTTATTGTCAGTAGCAGAGATGTGAAGACATTGTTAGGAAGTGACTGGCAGCATACTAATGAGGACCAAAGCAATTTACGAGGAAATCTGTTTCGAGGAGATAGTGTTTAAGTTCATGGATTTGCAGAGCCTATTAGGCCAACAGATAGGTGGTCATGGGCTATTGAACCAGTCCAACACCAAAGATAAGTACATTGTCCTTACACCTATAATGCCACTGTTCAGCACTGGGGAAGAGTAAGAACATTTGGGCCTGTAACCTTTCCACAGGCTACAAAATGATTTCTTTTTCTTTTTTCTTTTTAATTGTCTTAGAGTCCAAGGTGGGTCTCAGAAAGTGTTGCAGAGGGAACTCTGACCTATTGACCTCTGCCTCCTAAGTGCTAGAATCCCAAATGTGTGCAGTCGTGCCCAGCCAGAGCAGCTCGTCAGCAGTTGGCCGTCCCTTCCTGTGTAGTTGTAAAGCACAGCCCATGTTACTATGTGACTGAAGCCATCAGGCAGTGAGTTATAGGACTCCTGGCCTTTGTTCTGATGTGCATGAGCACAGCCTCCCAGGCTGCTACAGAAACAAGTTCACTTCTGACCTAGAGGCAACATTTTTTAAAATGTAGACTAGAGTGACATTCATTCTGCTTCATACTAGAATTTCAGGCTTTATAATTGTTAATTCGGATTTAGTGTTTATTGAGTTAAAGGCCTGTAGTATAATGCTATAAGGCAGCTCGCATTGTGTTCTGATGTGAGGCACCTTGTTATAGTCAAGACCCCAAGTTTGTCTTGAGAGGAAAGTGTGCCAGCGCACAGCTTTAATAGAGAATGCATGCAGACATATGTGACTTAGAGTTTGGGAGTGCTTTTGACTCCTTAGGGCACTAATATTTATTTGTCCCTTTTATTATGTGATTTTCCTAGTTATGACAAATATGTTAAGATAATTTGTCAGCTATCTCAGTGGCATAAAGTTAAATAGCCTTTTATTAGTTCAATACAAGTTTTGTTTCAAATGAATTCTTAAAAATTAGGCTTTTAGGACTTTAGGTTTCTGATTTATGGGGTTTTACAGCTTTGTATTCAAGGAAAAGTCTCCCCCACCCCCTTCTTTTTCCTTTATTGGGGGTGTTGAGCCAGGATGAGCCCCTCATGTGTGCTAGGCAAGCACCCTACCACTAAGTCCCAGTCATAGCCCGTTTTATTTTATTTTGAGATTGAGTCTCACTAGGAAGTCCCGGTCAGCCTCAACCTCACAGTCCTCCTGCTTCTGAGTACTGAGATTATAGGCGAGTCTTACTGCACTTGATCCTGCAGTCTGTGGGCTCATAGCAAAAGGCCGAGCGACTTGTGATTTCACACTGGTTTTTTCTCTTTTCCCAAAGGAGTCAAGAGGTTTGTGGCTGGATCTCTGGGTCCGACTAACAAGACACTTTCAGTTTCCCCATCTGTGGAAAGGCCAGATTACAGGAACATCAGTGAGTATTCACGTACACAACAGACCTTGGGGAGGTGCTTCAGTAATGTGCAAAGTGGGGCCCCAGAAATGTGTGATTGTACCCGTGTCAAGGGCCTGAAGTACCCAAAAGTTAGCTTTTTTACTTTTAGCATTTTTACTTGAGCTTCCTCTCAGTTCTTGGCAATGTGTCAGTGCTTCCAATAAAACTAACTGAAATAGTACGTAAGAGGAAATAGATTGGGTATCAGCACTTGGTGATACTCTACAGTAACTGCTGTGTTGTTTCTCTCTTCCTCTCCTGTAACTTTTTGGAATTTTTTTTTTTTTTTAAATCTTTTGTTGAGACAGGCTCTGATACAATAGTTTGGGCTAGGTGGCCTAGAACTCTGACTGGTCCATGCTGTTCTCAGCCTTGTGGGAGTCTTTTCATGTCCACCATGCCCAGTTCATACCACCTTTTACTTTATCTAAATAAACTAGCCTTAACTAGATAATTACCATATATAAACTTGTTTTGTTAAAATTTGACCAAAAATTAGGAGTGTAAGTGAGCATTAGCACTGCATAGAAAGGATTTAAAGTCCTAGAACTAATCGTACCACTTGTGGTAATGGATTTTGTGTAGGTGACAAAGCTGGCGGGTTCAGCTTTTGGTATCTCGTGTACAGAATTGTTCATGCTGTGCTAACACGCCTCTTTACTAAGAGCGGCTCTTCCCAGGCTGATGTGTGGTCTGTGTTGTGTTCTCTAGACTGGATGTGACAGTGGGGAGCATGTTTCCAACTGTATGAGTCAGGTGTAGCTATATAGCAAACACAAAGGTATTATATAAGCATCTCTATTAAGTAGCTAGACACCACAGGGCGTTTTAAATAAAGTTTTCCTAGCTGTTACTGGACACTGTTGGTTGAGTCAAAACTTGTCTTCTGTAGAGGCCTCTTCTCTGAAATGAGCGAGGGTAAAATCTGTGGGCTCACAGCTTTTGTTAGAGATTTACCTGTGATGTATCCAGATGTCACTTACTTATTGCACTGTATATTTATTTGGTGTGTGTCTGTGTGTAAATCTAGATGCAGCATCGAATCACCTGGAACTTGAGTTATAGGCAGTTGTGAGCTGCCTGATGTGTGTGCTGGGGTAGAACTCAGGGCCTCTGGAAGAGCAGCAAGTACTCTTAACCACTGAGCCATCCCTCCAGCTCTTGAATCCCATTTCTTAGATTTCTCTCTGACTGGCTAAGATGATGTATGTAAGAGTGATGTGTTTATTGTAAAGATGTAGACAACACAGTTCAGCAAGTCACTGTGCCTGCCCCTGCCGGCTCATCTGTGAGAAGCAGGACAGGTGGCAACAGTTTAGAGAGCCTTGTGCTTACCTCCTTCTACTGCATTTGGTTTATGGAGTGCTATCCTCAAACAACTGCGTTTTTCACCATCATTAATTCACCAGTGCCAGACTTGAGTGCAGCGCACCCTGGTGTCGTTCAGAGGGTGCGGGTTCCTCACGTGCTGCCTGGGATTTGTTTTTTCGCAGCATTTGATGAGCTTGTTGAAGCATACCAGGAGCAGGCCAAGGGACTGCTGGATGGTGGGGTTGACATCTTACTCATTGAGACGATTTTTGATACAGCCAATGCCAAAGTAAGTGAAGGGGGAAAGCGGAGTTGGGCGATGGGGTGAAGAATCTTCTACAGTTAGAAGATAATAATAGCTGTTAACTATTATTATCAGTAAGCTGAAGTTAAATAAATTTCTTGTGTTTGCTCCATTTTCGTCTGTCTCTGATTGACACCACCACACCTGAGTCTAGAAACCATATTTTCTTTTCTGTGATTTATGTCTTCTGCTCTTTTTTCCTAGACTCTTAAAAATTATGAGAGAGAGAGAGAGAGAGAGAGAGAGAGAGAGAGAGAGAGTGAGTGTGTGTTTGTGTGTGTCTGTGTGTGTGTACGTGCACACACGGCTGGGCATGTCTGTAAGTAACAGGTGCCCAGAGTCCAGAAGCATCTGATTCCACCTATATAAAGCTGGAGTTATGGGTGTTTTGAGCTGCCTGATATGATTGATGGGAATCAAACTTGGGTACCATGGAAGAGCAGTCTGTGTTTTTAACCACTGAACTAGCAGATACACAACTGAAAAGACTTAATAGTATTGTTTTTATTGGAAACATGGGTGGCTAAAGAAGAATATAAAGACTAGGTTAGGTTTTTTTTTTTAATTTGGTTAGGTTTTTTTTTTTTTAATTTGGTGGAAAAATACTGAATTTAGAAGTTTTTACATCTGCGGTCTACATTTTTTATGCAGCTATATGTATGAGTTTATATATGTACATACGCATGTATGGGGCATGTGGAAGATGTTAGGTAAGCTTTGTGTCATCCTCAGGAATCCTTAAATCTGTAAAGGATGCTAGCCACTTCCTTTAAGATTTCTCATTGTTCTGGATCTGTCCAGTTAGACTGGCTAGCCAGCAAGCCCCAGGGATCCTTCTGTTTCTGCCTCCCCAGAACTGGGATTACATGTGCACCACCACACCCAGCTTTTAAGTGAGTTCTGGGTGTTGAACTCAGGTCCTCATGCTTCTAAGGCAAGTGTTTCATCAACTGAACTATCTTTCATGTTTAGAATACTTTGTATACATGTGTGTGTGTGTGTGTGTGTGTGTGTGTGTGTGTGGGTATTTAAGTGCCACAGTGTATCAGCAGGCAGCAGACAGTGTCAGTGGACAGCTTGGGGAGTCAGGCCTCTGTTTCTACCATGTGGTCTCTTGACCAAGCTTAGGTTATTCGTGTGGGCAGCAGGCACCTTTACCCAATGAATTGTCTTGTAGGCTTTTTATATTAGAAGTTTCCCTATTGGTATATTTGGAATTTATTTATTTTGGAGTATGAAGTAGAGAGAACATTTCTTTTAATCTTTTTCATTTCATGTGTTTAGGTATTTTTGCTTGCATGTATGCATGTATACCACATACATGCCTGATGCCCACAGAGGCCAGAGAGGATGTAGGATACCTGGAACTGGGTTACAGAGGGTTATGAAGTCATATGGGTATTGGTATTTGAACCTGGATCGTCTGAAAGAGCAGCCTGTGCATTAACCATTGAGCCATCTCTCCAGCCCTAAACAGTTTATTATTTCTCAGTGAAATGAACATACATAAGATTACCTGTCCTGATTAGTTTTTGTCAACCTGGTACAAGCCAGGGTCCTTTGGCAATAGGGAACTTAAGTTGAGAAAATGCTTCCATTAGATTGGCCTGTAAGGAAGACTGTGGTTGATGAGGGAGGGCCCAGCCTCCCACTTGGGAGACAGAGGCAGGTGAGTCTCGGCATTTGAGGCTATCCTGGTCTAGGGCTACACGGTTAAACCCTGTCTTGAAAAAAAAGGAAAACAAAACCAACAACCAACCAGTCAACCAACAACAGCAAAACAAAGAAGATTTTAAGGATCACTTTTTTTTCATTATAAAATAAGAATTTCAGTTTTGTTATTTTTGTAACAGAGTCTTGCTCTGTAGCCCAGGCTGACCTAGAACTGGTCTCATAGGCTGGCCTCAAACTTGATGTCCTTCTAACTTCAGCCTCTCGTGTATTAGAGTTACAGGTGTGCATCACCACATCCAACATTCGGTATTGTCTACTTACGAACTTTCCATGTCAAACAAAGTCAGTGACTCTGAAGATGAAAGGAAGAAGAGATCGAAGATCATTGCTTAGAACTTAAAGCTTGCACTTTTAAGAGTGAAACTGTTTCACAAGCCAAGTTCATGATGGTCTTTCCTAGTGATACACATCTTTGGTTCACATACCTACCTTTGATGTGTACAAAAGGCTGACAGAATAGGCAGGGCATTTTTATGTATATATGTTTATTTTGATTGAAGGAGGAAAGAAAGAAAAGTTAACTCTTTAGTTCTTCAAAGCAAATAATTAGCTTGTTACGTGACCTCAGATTATTTTAATGGTTTGGGGCTTGAACCTAGGCCCTTGTTCATCATGCTAGGCAAGGGCTCCAGTACTGAGCTCTTTTCTTCAATTGAGCATTTGTTACCATGTGCAGTGGACACCCAGAAATGGGCATTACAGTTATGCATTTAGGGGAGATTTCCTTTCCTCAGCTTTGAGTGTATCCTACCTAAAGAAGTCTTGGGAAAGGATGGTTCTGATCAGGCAGTTAGATTGACCTTTGATCTCTCTCAGAAATAAAGATATTCTTTATTTTTTTTTTCTTAACAGGCAGCCTTGTTTGCGCTCCAGAAACTCTTTGAAGAGAATTATGCTTCTCCCAGGCCTATCTTTGTAAGTTCTTAAATGTGTGCATGATAACCCTTAACCCTTTAAAAAGAAAATTTTTTTACAATTAAGGTTTTTATTGTAGATTTTTTTCCTCCTCTGTTCACCACCCTCCTGTTCACCTCCCTCCTATCAATAGCCAGCTTCCTTTTGGAGAAAAGGAAAACGAGCCTCGAAGAGGTTGATTGAACAAGCCAGCTCAATTAGTCCACAGGATCTTGAAGGAAGGAGTGAGGATAAACAAAGTCCGGTAGTCACTGTGCCTAGGGGCTTATCAGGATGACCAAGATAAAAGGAATGCCACAAAATTCCTATCTTGTGTTTACCTTGAACTTTGTGTTAGCCCAAATGTAAATATTATCTGAGTCTACTTTCTTGTCCTGACCTAATGTCCAATTCTTGCCAAATTTCTAGAAGTAGCACCAAGAGCTCTCCACATCTCCCCTTTTTTATTTCATAAACAAGACTGCGTCTGTCTTAGGATATTCTGACAAAACTGTCTTACTTACTCATCCTAGAATACGCATTATCAAGAGCAATGCGCTTTTGTCTTAGGTGGGTAAGGCTCTGTGCAGAATCTTACCCATCTTTGACTGCCAGCCTGTTATATTAATGACTCTGTCTGGGGATCCATTTTTAGTTTCGCATGTGTTTTGGCCACCAACATGTTGATATTATTAAAGGCAAGTTTTATCCCAATGGGCAGGAATAAAAGTATTCCTAGGACAAGAAGGACCAACATGATCAAGCTATATGTGCATTCTTGAAGCTTGACCAAGATGAAAATACTGACCTTAAGCCATGAATAATTTTATCAGCAGTATCCGCAGGATTAAAACTCAGCAGAGCAGCATTCTTTAAATTTATTATATCGTTGTTGCACAGTTAAAACATCCAGAGAAGTGTTAGAATTATGCCAAATACCCTGCAAGTGTCTTTGACTTTGCTCCCAGTTGTAGCAATTGTCATTGTAAATTTTAGGCACAAACTTATTGGCATTTAGCATGACACTTGATGGCTTCATACTCTCAAATGCTGATCCTCCTCTCCAGTACTTTGAGTATAGGCAAAGAGCATCAGAACGCGTTGCTCTGAGCGCCGTCCTCATCTTCACACTCAGCAGTTGCAGAAGCAGTGCTAGCTATTAGTGTAATCAAAGCTGGTACGCTGGCAGCAGTCATGCCCACTGCCCTCTTGCTTCTGCTTAAGGCTGGACTCGCTTCTTCCAGTATCTGCCAGCATTTTTCAGAATACCAAGGTCCTCTAATACTCACAGGCAATGAAACACAAGCTGGCCAATAGACCACCATAAACAACATGCCAGATTTCAGCACACTAACACAATTAGAAAGTGTACAATCAATGCAATTTACATTAAATATGGTAGAATAAACAAAAGTAATTTTAACGTGGCCAATTAACAAAAGATGAGGAGCCTTGGCACATGTATTGACATTTGTTCAAAATCCAGATCCTGTCATTGTTCTAAATCTAGATCTTCTCCCAGTTTTATCTATTGCTAACATATCTTCATAAAGAACCACAGCTAACTTCCAAATATGTTTCTGAAAATGTCCAGGACTTGATTGCCAAAGACCTAGGAATATCTCCTTTTGTCCAGTGTTTGATTCCCAGACTCGTCCATGATTGAGTCAGAATAACTGGTCATATTAAAGGAAGGAGAAAGGTCATTATAACAACTTCTCTATTTGATTAATTTTTTAAAGTCAGTTTCCACAGCCTCCATGTTCTCTGTCCCACAAGGTCTAAAAGCTTGAGACAAGGCAGCTTGTCCAGTCTGGGATACAGGCAGGCAAAGGCCGGTCAGGAACATATGCCGAATACAGCTTCCCTGCCACCATTGTTAGAGTACTCAGCAAGCTCACAGTCAGCATCATTCTTTGTCCCAGCATCAGCATGTCTCACCAGTCACTCTGGAAGCCACCACACACCTTTAGCATCCTGTGGAAACAAACACAGACCTGTCCTCTGCCCCATATTAGTAACAGATTGAGGCCATACCATTGGCCTGTCATAGACTCCTTCCATTTTACCTAGGCATAAGTATGCTGAGTTGTAGGGTGCCATAGACACTCAATAGCAGAGAGTCCCTTGGCGTCTAAGGTCAAGAAATTCAAAATAAAATTTTGCAGAGGATCCCGGCCCGCAGCAGCTCTCTGCTCCCAAACCCCGTGGGAGAGAGACCTCACCGCCTGATCAGGTGGGCACTCCTGAGGCTGCAGAGCGGAGGAGACCAACAACACTGCCCACCCCTGCCCACATCCCTGGCCCAAGAGGCAACTGTATAAGGCCTCTGGGTTCCCGTAGGGGAGGGCCCGGGAGCGGCAGGACCCCTGTGCCTGAGACACCGCCGGAACCTGAAGGAAACAGACCGGATAAACAGTTCTCTGCACCCAAATCCCGTGGGAGGGAGAGCTAAACCTTCAGAGAGGCGGACACGCCTGGGAAACCAGAAGAGACTGCACTTTGTGCACATCCAGACGCCAGAGGAAAACACCAAAGGCCATCTGGAACCCTGGTGCACGGAGGCTCCCGGAAAGAGCGGCGCAGATCTTCCCGGTTGCTGCCACCGCGGAGAGGACTTAGGCAGTACCCCACGAGCAAACTTGAGCCTTGGAACCGCAGGTAGGACCAACTTTTCCCCTGCAAGAAACCTGCTTAGTGAACTCAAGACACAGGCCCACAGGAACAGCTGAAGACCTGTAGAGAGGAAAAACTACACGCCCGAAAGCAGAACACTCTGTCCCCATAACTGGCTGAAAGAAAACAGGAAAACAGGTCTACAGCACTCCTGACACACAGGCTTATAGGACAGTCTAGCCACGGTCAGAAATAGCAGAACAAAGTAACACTAGAGATAATCTGATGGCGAGAGGCAAGCGCAAGAACCCAAGCAACAGAAACCAAGACTACATGGCATCATCGGAGCCCAATTCTCCCACCAAAGCAAACACGGAATATCCAAACACACCAGAAAAGCAAGATCTAGTTTCAAAATCATATTTGATCATGATGCTGGAGGACTTCAAGAAAGACATAAAGAACTCCCTTAGAGAACAAGTAGAAGCCTACAGAGAGGAATCGCAAAAATCCCTGAAAGAATTCCAGGAAAACACAATCAAACAGTTGAAGGAATTAAAAATGGAAATAGAAGCAATCAAGAAAGAACACATGGAAACAACCCTGGACATAGAAAATCAAAAGAAAAGACAAGGAGCTGTAGATACAAGCTTCACCAACAGAATACAAGAGATGGAAGAGAGAATCTCGGGAGCAGAAGATTCCATAGAAATCATTGACTCAACTGTCAAAGATAATGTAAAGCGGAAATAGCTACTGGTCCAAAACATACAGGAAATCCAGGACTCAATGAGAAGATCAAACCTAAGGATAATAGGTATAGAAGAGAGTGAAGACTCCCAGCTCAAAGGACCAGTAAATATCTTCAACAAAATCATAGAAGAAAACTTCCCTAACCTAAAAAAAGAGATACCCATAGGCATACAAGAAGCCTACAGAACTCCAAATAGATTGGACCAGAAAAGAAACACCTCCCGTCACATAATTGTCAAAACACCAAACACACAAAATAAAGAAAGAATATTAAAAGCAGTAGGGGAAAAAGGTCAAGTAACATATAAAGGCAGACCTATCAGAATCACACCAGACTTTTTGCCAGAAACTATGAAGGCCAGAAGATCCTGGACAGATGTCATACAGACCCTAAGAGAACACAAATGCCAGCCCAGGTTACTGTATCCTGCAAAACTCTCAATTAACATAGATGGAGAAACCAAGATATTCCATGACAAAACCAAATTTACACAATATCTTTCTACAAATCCAGCACTACAAAGGATAATAAAGGGTAAAGCCCAACATAAGGAGGCAAGCTATACCCTAGAAGAAGCAAGAAACTAATCGTCTTGGCAACAAAACAAAGAGAATGAAAGCACACAAACATAACCTCACATCCAAATATGAATATAACAGGAAGCAATAATCACTATTCCTTAATATCTCTCAATATCAATGGCCTCAACTCCCCAATAAAAAGACATAGATTAACAAACTGGATACGCAATGAGGACCCTGCATTCTGCTGCCTACAGGAAACACACCTCAGAGACAAAGACAGACACTACCTCAGAGTGAAAGGCTGGAAAACAACTTTCCAAGCAAATGGTCAGAAGAAGCAAGCTGGAGTAGCCATTCTAATATCAAATAAAATCAATTTTCAATTAAAAGTCATCAAAAAAGATAAGGAAGGACACTTCATATTCATCAAAGGAAAAATCCACCAAGATGAACTCTCAATCCTCATCTTCGATTGGTTTATATACAAGTGTGCAATTTCTAGGCTTGAAAGTAAAATGATGCTATCTGGTGCTGGATAGAGGAGCCTTATTTTTTATTATGGCAGCTTGCTATTTTTGTAACATGGTGATTTGGTTGAACACATTAAAGTACAGTAGTAACTGATCTCCCCCTCTTCCTGGATGAGTGAGGAGATGATTAAATGTTGATGTCAGCATCCATGAGCATATTCAGATGAGCTTCTGCTTCTGTTGAAAAGGATGCTGTGTTTGATTGTGGTCCGAAGCTTTGAAGCACTACTTGGCATCTCCTTCCTTGGAGGTCTCACTGTTTAAACATAACAGATTTGATAGCTTGTTGGTAAGGTGAGGTCCAGCTTGTCTCCACTAGGTCATCTTCATGTGAATCTGGTGGTTATACGGTTTTGTTCTAGGGATATTTCATTTTTTTAATAACGGTTTTAGCTGACATTCATGGAGAGAATGAATCCTTAGAAGTGTGTCACTAGTGAAAGGAAATCCTGTCTAGAGTATGTTTCTTTACAAAGCTGTGTCACACCATCTTTTGGGCCCTCTGCTGGAAAAGTAGAATCAAGTCTCAAATAATGCCTTTTAAATTGTATCCTCTAGTATTATAGATGTAGGACAGTACTGTATCATACCTCTGTGGATGTAAAATAGCTTGTACCTGCTTTATGATACGTAGTAGTGACCGTGCTTTATCAGAGCTGTTTTTAATGATGTTGCTCAGAATGTTTTCTTTCCAGATGATGATTGAGAAGCTAATTTAAAAAAAAAATGGTGCCATGTACCACAAGAGTAACAGAACTGTGCTGTTTTCTCGGGTTTTGTTTTTTTACTTTTTTTTTTTTTTAATGGAGTGTGCTGGATGTCTCTACAGTTTTGTTCAGATGACTGCAGAACCTGGAAAAGCTGTTGCTGCTGTTGATGCATAACACACTGCTATTATTGGTCTTTTTATATAAATATAAATATATATATACAGATATATAATTTGAATTTTTTGAAACTTTACCTGTGCTGTCAACTTTCGAAAAAAGTATCCCCGTTTACTGTGTTGAGTTGGCACTGTACAGAAATTAACAGCCATATTGGTCTAGAAATGTTGAACTTAAGTTTTTTCCATTTGTACAGGGGTAACACACTGTATTAAATATATAAGGTCTTATATACGTGGGTTTGATTACAAAAACTAATAAAGTATTCTCTAAATAAAAAAAAAAAAGTAGAGAGAGAGGGGTTGGGGATTTAGCTCAGCGGTAGAGAGCTTGCCTAGCAAGTGAGAGGCCCTGGGTTCTGTCCCCAGCTCCGGAAGAAAAAAAAAAAGTAGAGAGAGAGAGAAATTAAAATTACGCTTTTTTACGCTTTTTTTTTTTTTTTGCTTCTATGTGCGTTTCACATCATGTACCCCAGTTCTGCATTGGTCCCCTCAAACCCAAACTTTGCCCCTGTATCCTTCCTACAAAATAAAAACTACACCAACAAAACAAAAAAAAAAAATTTGCAGAAATAAAAGATTGTGGTGAAGGAGTATACAACTCCCCCTTTTTTGTTTTATGTAACTGATTTTTTTTGGGAGACTCTATGGGCTTGTTCCACACTACCTTGTCCTTGAGTATTATAAAGAGTTCCAGTAATATGGGTAATATTAAATCATCAACAAAATGTCTCAAATGTTTGACTCAATAGCCAGTTCCATTATCTGTTCTAATCTGATTTGGTATACCCAGCATAGAGAAACAACACAAATAATGGGTAATTACATTTTTTGTTGCTTCTTCTGTTAAAACAGTTGCTACAAGAAAGCCTGAAAAGGTGCCAATATTCATATACATATTTTAATTTTCTAAAATCAGAAATATGAATAACATCCATTTGCCATAATTGATAAGGTACGAGTGCTCAAGGATTAACACTGTTATGTGGTATAGAAAGAAATTGAAGACATTGAGGACAAGTCTTTACAATTTGACATGCACATTCTCTAAAAATATCAAGATGTCTGAAGCTATTACTATTTTGAGAAAAGCATGCATAGAGGCAAATTGGAACGACTTCTGGTTAATGATTATCCATTTTGTCTAAAACGTTTGCACATGCAATAGGTCAAATGCAGTATTCTGCAATAACCAATTTTCTTGCTGTTTGGAATAAGGAATAAATATTTCATCAGGCTTTTGTGATTGGATTGCAAACTGCCAATGTTCCACTACACACACACACACACACACACACACACACACACACAACTATCAGTTTAAAAAGTTTCTTTTGCCATATGAGAGCATAACCATAATTTTGGAAAGCAAAACCAATTTTTTTTTCTTTTTTCTTTTTTTCGGAACTGGGGACCGAACCCAGGGCCTTGCGCTTGCTAGGCAAGCGCTCTATCTACCACTGAGCTAATCCCCAACCCGGCAAAATCAATTTTTAACAATGTAAACAATCTAGTCTTTCTAAAATCAGTACTAAATACATTGCTTTCATGTTACAAAGTTTGGCTGCCAGTTCTTGTATGTGAATGCATGATGGTGCAGCTTTTAATATATCATTAAAGAAACATTATTTCAAATCCTATATTTATAAGTCTGATTCCTACGATAGGAATTACATAAAATATATTCTAATTTAAAGGTATCTTTAGAGAACTTTTTCCCTGGGTTGGCACATGCCATGTGTTGTTGCCCAGAATGGCTTCAACCCTGAGTTACCAGTTTTAAGCTAACTTTCTATTACCAATATTATAAAATTTTTAATCATACCCAATAACTTATCAGCCAATAATCTATAACCAATCCATGTAGAACATATTTATACATTTAGGATTAGTCAGAAACCAACATGAAGTGGCTACACACTTTTATGTCTTTAGACTAGTCAAAACTTTTTCTAGCTGTAATTTCAAGAAGCCAATAATCTCAGCCACAGAGATTTTTTTTTTGTAGGAAAAATAGTCATTAGCTTCCTTTCCAGAGAAGCCAAGAAGTTGCTGGCCCCTTTAAGACTGGCTTGTATAGCCAGCCAGCCCTGGCAGGGCTTCTCCAACTGTGCTGGACTCCTAGCTACAGGTGCAGGCTCCTAAGGTAGTTTGTCAGTTCTGTCCTGTCAGTTGAGACTGCTTTTTTTTTTTTTTTTTTTTTTTTTTTTAAATAAGTTAAAACTAAGTCAAGGGGCAAATGATTAGCAGGTAAAGTTTTAACCATTTTTCTTTTGGATATGAAACATAGCAACAATCAAGCAATGAAACAAAAACATCAACTGACAGACATGGACAGATGGTATACCAAGGACAGACAATAGACAGAGGGGGGAGAAAACCAGATGTGCTACCTAAGGGACCCAGAACCAGAACTAAGCATTGCCCCATTGGTAGCCAGAGAGAAGGACGTATCCCGACCTCCTCCTGTCCCTAGGAGAGCTCTGGAACAGCTTACATTCCTTTTCCTTCTCTTTCTCTAAAAGCAGTGTGGAGGACTGCTTTTCTCAAATTCTCCCTCTTGTGTCTAGGGTCTAAACTATCTCTAATCAAGGTTTAAAGACTAAAATCATCTATGAGAATTATCTTCGCTTCTCTAGATTTTAACATAACTAAACACATACACAAAAGGCATTCTGCATTACCTTGTCCCTTTTTACAAGGGTTATTTACTGCTGGCCCAAATTTTCCTTTGCATGTGCTTCCTTTTGCTGCGGTGTTCTTCACTGTATCCATCGGATTCAAGCTCCAGAGTTGAAAGTGGCATCTGACCAAGCCAGCTCAGTCATCAACAGGGTCTTCAGGGAGAGAGTGAGGGTTGAAAAGAAAAAGACTATTAGACAACACTATAACATGACTCCAGCCAGTGGTGAGACTGAAGCTAAATAGGTTTATTTTTTTTCCAGTCTGCTTTTATATCATTCTAGGTACATAACAAAGAATATGGTCATTCCTAAGGCATAAACAGAGTAGTCAAGGAACAAACAAGGCATAAACAGAGGTCCTATGATTACTGCATCAGGGTCTTAACCAGACCTATCTTGATCAAGATACAAAGAACACATTCCTCAGCTGTATTCCCCAAAGCTCTCCACAGTTGAGGAAGAGCGGGCTGTTAAAGGAGGGAAGAGCTTAAGGATTCATGTTGTTAGGGCTTACCGAGGGATGGGCTCGGCCCTGTGACTCCCGAGGCTGCTTGTGGTTTTCTTGCCTCTGATGCTGCCTTTCTCTGTCCTTCTGTAGTCACTTGGCACCTATCGATTGGGACACTTGGGCAGCCCACTGCATGCTGTTGAGCTTGAGTTCCACAGTTCTTGTCCTCATGAAGGAACAAAGAGCTCGCACTTGTTTACAACGTCACACTTTGTCTTTGTGCCCACATTCTTGACCAGAGTCTATATTGCAGCTTTGTTTCCATTGTTAACAGATTTCTGGGACCATTGTTGATAAAAGTGGACGGACTCTTTCTGGCCAGACAGGAGAGGCTTTTGTCACCAGCGTGTCTCATTCAGACCCCCTGTGGTGAGTGACCCTTTCTTGTGCCATTTCCAGGGTGACTGGATTTCCTCTAGTCTGTCAGACTTGACTCTAAGGGCTTCAAGCCACTGTCATGTCGACCTCAGGAGAGCAGCTCCCGTACCTTTTGGGCAGTAAAATGTTTGCCTGTGAGTCTGAAGGTGCTTATAGCTCAAGACCATGCTTGGTCTGGGCAGTGCATTAGGTTATTAACAGTTTATATTTTCAGAACAATGATTGTAGAATGTGGAATGTTAAAGGTCAGGTTTTTATTTTTAGTAGAAGGTTATATAGAAGTTAACAGTCATATAGGATAAGGGCTAACATATGAGAGACTGTTGTTTAATTCTTGACTGTTATCACAGACTCTTTGTTAACAAAGAACATTAGAGTTCTGTGTCATTAATTCACCATTTATTGAAATCCTGCTGTGTGTCCTTGAATACTGGGTAAGTGAAGTAGTCCTCATTGAGGAGAAACACTTCACCAAATAAGAGTGTAAGACATGTTCAGGGGGTAAAGGTGCTTGCTGCTAGGCTTGGTGACCTGAGTGGATCAGGAACTGTATGTGGAAGGAGAGAATCCATTCCTGCATGTCTTCCTCGGACTCCCAGATATGCATGTGTCCCTCTCATGTTCCCTCTTTCTAAATCCAGATGGTAAATTACATGGCGCTGTGTAAAGACACTGCAGGAAATCTGGCTCTGTGCAGTAGTGAGTCCTTGCTTGACTCAGCGACGACTCTTTGGGGACGGTAACATCTGAGCTATGTTGGAAGCTCAAGCCTCAGTTTGTAAGCAGGGAGGCAGGACAGAAGCATGTGTCAGAGTGACCTAAGGTCAGTATGAGAACTGAATAGTTGATGAAGAAGGCCCATATGTGATGTTTTCTTTGAGCATCTCATGGAACCTCAGGTTGGTTTCAAATTCGCTGGGCACTAAGTAGGCTTCCTGCCTCTACCTCCTAAGGGCTGGGATTACAGACATTGGCTATCAAGCCTGGACTTGGATTTAGCAGTCTTAGGGAATGTGAGGATTGGTTGAAAGTTGGCGATCAGAGAATCATGTTTGCTTTAGATCAGGTATAGGTTTATTTAAAAAGAAAAAAAAAGGGTGTAAAACAGAGTTTTCTATCTTCCCTCCTTGCCTCTACTTTTATCAGTTTTCCCTGTTAACATCTTGCCTTGGTGTGGTTCAGTACTAATCTACATTAGTATTAAGTATGGAATTACTTTTGTGCATTCTATGGATCTCTCCAAATATGTAGTGACATATATATGCCATTATAACTTTCATGCATAAATATTTTGAATGAAATGATGACAATTCTAATATCTGCTTATTGTTTTTCTAGCATTGGATTAAATTGTGCTCTGGGTGCAGCTGAAATGAGGCCTTTCATTGAAACAATTGGAAAATGTACAACAGCTTATGTCCTCTGTTACCCAAATGCAGGTGTGTTTAAGGTTCGGGTTGCACATGAAGAACTCTGTATTTTCAAGGCATGGTAAATGGGATGACAGATTTGATTTGAATAATTTGTGTTTTGGGAATATGTTTGTATGTCTGTGTACAAGCATATATGGGAGGGAGGGAATGGGAGACAGAGATGGGGTTGCTCAAGTGTATGTGTTTGAGACTCAACATGAATTTTAGGAAAAAAAAAAGAGTATTTGGGTATATATCGGTCTACTTAGACCTGAAAGAACAGTTTTGCACAAGTTGAAGTTTCAAAATAAGATGTAACTTCAGGGACTTAGTCTAGTTATGTCACTGATGAGTTTTGCTGTGTGAATGTAACCAGAGAAGCCAAAATAAAAAGGTCCCCTTTCCTGTTTCATTTTATTAGCAGAAAAGCTATGGGTAATGTTATGTTCTAAAGGCTAAGAATTCTAGTTAATGGCACATAAAAACTTCAAAGGTATTTGTAGATCTCAAACTATCCAGTAAATATTGATAATTTGGACTGGGCTTGCTGGATTTTCCAGGGAATGTTTTGAGCACTGTTCAGCTACTTAGAGCTAAAAGTAATTTTCTGTATTTTTTAATCCATATGTATTCATTAAAAAAATTTAAACAATTTTATTAGTATCTGTATACATAATCAGTATGTGTGAGTGCAATGACATGTGTGTCATGGAGTACGTAAGGAAGTCAGAGGATAACTTTCAGGAATTGGATCTCCTTCCCTCATGGGTTTTGAGACTTGAACTCAGGTCATCGGTTTATGCAGCAAATGCTTTTACTTGCTGAGACCTCTCACCAGCCTCAAATCGATATGTGTAAAAATGCCTAATACGTGTCTGAGAGATGTTTTGGTGGTTAAAAGCGCTTGTTCTTTCAGAGGACCTGAGTTCAGTACCCAGCACCCACATGTTGGCTCACAACCATCTAAACTCCAGTTCTAGGCAGTTCAACACCTCTTCTGACTCCAGTGGGCACCGGGCACACAGGTGGAACACAGGCATGAATCCGAACAAAATATTCAGGCACAATAAATAAACCTTAAACACGCATAATATATTCTATTTTCCTTTAGTAATTAAGGGCAGAGCATGAATCCAACAGGAAACTTCATAGAGTATAATGTATAAGGTTATACTAAGGAGAGAAACATTTGCTTTAGATACAAAGAGTCACAGCAGTAGGTAAAAGTTACACATGGGAGATAGTTCGGATACTATGACACCTTCTTATGCCCGAAACCCGATTGAAATGCTTGCCTGATTTCAAAGGAGACTTGTTTGTAATTGCATCGCATGTCAAATATTCGTTAGTTCAAAGGCTGTGGGAGTGTGTACAGGGTGATTTCCACACACACAGCTTTATAAAAAGAATGAATTATCTTGTAAGGAGCTTGGAGGTGGAGACTGAGGCGTCTGTGTCATATGGAACTAAACTTGTTTAATAGGCAAAAGCAAAGTAAATGTTCTCCAGATTTTATTTTGCTATACTATTTCTGATGTAGAAATACTGTGTTATTTACTTCTGCAAGCAATTATCATTTTACTGTCAATATAGGACTTTATAATTTTAAAGCACTTGTTAGGAGAGTTTTGAGTAATGGTTGATGTTCTTTCAGGTCTTCCCAATACCTTTGGTGATTATGATGAAACACCAGCCATGATGGCCATGCACCTGAAGGTCAGGAATCCTTTCCTTTCAGTTTTGAGGAGACAGATAGTTATTATGTTGTTTGAATTAATAAACTAATTAACTAACTTTGCAGTCTGGCTTGTCTTGCCTAGGCTGCTCTTATAGAATAATAAGAATTGGCCATTCTTATGCCTTAACCTCCAGAATAGTTGAGATTATGCAGGCATGTGCCACCATGCCTGACGGAAGATGGACTTTAGACAGCATATTTAGAAGCAGAATTGTCCCTCAAGATCTAATCTATAAATAGCAAAGTAAGGTTTAGTTACTCTGAGATAAGGTCGTGGAAGCATAAGGAGGGTCTTAGCTATCTGCTTACTTATTGATTGGCAGTAGTAGCTGTTGGGACATTCCCAGTGAGGTCTGCTCCAAGCTAAATGAGATGAGACTCTCCTCTACAGTGTCACTTCTGCAACCCTACCAAATGATGACCTCCTCTCTCATTCACTTCAAACTGGTGCATGGACTAACTGTCCATGCAGCTGCCTGTTGTTACCTACAAGTCCTCCTTCTCATGACTGTACTTGCTGGTTTTGACTCAGGGGACTGTTGTGAACTGTGACTGAGGAGACTGTTGTGAGCTGTGACTGATTCAGGAGACTGCTGTGAGCTGTGACTGACTCAGGAGACTGTTGTGAGCTGTGACTGACTCAGGAGACTGTTGTGAGCTGTGACTGACTCAGGAGACTGTTGTGAGCTGTGACTGACTCAGGAGACTGTTGTGAGCTGTGACTGACTCAGGAGACTGTTGTGAGCTGTGACTGATTCAGGAGACTGTTGTGAGCTGTGACTGATTCAGGAGACTGTTGTGAGCTGTGACTGACTCAGGAGACTGTTGTGAGCTGTGACTGATTCAGGAGACTGTTGTGAGCTGTGACTGACTCAGGAGACTGTTGTGAGCCGCCGTTGCTTAGCTCATGCATGTCTCATGCTGGCTCTGTTTTCCTTTATCTTTTTGAATTTTTAGCTCCTGGCTCTGATGTTTTCTCCTAGGCTGTTTCTGAGTCAGTTCCTAGGATTTCAGGATTCATTTTGTTTGTTTGTGTCTATCGAGAGGGGTTTTTCTGCAGACTGTACTTGAGCTCGTGATTCTTCTGCCTCAGACTCCTGAGTACTGAGATGATAATTTGAATTATCTTAGTAAATAATCTTGGTACTCTGCTGTCTTAGCCCCTTCATTGGCCTCCGGTTACTGCAGATCCTGCTGATCAGCATGGCGCCTTACCCCACGTGTTTGATGGAGCACTTAAAACATGGCTAATGTGACGGGGGACTTTCTCTTTCTTTCTTTCTTTCTTTCTTTCTTTCTTTCTTTCTTTCTTTCTTTCTTTCTTTCTTTTTTTTTTTTTAATGTTTTTGGGGTTTAGATATGGTTTCTCTGTGTAGCCCTGGCTTTCCTGGAACTTGCTGTATGACCAGGGTGGCCCACCTGCATGTTGGAATTAAAGGTGTTTGCCACCACCACCTGCCATTTTTTATCTTAAAAAACTTAAAATTAAATGGAAAACTGACACTCATGTTATTTGAAAATGCTTTGTCCATTTCATATTCATTCTGCCTAGCATATGGGTAGAAAACTTTCATTTCTTTATACAGGAAGATAAGATTTCCACTGTGTTTCAGACAGCAATGAAAGGTTTCCTAGTATCTGAACTACTTCTTAGTGTATCTTTTACTAGGGCTTATGTCATTTTTGTATCTAAAGTAAATATGTTTATCACTCTTAAGTATGATCATAGTTATTCAGTAAATGCAGAAAGCACATGCTCTTGCGTTGAGTTTTGGTGAGTTAGAATTCAGACGGACTTGCTCTTCCTAATGCAGGACTTTGCCGTGGACGGCTTGGTGAATGTAGTTGGTGGATGCTGTGGTTCAACGCCTGATCACATCAGGTAATGGGGTAATGGTTACTTTTTTTTTTTGCTTTAAAATTTTGTTTGGTTTTATTTATTGATTGTTTTTAATGATATTTTTATTAACTTTTGGAGAGTTTCACATGTATATAATTTTGATGATAATTACTTTGTACTCCGTCTTTTCTGTGCCTCTGAGGCAGGGTCTTGCTATGTAGCTCCTACTGGCCTGGTCCTCATTGTGTATAGCCCATGCTGGCCTCCTGCATCCTGCTGACTTAGCTTCTCAAATTCTGGGATTATGTGTGCCCTTTAATGTTTCGTGTGTGTGTGTGTGTGTGTGTGTGTGTGTGTGTGTGTGTGTAGTGAAAATAACAGTGTTGCTATGGGGACATTTATCCTTATACTTTATGGATCTCAGAGAGATTAGAATCAGTCAGAGGAGGATGTAGTTTAGGACTCTGCCTTTTTCCCTAGAGTAGACAGTGATTGGACTTTTAGCCAGCCCTCCCTATCCTGTGTTTGCACACATAATCCATTATCTCAATTGAATTACCAAAAACTTTTTATTTCCTGCTTTTGTTTACTTGAAAAATTTTTCGTTGGAACTTCCTGTGTAGACCAGGCTGGCTTGGAACTCACAGAGATCTGAGAGCCTCTGCCTTCCAAGTGCTGGTATTAAAGTGAGTGCCTCCATACACCTGGCTTCTGTGAGATTCTTAATAACTATAAGGTTATTGTGTATTTGTCTTTTTGGTGCTGTTACTTGCACCCAGGGGTTTTGTATATACTCAGCATCTACTCTCATACATTATGCCTACATCTCCGTTTTTATACATCTTTTAACAACGTTTTATTGGTTCTTTGTGGATTTCACATCATGCATCCCAGTCCCACTTATCTTCTCCCCTGGTACTTGTCCTCCACCCATGCCCCTCCATGTGGAAGCTGTAGTGCAGCACAGTGTATCCCATAGGACACCCTTTTGTCCACTCTTCATTGCTTGCAAATGCTCATTGCAGTCACTCATGGGTCTATGAAGCCCCTGGCTACACCATCAATACTGGAACCTCACTGGGACCAGATGGCCTGTTGTCGTCCTGTGTTGTAGAGATCCTGTATGTAGTTTTGAGTCTGTAGGTCCAGCCCTTTCATACACTCAAGCAGTTGTTCATCAATGGGATAGAGGTTGGGATGGGCTAATTCAAAGCCCTGGATCTGGGCCTGAGAAGTATCAGAGCTGGTCAGCCTGTTCTCCAGGTCTTATACCCCCAAGGGGTGTGCGGGGAGGTCTATAAGCAACCCCACCCTCCACTCACTGCAATCTGGGTCAGCTCTACCCTCTGTCCAGGTTAAGTACAGGGCCCGCTCTCCTGAGTGTTCAAGCCAGTGAGGGACATGGCTAGTTCTCCCACTTTCATGGCCCAGGGCCAGCTCTGCTGTGCTGCCCAGGTGAGGTGCTACTCTCCTGAGTGCTGCAGGTGAGGAGCAGGGACAGCTGCCCTGCTCTCATAACCCCAAGGGCTGGGTCTCTTGCTCACTACAGTAGGCGAGAGGGCAGAAGGGCATGGACGGGGAGAAATGCAGCCACACCTGCAGTGTCGCTAGGTTACGTCTTTTATGTTATAGTTGAAGGATCGTATCTTCGGATCACAGATTAACTTTTCATTTTTTAGATCACTTCCTCTTGAAAAGAAGTTGTTCTAGCTTGTGTATTTGTGTGTTGATATCTATACTTGTGTATTTAACTCCTACTTTTACTTAGTCATCCACATTCTGATTTGGGGGCAGTAGAGTGAGCAGTACCTACAGTTCCTGATAAACAGAAGCTAGATTTTTATGACTTATCAAAGACACGATTCATTAGAGTTGACAGTGTTACAGAGACTGGATAACTGAAACAGATTTTGAGGAGAGGAGCAATTGTATTTGTACCTTCCCTGCTGCGTGTCTACTGTAGCTAAAACAAAGGCATAGGACCCGATCTCCACACTCCACCCCACACACCCTCTCTAGTATTTCTCAGAGCTACAGACTTCTTTTTGAAGTTGTTGAACTGTTGCTTAGGTTGGTAGCAAAGACCATGCTCTGTGTGTGGATTTGTAAAGACTGTTGTGGGCTGGAGGAATGGAGGCTTGCAGTTGGCATTGCGCACTCACAGAGCTCCGGGCTCTGGTAGTACAGGCAGCGCAGTCGGCAATGGTGAGCTTTGTGTTGCTGAGACGGCTGACGGATGGATGTCTCTGCTGCTGTACACTTAAGTAGGCATATCGTTATGTGCATGGATATAGTGATGCAGAATTAATGTCATAGCTGGAAACTAGCTTAATTAGATTTATGCTACTGTGAATTAATGAATATGGTATTTTCTCTTTTAATTTAGGGAAATTGCAGAAGCTGTGAAAAATTGTAAGCCAAGAGTTCCCCCTGATAGTGTTTTTGAAGGACATATGTTACTGTCTGGTAAGTCATGAGGATGTAGTTGTTAGGGTGAATTTAATGTGCTTATTCTAAGTGGATAGTGATATTTATGCCAGGAAGCTTATGGGGTCAAAGAATGCTTAGTTTTCTTGACACTTAGGTACATTTTTACTAAAGAACTCTTTTTTTTCTAGAGATGGGGTAGAAAGATTAATTTTGGGGTAAAAAATGCCCTCAAACTCCCAGAGATCCACCTGCCTCTGCCTCTGCCTCCTGAGTGTTAAAGGTGTGTATTACCATGCCTAGCTGTTTTGAATTTTTTCCTGAAATGGTGGTATATTAAGACAGTCTCACTGTATAGCCAGGGGTCACCTCAAACTAGCAATCCTCCTGTCTCCACTCTTTGAGTGTTAGGATCACAAGTATGTGCCACCATGTCCTCTCTGAGGGATACTTTCATTAATCTTAGTGGAGATGGTAAACAAGAGGAGTACTGCGGCTTTATCTGACATGTCATTCCTGCTGGATCAGAAGCACTTTGTAGAAGCTCTCAGATCACACAAACACCCTCAACATTTAGTGGTGGTCCTCTCTATTTGCCTGGTAGACAAACCTGCAGATTCTGTGAAAGGTCAAGGGCACAAGGCTCATTGGCACTGAGAAAAGTCAGCAACTGACACTGTAGAAAGCCATTGCTTCCTGAGTCTGTGAACAAATGGCCTGGAATATCTGTATAAAAACCCAGTCTGTATTCATAATCTTCCTCCTGCTCATGCTGGTTTCTTTATATAATGCTTTGGCAACCGACTTAAGGGCTGTTTTCTTTTTTTAGTGACAGCTCTGATAGATGATGCTAATTTTGTGCTTCATTTTTATGATAATTAAGGCAGAGACACTTGGCTGATTGGTAAGCTGAAAAGTTGTCTGGGCAGTTGTCTCAAGATCCTACTCCTACAAGGCCTTGTGTCCCCAGATCTGCCCGTGGCTATTTGGAGAGACTATTTCTTATAAAACTTTTAAAATAAAGGCAGTGTGAGAACCTTTTCGGTGACACCTCACAGTCCTTTTGTTGCTTTTTTACCTGAGTGTAATGCATCTACATGTATTATCTGGTACTTGCCTTGAATTAGCCTGTGCCGGGGGAGATGCTCTTACTCCTTAGCTTTCGGACGTTGCAGGTAGCATAAGCAGGGTTTCCAGACAGAGCAGTAGCTGCACATACGAACTCAAGCAGTTAGGGCAGCATGACAAGACCTGCTCAAGCTCGATCCTCTTTTGACTAGAAGTTTCTTCGTGGCTCTCACCCCAGGCCTTTGGTTATGCAAGGACAATGATGACTTTCTTCATTTTCAGAGGTCGTATGGTTCAGCCCACTAGGGGTAGTTGTAGCACAGAGCTCTGGACTGTTTCTTCCTTTGGAGATCTGTTGTAAGCACAGTTGCAACAAGTAGTCCCTTTCGTGTTCTGAAAAAGAGAGACTGAGCCTGTTTCCCTGTTAGCTCTCCTGCCCCATCTGCTCAGGTGGACTTTTTTTGCTGAAAATATTTTGTTTCATGTCATCCATGTACATTTTCAAGGATTTCTCAAAATGTTTCTCCTTTTAAGGTCTAGAGCCCTTCAGGATTGGACCATACACTAACTTTGTTAACATTGGAGAGCGCTGTAACGTGGCAGGATCCAAGAAATTTGCTAAGCTCATCATGGCAGGAAACTATGAAGTGAGCATCCCGCTGAGGGTCCTGGACATTGACATACCTCTGGGTGACTGCATATCAGCAGAGTGAGGTGTTCTGGCTGCTGCTAGTGCAGGGCTGTAGAATATGTGAGGGTGCTGATGGCATCTGGTAGGAGGTGAGGCTCCTGGAAGACTTGAAGCTGCTGCTGTTGCTACTGCTCAGAAAGCATTACATTTGGGGCGTGGAGGGAGGTGACTCGGAGGGATCCAGCTTCTAGTCTTTCATTGTTAAGTAAGTTTGGATATTTGCAACACTTTCCATTTTGGCCTCCCTGAAACAGTTTGTTTTACAGAACTGTTCTACAGAAAGTGAAAGCTCCTTGGCTTTTTAAAAGATTATGTATTATGTATATGAGCATTTTGCTTGTGTGCATGTGTGTGCACCAGAAGAAGGCATTGGATCCCCAGGAGATGGAGTTACATGTGGTCTGGGGAACTGAACCTGGGACCTCTATAAGAACTGCTCAGTATTTTAACTGCTCCTCCCAAGGAAAATTTTTACTCATCTGACTACATCACATACTTACTGATGAAGATATTGCTGATCCTCTTAGCCGTAGGTTAAACCAAAACAAACAGACCCTTGCCTTGAGAACTCTGAATGTTTAAGCTTTGTAATACTGAAGATGAATCAAATTTAATCCACACAGTGCATGCCCAAGATATCTGGATAGAGTTTACTTTTCTACAAATAGGAAATTAAAAACAGAGGAAAATGGATGAGGTTTTAGGTTGTTTCTATTTGTTTTACTGTGACATAATTTTATTTTATTTTTAAGAAACTGGGGCATAGTGATACATATTTTTCATCTCAGCACTTGGAAGGCATAGGCAGGTAGATTTCTCTGAAATCAGGCTGGCCTTGTCTACATAGTGAGACCCTGTCTCAAAAAGTTTTTTCTTTTAATTAACTTACTCTGTGTGTGTGTGTGTGTGTGTGTGTGTGTGTGTGTGTGTGTGTGTGTGTGTGTGTGTTTTGTACTTTTGTGCAGCTGCATGCATGTGGAGGTCAAGGGACAACTTGCAAGAGTTGATTCTCTTCCTACACGTTTATGCTTTGGGAATCAAACTCAGGTTGTCAGGTTTGGATTCAAGCGCCTTCACCAGAATCATCTCATTGTTCTTTTAATGATGTTTTTTAAATTTCAGGATCTGAATAGATTTAGTTTTTTTAAAATATACTTATTTTGTGAGCTTATTGTGAGTGTGTGTGTGTGTGCGCGCGCAGAAAAGGGCATTGAACTCCTTAGAGCTGGAGTTAGAGGCATTCTGTGGGCTTGTTTCATGTGCCCTGAGGTACAACCTTAGATCCTCATGGTTGTGCATTAAATGCCCTTACTCCTTGGACCATCTTTCTAGCCTATGGATTTAGCCTCACCTCTGCCCAAGAAAGGGTCTTATAACTTCTAGCTGTCCTGGTGCAACTCACTATGTAGACCAAGCCGGCCTTGAACTCACAGTGATCTGTCTGCCTTGTCCTCCCAAGTGTTATAATTAGCCTCATTTTTGGAATTGCTAATTACCGTTTCTTGGCATCCCCTAGAGTTGACTTTTTTAGTGCAGGTGTTGGTTGCCTCGTGGAAGGAAGCTGCTTTGGTGGGCTTCAAGCAGTGAGATGATGTGTGGAAGGGTTGCAGAAGGACACAGGCCCAGTTGGAGCCAGTGTGTTTGTTTCAGTAACAAAGGACCTCCGGGGAAGGGAGGAATTACTCTGCTTAGACATCTCCTAACCATGCTTCTCCCTTTCTTCCTCCAGGAAGCCCTGAGCGTTGCCAAAGTGCAGGTGGAAATGGGAGCTCAGGTGCTGGATATCAACATGGATGACGGCATGCTGGATGGTCCCAGTGCGATGACCAAATTTTGCAACTTCATTGCTTCGGAGCCTGACATTGCCAAGGTTGTACAAGGGTTACAGTCATTAAGAGTGTTTCCCTGGCTTGCCGTTGTTCATTTAGCTTGTCTGTCCTACCTCAGAGGGATGCACTTAGCTATTGCTGCTACACTGATTCTATTCCCACCAGGGGAAATGGAGCTCAGTTAGAGCTTCCTTACCGCAAAAGACACCTTGTTAGGGTATCAGACTAAGACAGGGATGTGTAATGCTTCAATCAAGGTATCGTGTCTTTGTTTATACTCGTGAAAGTTAGGGATCATTGATTAAAAGCATGTGCTGTTTCTGTGGAGGACCTGAGTTAAATTCCCTGTACTTACTTCTGCAAGCTCACAACTGCCTATTAACACCAGCTCCAGGGGATCCAACCTCTCTGCCCCCTAGCCCCATTTGAGTATACAGACCCCCAGACAGACACAGACATACACACATATGCACAAAAGTTTGCTTGTTTGTTTTTGAGACAGGGTCTTACTATGTAGTCCTGGCTGGCCTTGAATTCACAAATATCCATTAAAAAAAATGCTAAAAAAAGTGAAAGTCTTTCTGCATTTGTCTTTTAGTATGTTTTAGAGGGTTCCAGCTAAACCTCATTTCATTTTTGGGTCATTAAATGAATCTCTGTGTGTTCTGGTTCTCAACTTGGGTCATGAGGCTTCATCTGTAATGCCCACTACTAGCCCACTGTGTGTGTGGTGTATGTCGCTGTGTGTGTGTGTGTGTGTGTGTGTGTGTGTGTGTGTGTGTCTGTGTCTGTGTGTCTGTGTGTGTTGGTGTTAGTTTTTAAGATGGGTGTCTGCTGTAGTACACATGACTGGTGTTGGTGTTGGTTTTGAGATGGGTGTCTACTCTATTACACATGACTGGTGTTGGTGTTGGTTTTGGTTTTGAGATGGATGTCTACTCTAGTACACATGACTGGTGTTGGTATTGGTGTTGGTTTTAAGATGGGTGTCTACTCTAGTACACATGACTGGTGTTGGTGTTGGTTTTGGTTTTGAGATGGGTGTCTACTCTAGTACACATGACTGGTGTTGGTATTGGTGTTGGTTTTAAGATGGGTGTCTGCTGTAGTACACATGACTGGTGTTGGTGTTGGTGTTGGTGTTGGTTTTGAGATGGGTGTCTACTCTAGTACACATGACTGGTGTTGGTGTTGGTGTTGGTTTTAAGATGGGTGTCTGCTGTAGTACACATGACTGGTGTTGGTGTTGGTTTTGGTTTAAGATGGGTGTCTGCTGTAGTACACATGACTGGCTTCAAACTCATTATGTAGCCAAAGTTGACCTTGAATCCCTGCTGCATCTACCCTGGACTTTTAAGAGTTTTTTGCTTGCTTTTTGTTTTAAAGAAACTTTCTAGAGTTTCATATCTTTAGGTTTAGGTGTCATTTAGAAACAAATTAGGCCTAGCAAGAGCTTAAGAGAAGCCTGTAGTAAGCACTCAATTATATTTACCCATCTTCCATTTGTGTACTAAAACTTACTAAAAGCTCTTCCACTTTCCGAAGTAGCCCTTTGAGACTGTGAGGTTCAGAGTTTGTCTGAATCAGAGCTCAAGTGGGTGGGTGGGTGGAGGCTGTTGATGAACTGCCTTGGGAAGAAGCCTGCCTCACTGTAGAGCTAAGCACCCTGACGAGGAAGGTGCTGACTCCTTCCTCATCTCTGAAGTGAGATGATCAGACCTGAGGTACTCAATTCGTGGCTTGTGGTGGTGAGTGTCTTATTAACCGTGTGTCCTGGCTTGTTAGTGCTCTGATTGCTGCACCCACTGACCTTCCTTTCCTGGTTTGTATTTACTATTAAACTTCCTGGGGGACACACTTTAGCCATTAGGATAGAATGAAAAAGGGCTGCTAAGCAGAGAGGCTAAGGAAGATCACAGCTGAAGACCAGCGTGGGTTACATCGTGGGACTCCCCCCCACCCCCCAAGACCCTGCCTCTAAAAACCCAAAATATGAGTAGTTCATCTTTAGCAGTAGAGTTAAAACCCCAAACTATTTGCAAGCTCTTCCAGACACTGGCCTGGTTATTAATGCCACTGTGTTTGACCCTTTCCAGGAAAGCTCTTTATTGCTAGTGTTCTAAGGAAAAGCAAAATTGGTAGAGGTTTTCTGTTTTGTTTTTTGTTTTTGTTTTTGAAATGGTGTCTTATATCCTACCCTGACCTAGAAATCAGTATGTAGTTGAGGAAAGCCTTGAACCTCTTATTCTCCCGCCTCCATCTTCTATTGCTAGGATTATAGATTTGTGCCACCAGTTTATAAACTGAGGACCTCTGCGAGAACTCCACCAGTCATGCTATTTCCCTAACCACACCCCCTCCCCTTTAAAACAGTTTAATAGTCATGTGTGCGTTTATGGTACTGGGAAACAAAGCCAGGGCCTCACAGGCCAGACACTGTTGCTGAGGCAGACCTACCCTCACCTCCTTGTTCTTTTTGTTGTGCCGTATTCTAGCCTCTCTTGCCCTCTTGTGATTACTCGTTTAATCATTATCTTGGTGAGCATGGTGAAGCCAAGGACCGTGTGCCTTAAATGGAGGGAGTCAGGTACTGATGGACTGCCCTACGTTACAGTCCTGAGTCAGTTCTCTGACAGGCCTATTTCTTTGGAGCAGTGAGTAGCTCCTTTCACAAGTCTTGGAGCAGAGGCTGGATTAGACCATGGTCTCTCATGTGTTTGTCCTAGTTGTTTGTTTTAGTTTTACTATTATTTTGGAGGGAAGAGGATTAGATCTGATTTTCTTTTCTAATAACTTTTTTTTCTGCTCAGGAATTTATTTTTATAAAGAGAAGATTTAATTTGAGTAACTTGACCAGAGGGTCGTTCCCAAAGGCCAAGAGATTCTACCTTAATATGAGTCAGGGTAGAGTTCTTGAAACTAGAGAAGGTGTTTGCCTTAGGGTTGTGTACTTGGAAGTGTAAACTAGGCACAAGCCTTTTGAATTCCCTGTCTGTCCATGCACATAGTCTCCTGTAAGCTGATCTTAATTTAAATATTTGAACTTCAAGCTTAAGTACGTATATTAAAATCCTACTTCTAACACCCTAAATTTGTTTATTGTTCCCCTGAAGAAAAAATAGAATGTTTTTGGAACCCCTCAAAGGGGACTTGTGGTGATTTGTGAGCCATGATCTTCCTGTCTTCCTGCCGCAGGTGCCCCTGTGCATTGACTCTTCCAATTTTGCTGTGATCGAGGCGGGGTTGAAGTGCTGCCAAGGGAAGTGCATAGTCAACAGCATCAGCCTGAAGGAGGGGGAGGAGGACTTCCTGGAGAAGGCCAGGAAGATTAAGAAGTTTGGAGCTGCTGTGGTGGTTATGGCTTTTGATGAGGAAGGACAGGTAAGTGATTTCTTTTGGGCTGGCACTGTTGTGTCACCCAGGTGAGAAAGCAGTGAGAAAAAACCCAGGTCTGAAATAGCTAATGTGTATACACATAAACATGTACGTATGTTTGTCTTTGCGTATAAATTTACATACACATACATGTTATATTTCTGGAAATTTGATTCTTTACATCAATAGAGAACCTCCCTCTCTTTTTTTTTCCAATAGGAAATGGTTGAATTATTCACTAAGTTCCTGGACAGACAGCTGGTTATGCATTTGGAAGAAATAGAGTCCTGACCATTCATTTCGTGCCACTGTAGTAGAATACCACTACCTTAGTTACTATCCTGTTGTTATGACAACACACCTTGACCAAAGCAACTTAAAAAAAATTCTTTAAGGCTCATGGTTGCAGAGGATTAGAGTCCATGTTTATCATGGTAAGGAGCATGGTGCCAGGCAGGCAGGCAGGCAGGCAGGCAGGCAGGCAGGCAGGCAGGCAGGGTTCTGGAGCAGTAGCTGAGAGCTTACTTCTGATCCACAACTAAAGGGAGGGAAGGTCTGTGTGAGAGAGCACACAAACTGGGAAAGCCCTCACCCAACACCTCCTCCAATAAGGCCACACCTCTTAATCATTCCCCAGAAGTTCTTCAGTGTCTGGACATTAACATTACCAATGGCTCCTGAATTGCTGGAGCCAGTCTCAAGACCATGATTCAGCGGGTCTCAGGTACTATTACTAAGAATAAATAAGCAAAAGTCCCTTATAGCAGAGAACCCTGCCTGACTGAGGCATCCTTCATCTCATTCTGCTGAGCTTCGAGTGGGTCTGTGAAATCCCTGAGGGTATCTGAGGCTTACCAGCCTGTGTGTTTCACAGTGCCCAAAACGATGCCTAGTAGGACCTGCTCCCTACAGAGGCCTCTACTAGGCCTCAGTCTGAGGTCTGTTTCTTTTACTTGGTGGCCAGAATCTAGCTACCGTTCTTGGGGTAGAAGATACCATAAGAATAATATGACAAGGGCTTACCTAGGTTGTAGAGCGGTCCTAGTGTAGCTGTTTTAGCCCTGAAAGCTCCTATCCTAGGAGCATGTCCATGATGTCTTTGGTATGGAACAGTACCCCAGTCTATACATTGCATACTCTGTGCCCAGTTGGCTCAGATAAACATTACCAGAGTGTGCTGTCTTTATTTGCCAATCAAGTGAGGTTACTGAAGAGGTCTTCAGGAGACTCAGTGTTCCCATCCAACAGTGGGGTCCTCCCACCATGCAAGGCTCCTAGAGACTAGAGTATGTATTTTTAAGAACATCTTTTTGTACATTGAGAGTCTACCCTTGTCATTGTTACGCATTCTTATGGAGTGACAGTAAGCCCAGTAATGTGCCCTTACCTGTCCCGTCCTGTCCATACTGTACTTTTTTCTGCACACAAAGCTTGGAACTTAGGAACAGGAAGAAGTTAACAGTATCTGTCATGCCAGTTTTTCTCACTTGCACAGGGTGCTTTACAGCCATTGCTGGTGTACCCAGCTTGTCAGTGTCACCAGTCCTGTGCTCAGGAGCCACTGAGTAAAATAAGGGCCCTGCGTCAGGTGTGGCAGTTCCTTTGTTGCCAGCACTTTAGGGGCACAGACAGGGGGATTTCTGAGAGTTCTAGGGTAGCACGGCAAGTTTCAAGTCATCCAGGACCACAGAATGAGACCCTGTCCCAAAATAAATAAGTGTAAAAAGGATCGAGTGAACATATATTTGTAGATGTTACACAAAAATGCTCCTATCCCAGGTGGGATGGAGCAGGATGGTTGAAGGTATGAGGTTTCTTCACAGTCTCAGATTGGCATGAAATTGAAAACTTAACAATATTACTTTCTGGGTCTTCCATTTATCATTTTTGGACTGCAGGTGACAGTAGGTAATTAGTTCCATGAAACGTAAAAGGACTAAGAAAGGACTACTGGTTTTTCTTCTGCCCATGCTCAGAACACACTGTGTTAGCAATATTCAGAAATTCGGAATGCAGTTTGAAGGGTATGCTGTTTGGAGGTTTGATCCGAAGTCAGCTTTCTTGACAAAATTGAGAAACACTGAGTAAAAGTAGCACTCACCACTCACTCACCCACTCACTCACCCACTCACTCACCCACTCACTCATCACTCACTCACTCACCCACTCACTCACCCACCCACTCACTCATCACTAACCCACTCACTCACCCACTCACTCATCACTCACTCACCCACTCACTCACTCACCCACCCACTCACCCACTCACTCACTCACCCACTCACTCATCACTCACTCACCCACTCACTCACCCACTCACCCACTCACTCATCACTCACCCACTCACTCACTCACCCACTCACCACTCACTCACTCACTCATCACTCACTCACTCACCCTCTCACTCATCACTCACCTACTCACTCACTCACCCACCCACTCACTCATCACTCACTCACTCACCCACTCACTCACCCACTCACCCACCCACTCACTCACTCACCCACTCACTCACTCACCCACTCACTCACCCACTCACTCACCCACTCACTCACTCACCCACTCACTCACCCACCCACTCACTCACTCACCCACTCACTCACCCACTCACTCACCCACCCACTCACTCACTCACTCACCCACTCACTCACCCACCCACTCACTCACCCACTCACTCACTCACCCACTCACTCACCCACTCACTCACCCACCCACTCACTCACCCACTCACCCACTCACTCACCCACTCACCTACTCACTCACTCACCCACTCACTCACTCACCCACTCACTCACTCACTCACCCACTCACTCACCCACTCACCCACCCACTCACTCACTCACCCACTCACTCACTCACCCACTCACCCACCCACCCACTCACCCACTCACTCACTCACTCACTCACCCACTCACTCACCCACTCACTCACCCACCCACTCACTCACTCACTCACCCACTCACCCACTCACTCACCCACTCACCCACTCACCCACTCACTCACTCACCCACTCACCCACCCGCCCACCCACCCGCTCACCCACCCGCTCACTCACCCGCTCACTCACTCACTCACCCGCTCACTCACCCGCTCACTCACCCAGTCACCCACCCACCCACCCACCCACTCACTCACTCACTCACCCGCTCACTCACCCGCTCACTCACCCACTCACCCACCCACCCACTCACTCACTCACCCACTCACTCACCCACCCACTCACCCACCCACCCACTCACCCACCCACTCACTCACCCACCCACCCACTCACTCACCCACTCACTCACCACTCACTCACCCACCCACTCACTCACCCGCTCACTCACCCACTCACTCACTCACCCACCCAGTCACCCACCCACTCACTCACTCACCCACTCACTCACCCACTCACCCACCCACCCACTGACTCATCCCTTCAACATGGTATGGAACACACAGTCTATGGGGATCCAGTGAGATTGACATTCTAGTTAGTGGAGATAATAGTAGAGATTAAAATAACCAAGAACAGTAAGTTGCCAAGCTAATGTCTCTGGAAAGAGATGCCCCAAGGGAAGGAGAAAGGGGAAGGGTGGAGGTGTGCTGATTTGAAGGAAGTGATTAAGGCAGATCTGAAGGGACAGTTGACTCCAAACTTGTTAGCTGTGAAATACAGTTAGGCCTTGTATCGTCCGGGTAGGGCGGCACAGGATGGAAAAGCTCTGAGACTGCAACAGCATGGCAGGTTTTAGGAACGTCGTAGGAGAAGTGAGGGCAAAGGGTGGAGCCGTGGTGGAGGTAGAGGCCCTGGCTAAGTATGACAGGCTGAGGAGCAGGGCGGTGAGCCTTGCTGGAATCTGCGGTTTGCTTTTTTTCAGGGTTCTTTGAGTGGGGAGGAGGAGGATAATTTGTAGGGGTTTGTTTGTTTTTAGGATTTTATTTATTTTATATGTATGAATGTTGCCTGCATGTATGTATGTACATGATTGGCAGGCAGTGTCCATAGATCAGAAGAAGAGTCAGTGGTGAGCCTCCTCATAGGTGATGGGAACCAAACTTGGGTCTTGACTGTTAAGGCATCTTTCTAGCTTTGCTTTTGTTTTGAGACAGGATCTCATTATGTAGTCCAGGCTGACCTTGAACTCAAGAAATTCACTTGTCTCTGCTTTCCTGGGTGCTGAGCCCAGAACTGATTTGTAGTTGCAACTTGAGACACATGGTAACAAGCATACAGGTGTGGGGAATAAATGCATGTCATTCAGTCTGCCTTGCAGGGAGACCCAAGACAGCAACAGTGGTGTTCGAGAGTAGTCGGCACATTGCGGGCAGGTCAGGAGAGGTGGCGCACTTCGAGGACTCTTTCCCAGTGTAGCCCACAGAGGCCTGGCACTCATGCATGTAAACCAGAGTTCTGCCTCTCCATCCCGTGTGCTAGAATTACATGTCTGATACTCAGCTGCTTATTTTTTTAATCTGTCTTTAGAGTTTAATTGTTAATCACTTCTGTCTTTAGAAAGCCAATTTGTTAGTATCACATATAAATGAAATTTTTACATAAGGAGTAAAATTATTATATTGAAAATATAAAATCTTTAACTGATTCTGTTCTGAGATAAGTTGAACACTTAAAAGTTTGATACTTGCTTTTAGAAGAAATTCAGTCATTGAGATTTGAGTGGTTTTGACAAGTGACGTATGCCATTTTCATAGATAACACTTTGCTTTTCTATTGTAAATCACATTTCTGCTTATTTCTCAGGCAACAGAAACAGATGTTAAAGTCAGTGTGTGCACTAGAGCCTACCATCTACTTGTGGAAAAAGTGGGCTTCAATCCAAATGATATCATCTTTGACCCCAACATCCTTACCATTGGAACTGGAATGGAAGAACATAACTTGTATGCTATCAATTTTATTCATGCAACGAGAGTCATTAAGGTAAGTCTGGGTATTTACTGTCTTTACCAATGATAGAGCTCAGATCTGTCAACTTGAGTTAGTGCATGCTTACAACTCACAATACTGATTTGCTCAGAATAGTAACATTTCCTGTCCTTAGCAAATCGTTTTCTTTTCTTTCTTTTTTTTTTTTCTCTCTCTTTTTTTTTTTCTTTTTTTCGGAGCTGGGGACCGAACCCAGGACCTTGTGCTTGCTAGGCAAGCGCTCTACCACTGAGCTAAATCCCCAACCCCAGCAAATCATTTTCTAGAATGTAGGGACTGAATCTTTTATAGAATGCTCTTGTAACACACACGAGAATGTATAAAACATATAGTCTCTACAGGAGATAAGTACTTATGAACCATATAGTAGCTTCACTTTTCTGAAGTGGCCTGAGGCTTCTGTCCCATAGATCCCTCCTTTTCTAAGGAAAATTTCAATTTTCAATTTCATGAAGTAACTCATTTTGATATCTCTTTCTGAGATTTTTTTTTGGTAATTTTATTACTTATATACATGTTCAGTTTATATTATTATCCATTGCTTTTTGTGTTTGCCAGTGCATGTTCTAAATTCTAGTTTTTACCTGAGTCAGTGCCCACACTGCTTTTGTAGTTGGCTGTGGACATGGCCTGTGCAGGCTTGCCTCACATGTCAGATGAGGACAACCTTAGAGACAGTCAGCTCCTACGCTGTAAGCAGGCGTCTTGTTAGTCCCGTTCAGTGCCCTTTCATATTGTTCTGCCTTTGGTTTGTGGTTTCCATTTTTGAAAATGCTCTCTGGTCCCGATGGTAGTGCTTTTTGTGTTCACAAGTACAGGACAGCTGTGGTGTGCCCGTGGACAAAATGCTGTTGGTTACGCCTTATTCAGACATAAGTCACAGGGCTGCTCGCCATGGATTCAGTGTTAATATTCAAGATGCACATCAAATAAAGTTTTTAAAGTGTGTTTATTTGTATTTATGTATATGTATGTGTACCTGGTTGAGCTTTCATGTATTACGTATGTGTTCCAAGTGCCAAAGGAAGCAAAAGAGTGTTGGATTCCCTGGAACTACATTAGAGGTTATTGTGAGCTACTGGACATGGGTCCTCTTGTCTCTTTACCAGAGCACCGTGCACTCTTAACTACTCTACCATCTCCATCCCATAGGACGCCGTTAGCAAACACAAAATAAGGTTGTATGTTGATGACTAGCGCTGCCAGCTGCGATGTCAGGAACAGGCCCTCAGAGTTCTAATTTAGTCTGCCAAGGAGTCTCAAAAAGCAGCTCTATGCCCACACAGCATGAATTGGCCTCTGAGTTTGATGTTATTCAAGTCCTAAAATGCTATTCGACCTCTTTTTGTTTTGGATGGAGGATCTCACTGCATAGCCTAGGATGGTTTAAACTTACACACCTCTTGCCCAACCCCCTTTCCAGTGCCACCAAGCCCATATCAGCCTCATTTTAAGTTTCATCTGTGTTGCTGGTTTTTATCAGCGTGTAATACGCTCCTGTTTCCCTGAATCACAACTAGCCAGTCTACTGTTGGTAACTGGTGTGTAGAACAGTTGTGTTGCGAGCATTCTTGTATTAGGTCAGCACAAAGTTAATTGCAGTTACAGACAGGGAATTTAATCACAGCTAGGTCAAACAGATCTTCATTAATCGGACTAGGAATCAGTATAATCAACTTGGTTTTGCCAATGAGAAATAATTTTTTATTTTTAGCATTAAGAAATAAGTGTTTTGAGGCTGGCCAGATGCTTCAGTGGGTAAATGCATGGTGTCAGTTCAGCATGGTGATGTGAATTTGATTCCCAGCTCCTACATAATAGGGGAGGTGAGAACTGACTCCTGCAGGTTATGTTCTGACCTCTTGATACATTCTGGCTTGTCTACGTATTCCTCCAAATGAATACATGTAGTAAGCATGTTTGCGTAGTCAGTGCTTTAGAATTCAGTAACTCCTAGAAAGAGTTTTCTGTCCTAATGATTGTGGATATTTCCGACATGCAAAGCATTATCAAGATTTTTGACAAATGGTAGTATGTTGCTGAGTGATGGGTAAATATGGTAGATAAACTTAACAGCGAGTAGTAAATCATTAGCAGGAACTCATAAAACAGGACTGCACACTAAAATAGTGTATCACATAACCACATTTATCAAGAGTATATTTTAACATTAAGGAACAGATTTCAACATTGCAATCTTACTACGTTTGCACCAACCTGACAAGTTAACCACGTGTGCCTGAGTTTGTCTGTAGCGTGTGTCCAGGAGTAGAATGACTATACAGTGGTAAGCTGTCTCCCTGGACACTTAGGCCTGTATCTGAGTGAGAGTTACTGTGGTGGGTTAGAGAGCTTGTTCATTTAAGTTACTGAATCCTTCCAGCTTTGCAAGGGTCAGGAATGTATGCGTGTGTGCATTTACAGATGCATTCACCTAACCCTTTGTTTTCCCCGGTCATTTATTCAGCAAATATGTCATGTAACTTCCTCTGCGATGCGCTGCCATGGTCATTATAGAGGTAGTGGAGGTAGAATCAGATGTCGTGTTTTTCCCGCAGCGTTTAAAGTCTAGCAGGAAAAGCCGTTTGTGCTTCAGGGCCTCTGTGACACTGAAGAGGTGGTGGGTTATATGGTACAAGAGGAGCCAGAGCACACGATACAGCAATGTGGCAGACTGGGCTTTGTCCCTAACAAGCTTAGAGTCAGTTACTTTGCACTTTCTTGCTTTTTACTTTTCCTTTGTACAAAGCTTGCAAGCTATGGCTGATGGTGGCTTTTGCAAACTAGAGAATCTTTTCATGCTTTTACATCCTTGCCAGGAAACATTACCAGGAGTCAGAATAAGTGGAGGTCTCTCCAACCTATCCTTCGCCTTCCGAGGGATGGACGCCATTCGAGAAGCAATGCACGGTGTTTTCCTTTATCATGCAATCAAGGTACGGTGAAACCAATTTTGACATAGGTACTGGGAAGAAGGCCCTGTGAGTAAGGTGTTCACTGCATGCGTCTGAGGACTTGTGTTGAAATTTCAGAGCTTGTGTGAAACTTAAGTGTAGTAGTAGTTCCTACTGTAGAATGAGAGATGGACACAGGGTCCTTGGAAGATTGTAGCGCCAGCTTGGCATGTCTAGTGGTAAACAAGAGAGAGACCTTGCCGAAACAATATGAAAGGCAAGAACCAACACTCCATGTTGTCCTCAGACTTTCATACATGTGCCATGGTAAGTGTGTGCATTTGCACACATAAGAGTTTTCAAATAATTGAAACAAAAATGATGGCAGTGTAACTTTGACTTAGAGTAGGACTTACAAAATGAATCCTGCAGGATAGCCTGCTTTGTCTCCTTTAAATGAGGCTTCAGTGGAACAGAGTGCCCTCACCCCTCCACCTGTGTCTTGTCTAGGGCTGCCTTTAGACTGTAGCAGAGTTGACTAGCGGCTGACTGTGTTAGAAAGTTGTCCTCTGATCCCCGAGTTAGGGTATCAATGGAAATCCTCATTGTCTTTTCATTACCTGTAGTTCGGTATGGACATGGGGATAGTCAATGCCGGCAGTCTCCCCGTGTACGATGATATCCATAAGGACCTTCTTCAGCTCTGTGAAGACCTCATCTGGAACAGAGACGCTGAGGCTACTGAGAAACTCTTACGATATGCCCAGGTAAAGGGAAAAGTGTCTTCCTGCCTTAGAGTTTACCACTCACCGGCAGTTACTGAACCTTTATCGTAGAATAGGAGCAAATGGAGAACAAATGTATCTCTGGGTCATTGATCATCATCACCATGGTTTTTATAGCTCTAGAGAAGCTGTTGCATTAGGACGAGGAGGGAGAAATAGACCTTATCTAGGCTTAGTATTCTGAACCTAGATTTCTCTAAATTGATTTTTGAATTTGAAATAGGTCACATTAAGTTGTAGAAAAGTCGCAGAATATCATAGTCAAAAGAAAACCAAAATCACTTACAATCTTGCCCCCTGAAGTTAACCATTGTAGAATGAGGTATTATTACCTCTAGTCATTTTTTTAATATATTACTTGTATGTGCACATATATGGTTTATTGAGAATAATTTTTCCTACAATATATTTTGATCACTGCTTCCGCTTTTCAACTCTTAGATCTTCTCTGTTTTCTCACCCGTCCAACTCTATGCCTCCTTTCTTTCTCTCTTGAGAAAACATACAAACAATAATAATAACTAATAATAATAAAGAATAAAGAAGCATTCTTCCTAACTGCGTCCTTCATGGTCACTGTTCTGTATTGGCTTTCTGTCTGTCTTTCTCTCTTCCTGTTATCAGGCCTTCGGTACAGATCACATTACCCTCCTTCTGCATGTCCTTTAGAAACAATGCAGTGTGACTCTGGCTACAGACCTTTGAGTACTATCTTCCCCCTTCTGCACTTGAACAAAATTCTGTGACTGGGCCTCTCTTACCTTGCATAAATGTCGCTCCAGCAGTATCACTGCTGACCAGTCATTCGTCATTCAGGTTCTGGTCACCAAGCTGCTCTGTCTGGCTTGCAGGGTCTGAGTAGTAGGAGCTGACCCTGCCTTCCAGGGCCTGCAGACACGCGTGTGGGAATCTGAAAGCTGTGGAGCCAGCTCTTGCCTTTCATGTTTACACAGTTTCTGGGGATCGAGGTCAGACCATCAGGCTTCACAGCAAGTGCTTGTTCTACCTGGCTGCTCAACACTGAGATTTCCTATTTGGTCACCTGGTGCCACCAGCGGAGGGGAAACATAGTGGCGTAATCTCCTTGTATTGTGCCTTCGCCCCTTTTCTGGGTTTCTTCCCTGGAGGCTGAGGTTCTCTGAAGGCCTTCATCAGTGTTGAGTTGGTTCTGTTCTCTCAAACTTCCGTGTTGCTGTTACACATCCTGTGCTCACTCAGCCCCAGCCCCTGTACATTCAGACATTCTCAGAACTTCCCCTTCTTTATGTTTTCCTCTCCCTTCCTTATGCGGGTAAAATCTTGAGGTAGATGATCTTACGATGCCACCTCCAGGAACATCCTGCCTTCACTCTAGCCTTTCTTTCTTTTGGGATTCTTTGAGACAAGGTTTCGCTATGTAGTATATGTTGGCCCGGCACTCAGAGTCCTCCCACCTTAGGTTCCCAAGTGCTAGGGACAGGAGTGGGCCACGACTGCTTATGGCTGCCAGCTCCTCTACAGCTGTGTGTGGTGATGTTGATCCTTCCTGAGAGCTGGAGTGTTAGTAACCCTGTGTCCTGGAAATATTTTGACGCCAGTTGTTAAGTTTTAGGAAAGAAGGAAAAAAAATAACCATTACTTTTCTCTACTGAAAGTTCAAATTTTAAAATGTTTCTTTTTCTCTCTCACCACTTACTTCAGTCTTGATTCATGTTGCACACCCTGGGGTCCGGGAACTTAAAGGAAGAATAAGACAATGATTTTTTTTTTTTTAATTGCTGCAAAGAGTTCACTATATACCATCTGTATCCAATTCTTGGTCTTAATTTTAATTCAGACTCATGGCAAAGGAGGGAAGAAAGTCATCCAGACAGATGAGTGGAGGAATGGCTCGATTGAAGAGCGCCTGGAGTATGCTCTTGTGAAGGTGAGTACTAGAGCCTGTCCTGGAAGCCTGGTGGCTCAGTCTGGCTCCCTGGTGCCATTGCTGACAGTAGTTGCAGTAGGAGATGCCTTAGACTTTTGACTGTTGGCCTTTAATCTGAAGATGTCTGTCTGCCAGTGTCTAAAGGGGAATTCCATTTTCATAGATGGGTGTGGCCGGTGCTCTGGAACTCAGTGGCTGCAGTGGGCGAGATAGGCCCACACGCATAACCAGGGCTTACAATTCGTAGTTCTGAGGTCAAGAACCCTCCCCAGTCCCTGTAGTGAGGCTCTAGAATTCAACTTTTAATTCTTCTGAGAGCCACATATTTCAGTTTGTCGACTATTTGTATCCTCCAATTCTTGAGGATCCTGGGCTTTGGAGGAAGGCTTGTTAGCAGTGGCCAGGCAAGTGGGAAAGAAATTCCATGGTATTTTGTTTTGTTTGTTTTATTTTGTTTTCGTTGCTGTCACTTTTGAACTTCACCTTTTAACAATCTTTATCCTGTTGAATCCTGTTCTAGCCAAGTGTTATAGTGAGAGAAGAGACAGATTTATTTATTTGAGACAGGACACTACTGTGTATCCCTGGCCGGCCTTGAACTTAAGGAGGTTCTCTTGCCAATGCCTCTTGAATGCTAGAATTAAAGGCATGCACTACCATACCTCATTGAGCAGATACATTTCATAGATGTGTGTATTTATCAGCATATAGCCAGTTGCTAAGGTTTGAACCCAGACCTCCACACATGTTAAGCACATACTCTACCGCTGAGCTACATTCCTCCTCTTCACTAATACCTTTTTTTTTTTTTTCCTGTGTACTTACCTCCTATTATTAGCTAGGCTCCGAAGATAAATTATATCACAGTGATTGTCACAAACATGAAGTTGGTACTTTTGTTTCTGTAAGTGAGGAAACCAAAACTTAGTGAGTTGCTGTGTCGGTGATGGAACAAGGACTCAGACTCTGGCTGGCTGATCTGGGGTTCATGTTCTAAGTATCTGTGTGATTCATTCTTTGGTTTTGGCCTCAATACAGTTTTCTGTTGTTCCCTTCCCTTACTTCTTTCTTTTTTTCTTTTAAGGGCATTGAAAAGCACATTGTTGAAGACACTGAAGAAGCCAGGTTAAACCGGGAAAAATACCCCCGGCCTCTGAATATAATTGAAGGGCCCCTGATGAATGGCATGAAAGTGGTTGGTGATCTTTTTGGAGCTGGAAAAATGTTTCTACCTCAGGTTGGCAAAATAGAGAGAAATTTTTTTTTAATTAATAAATGAAGCCTGTTTTATTACTTCAATTGTTAATGATAAAAAAAATTTCAGCACAGCTGTTGCATTTAAAAAAGGGAAACTACATACTATGTTTCTAGCTCAGTAAGCAGATGACCTCATGTCTCTGAATGACAGTAACAGTTGAGCACTGTACAGAACATCTTATGAAGACCCGTAAATTAAAGAACTACTAGTTAGTGATTATAAGACAAAACGCATTCATAGTTTCAGCTTCTTTTTTCTTCCTTGGCCATCAGGGGCACCATCCATCTTACGTTTCTGTGTGGAAGGCTTTGGTCCTCTTTTCTTTTTCTCTGCCTTCTCCTTTTCTTCTAGTTCCATATTTTCCCTTTCAATCAAAGTAATTAAGGTATTACACCTCCTCTGGAGCGCCATCGCAGTTCTGGACTTGAGAAACCAATCAAATCTGAACTGAGGGGAGTTTCGGATGCATTGTCGTAACTCATCATAAACATTTTCCTTGTCGAAGCCAAGCTTGTGAAGCATACAAATGAGAAAGCGGTTCTCTTCTTCCGTGTAGTTTTTCCCTTTGTTAGTACCATACGATATTCTTAGTTGGTGAAAGGGTGCTTTGTACCGTCCAATCTTTGTATCTAGTGCTTTCTTGATACTTATTCTTCTTTGAATCCTTGCCTCTCCCCTTTCAATCTGAGCCATAATCTTCTCTATGTCCTGGAGCTCATTGCATCTTTCCCAGAACACAGCTGAGTACTCAATGACTTCTTCTGGAGTTTTCCCTTCTACTTCTCTGGCTATGTTCTCAATATCATTGCGACCCCACTTTTCATTAGCCTTGATAAACTGGTTAAAATCTCTCTTATTCCAATTAGTGAACCCCTGAGTCAGAAGCTTCTCTTTTTCCTCTAACTCCTCGTCATTAAGGGGCCCTGCTTCGTCGATTTTAAGCTGCTCTTCCTTCTGTGCCTGTGCTGCATTGGGTAGATCAGGACTCCGAGGTACCTTGTAACCGATAGTTTTCCTGTAATATAGAATTTCTTTTTCCAGTAATTCAAATAAACATGGAGGAAAGAACTGGAAATCCTGAACATTTGGTTGTTTTGGAGGTCGAGGCGCCTTGGGTGCTTTAGGCTCACTGACACGCAGAGCTTCCCTGAAGTACGCATCTGCAGCATAGTTGGCTTTTCTTTCTCTCTTAGGTGGTTCAATCCACTCTGTGAATGCAATCTTTTGTTTTTCTCTATAGTCTTCTCCTTCAAAGTTATAAACACTGGACTCTGTATCCATCGTAAAGTTTCTAAGTGAGCTTTCACCCATCTTGGAGAGCTTTTCATTCATTTCTGCAGTCTTCTTTGCACCTCTTTCCAAAATACCATCAATATCCTCATCAGTGATTTCACTTTCTTTTGAAGCAAACACATGTGTGGCACCATGTCGAATCATTTGAAGCATTTCATCTTTCCCAATTTTGTTCAGGTTCTGATCTACAAGCCTCCCTTGTTGAATTACGATGGAATCCAGTCTGAGCTTCATCTCGGCACGTTCTACTATTCTTTCTTCCACAGTGTTATCAGTTATAAAGCGGAACACTCGAACAGTCTTCGTTTGTCCAATTCTATGTGCTCGGTCCATAGCCTGAAGATCAACTTGAGGATTCCAATCTGAATCATATAAAATTACTACATCAGCAGTTGCAAGGTTGATGCCCAGACCACCAGCACGTGTGCTTAGCATAAATACAAACTTGGTGCTATTTGGTTCATTGTATGCATTAATGGAGTCTTGTCTCTCATCATGGGGTGTCTGTCCATCCAACCTGCAGTACTCATAATTTCTCCACATGCAATAATCTTCCAAAATGTCTAATACCCTTGTCATCTGACTAAAGATTAGTACTCTTGAACCTTGTTCTTTTAATTTAGGGAGCAGTTTGTCCAACACCACCATCTTGCCGCTGTTGGTAACCAGATGCATATCTGTGGTGTAGGGAGGCCCAGGCTCAGCCCCGTCAAAGAGATAAGGGTGGTTACAGCACTTCCTCAGCTGCATCAAGATGTTCAACAGTCTCATCTTGTCCATCTTCCCTGCTGAGTTCAGTATGTCTATGTCTTTCATTAATATCCGAGTATACCATTCCCTTTGCATTTTGCTAAGACCCACATAGATTTTTACTTCTTTCTTTGGAGGCAAACTCTTTTCAACATCAGCTTTAATTCGACGAAGAAGGAATGGACGCAAAACCATATGAAGCCTCTCAACTAGTTTTTTATCCCCAAGGCAATTATTTGTATCAAACCAGGAATCAAAGTCATCAGCTGAATTAAACACATCTGGTAACAAAAAGTTTAGCAGGGACCAGAGCTCGTGCAGGTTGTTCTGAAGAGGCGTCCCTGTCAGCAACAGTCGGTTTGTAGTCTTGAATTCTCTCACTATTTCTGACAACTTAGATTTTTCATTTTTTATCCTGTGAGCTTCATCTATAACTAAGTATCTCCAGTTAAATTTTTTGAACACAGACTTCTCTTTAATAAGCATTTCATAAGATGTGACACATACATCCCACTAGAGAGAAATTTTAACATTCCCTTTTTTCTGTTTTTCAGTAAATAGTGTTTTCTGAGGTTGCAGAATAGACAGAACTTGAAAGCATTATTTGGTCACTCCTTCTCTGGGTATATTTAGGAACCATTCCTGGCCAGTCTATCTTCACAGTGTATATAGACTAGAAAGCTTGCAGGCATTCTTAGCACCACAGTCTTCTTTTCTGTATTTCCATACTGCCAGGGGCCATGCAGGAGGTGACAGATGGCTTTAGAACTCATAGAATGCGGCCCACCAGTTAGCACAGCCACGATGGGTGTAGGTCAGTTGAGGCTCAACCCTGAGGACGTCATGCTGTTATGGAGTTCTGCTCTGCTTGCTGCCCTCATATCCCTCTCAATCCAAGAACTGTATGAAAACTCTAAGGGGTTTCCAGTCCTTTCCTGGGCAGTGTCTCTGGTCCTCACAACAGTAGTGCTTGATCTCATTCAGGCATTGCTGATGGAGCAGATTAATGATTCACTCACTACCCTGGGAAAGAACTTAAGAGCCATGACCACCATTCTTGGAAAGCATTTGGAAAAATAGTTAGTGAAGCGAGGTTAAGATGTTTTTTGCTACTGGCTCTGATATAGAAAATCTTAGGGAATAATTGGAAGTTCAGAAAGGCACACTCTTATTAGTTAAGCTAGGGACCCTTTATGGTCAGGGAATAAGAACAACGGCAGCACTGGCTGATGTGTCTCACTGAGGCTGGACTGGTGATGACTGACATCTTGTACCCACTTTTGCCCTCGGCTTTTTGATTTGATTAAATAAGAATTACTGATGAGATGAGTAGATGTACATCCTAGAATTTAAAGTAGATGTGACTCATTTTTATATAAAAGTTCAGGTTTGTGATTCCCTTAAGATTCTTATAAGATTACTTTTAAAGATTAGTAATAAAATAATTAGTCATTTCTTTGTAACTGCAAATTGCTGCCTGCCAGTAAGAGAAGCTGGCTGAGAAAACTACCTGTTTGCTCACACTTCATTCATCTAAAGCAAGTTACTTAGTTACAAATGTGTGTGAATTTTGGGGAATCATTTTGTTTTCTTTACCTGTAGTTTTTAATGTGACTTCTTGTAAAATTATTGGGTTACGTACTCGTATTTTTAGTCATTTACTAGAAAAAACTAATTTGTAATCACATGATTTTATATGACTTGAAAGATTTTGCTGGGATATATAAGCCATGAGAGAAAAAATAAACTTGTTGGAACTTTGTTCCTTCCACCTCCAAGTATGTATGTGTACTTATGTATACATGTGTATGTACATGTGTAGTTTGTGTGGGGATATGTTGGGTCTTTGTTCGTCCATCCAGTCTGTATGGTGTATATGTGTAAAGCCTGTCTGCGTGCGTGCTGGTGCTTGCCCCATCCACCAGTTGTGGTGTGTGTTACGTACGTCTGTGCGGGATGCTTGGAGCCTGCTTGCTGGAGCCTTGCCCCATCCAATCTATGTGTGAATATGTACATGTCTGTCTGTATGTAAGTGTATGTGTTTGTATGTATAAAGTTATTAGAGTCAGAGAGAGAAGAGAGGGAGAGAACCTGAGAAAGAGTTTTCTCTTTCCTTTTCTTTCTATCTGCCCCCAAGGAATTAAAAAAGTTCAGAGTTTTCACTGGCTATAGGGAGTGCCAGCCCCAGTAAATTAAGCTTTGTTCCCATAGAGAAAAATCTGCTGAGTAATTTCTCTAATCACTGGCTGCCATTTTAAGCAACCCCTATCAGTATCTGGACTGCCCATCAACTGCTCTCAGCACTGACCTCCACCTGCTGCCTGCCTCAGTTTACCTCCTCGATGTCAAAGCTGGCTATTGACACCATACCACCTCTTACCTCAGTGCCCACCTAAGATAAATGTAATATTAATACTAATATTTGACTTGAAAAGCCAGTGGTCATCTTTAAGAATGCATATTTTGAAAATAATGTTACTCTTTTAAATATTAGGGCTTTAAATAGTATGTTTTAAGTAAAGGCATAATTCTTTATTATTGCAAGTACTTAAAACTATCATTTAGCAAGTCGTGGATGAGCATCTAGTTACGGGGCTCTGAAGTATGTAAAAAGCTCAGAGGGCCTCTTCGTAAACCTCAGTTTTAAGTGAGTTAAAATCCTCTTCATAGAATGCTGGGATGAATTGTACTGAAACATGAAACTTAAAAGATGCATTGAATTCAGAGACAAGGTAAATTTCTCACTATAGAAATCCAGGAACGTCAAATCAGACATTCTTAAGAGACCAACATTGTCAGTCATGTGATGGTTTGCTAATGGTGCCCAACTCTGCTTTTTTTCCAGGTTATAAAGTCAGCCCGTGTCATGAAGAAGGCTGTTGGCCACCTTATCCCTTTCATGGAAAAAGAAAGAGAAGAAGCCAGGGTGCTTAATGGTTCGGTTGAAGAAGAGGCAAGTCATTTAGTCCAGGCCTGGGGCCTCTTTCAGCAAACCTGAAAGACTTGCTTTTCTGAGGTTGGGAACATCGTCAGTAAAGCTTTGATGAGGGTGTTCTCCTGTTTGTGAGCTCAGAGGATTGAACTCAGGCCCATCGCAGCAGGTACTCTGCCTGCTGAGTCAGGTTTGGAGGAAGCAGGTTTGCTTTTAGAAAGCCCTTCCTGAATATGTTTTAGGTGTGCCCTTGTACTACGTGTAGATCCCATTCATCCTGGCTACATCACCAGAATCAGCCGTTAGCCTTTTACTTATTTAGAACTCTGTGAAATTCAGACAACATTGGACACCAGAATTGTAAATTCTTAATCTTAATTTGCGGTTGGCTGAATTAGAGAGATGATGCTTGCCTGCATGCCTTTTCTTCCCATCACTTTCTTGTTGCTGTCATTGTACAAATGTATTGTTCCAGGGAAAGAAAGATGTTTATACACCCTGCACTAGGCTCTTTCAAAATCTGAGGTAATCTGCAGTCACCTAATCTCTCTCTCTCAATTCCCCCCCCCCCCCCAGCTCTCAGCAATACCTCAGCAATTTCAGGGTTTAAGATATGGTCTTTTGCTGTACGAATGTTTCTGTATGAGGATGCTGACTCTGTTTCACATGCTAGAACCTATGAGCTCAGTTGAAATCCCTGTTCTAACATGCTAGGGAGGCCTCCTTTGAATTTGTGGGAGGCACAGAGCTTCAAGTAGAGAGCGTTGGGTCCCCAGTTTATCTTTGAGGTGCTTATGGTATTCCTCTACCAACACCCTTGTGGCTCTTGAGACCCAGATGGTCTTTCCTGGTGACCCCACCCCTAACGCATACTCAACTGCTTGCCTCACTTTGCAGGACCCTTACCAAGGCACCATTGTGCTGGCCACTGTTAAAGGTGATGTGCATGACATTGGCAAGAACATTGTTGGTGTGGTGCTGGGCTGTAATAATTTCAGGTAAGTCGAGATCTCACTTCTTCAATTCCTTCATGTTTAAAAGAGGAATGTAAACATTTTACTGGGTGAGAGGGCTGGAGTAAGGTATAACCATGAATGAGGTGGGATTTTTGTTTTGGTTTTTGGTTCTACAGCTATGAACACAGCTTTTCTTTTGCAGGTTCATAATTATATATCTCTTAAGTATGTATTTGTTAAAGAACATAGAGAATGGGAAGTAATCTCTAGGGGTCAGGCAGCCCGGAGCCTTCTTGAGAGTCTGTTGGACGTAGTTAGGCTTTCAGGGCTAGCTTGTACCCTTTTCCACTCAGCAAACTGACCAGGGCTCTTAGGACAGTTGGTAACACAGACTTTCTAGGAAGGCTTTGTCTTTACTTGTCAAACTGCCCTCTGTGTCTCTTGATGATTAGGGTTCTTTATTGGACAGAACTGGCAGAATAAATATATGTCTATATATCAGTAATGAGTTTATTAAAGAGGCAGTTATTAATTATCAATATTATTTAGACTTTAGTCCAAATAGTATAACAGTGATGGTTTCCTGACAGTAAGGCCAGGATCCAGTAGTTATTCAGTCAGTGAGACTGGATGTATTTGAAGTCACAATCTGGTGTTAGAGTTCCAGGGAAGTCCTAAAGAGCTGCTAATTTCCAGTCCACTTTGGAATCTTAAAGAAGTAGAGCGAGGGAAGGTTGACAGAAAGCTAACACTTCCTTCTTCAATGTCCTTCTATGTGGGCTGCTACTGAGAAAGAATGGCCAGATTTAGGGTGAATCTTCTGACCTCAAATGATCTAGATTTAGGGTAGATCTCTCACCTCAAATGATCTAGCCAAGAAAAGTCTCTCACAATGATACCCAGCTGCTAGGGTTTTAGATACTTCAAAGTGTAGTCAAGTGACAACCAAGGTCAGCCATCACAGTGTTGATGACATAGTATTTGGAATGATACATGAAGGTAAAACTCCCTTTTTATAACTCAGTAACAAATAATTATTCATAGCAATGTTACTTCCAGATAAGCTAATGGTTTTTATTAAGTTTACATTTTCCCTGGTTCACAGTATGTTTCAATGGAAAAGTCACTAATCCCTGGCCTGGTCCCAGTGTCCTGTCAGCAGTCCTTTGGAGTCATGGCTGCTTTTCACTGTGCCTTTTCTCTGGTGGAGGATCTTGCTGGTGCTATGGCTCCTGTGTTCTGTTTGCTGCTGTCAGCTAGTAGTGAGGCTGCTTAGCCTCTCTCCTCTCAACGCTTGACCCGTCTCTGTCTGGAACACTGGTTGGATTCCACTCAGGAAGGCAGAGGCTGGCCGTGTCAGGAGGGCAGCTTTCCCATGGCCACTCTTTCTACCTTTCTTTCCTAGTCTTGAAAATCAGGACTGTAGTTTCTACCATCTACTTACTGTTCATTAAAATGAAGCATCAGCCTCTGTTCTGTGCTGTCACTTACTTGCCAGTATTATTTTGACCTGCATTACTTTAAATGTATTGACTCATTAATATTCAGATTTTCCATTGAGAAATAAGTTGGAATATTCAGAACTATTTTGATCAGATAATTGATTGCATGACAGTTAATTTTTAGATAGACTCTCTCAACTATAGAAAAGATAGTTATATACTTTCCCCATTTAACACTAGTTATTGTAAAATTATAAAAAATAAAATGCTGTCTTTTATTCCGACTAGATTCGGTACCACAGTGCCCCAAGATGTCTGATAGATATCTTCATCTCAGTCAGCAAAGCCTCTCACCCGCTCTGCTCCATCCCATATCACACTGCCGAAGGCCTCTCCCTGAGTCTGGCAACAATTTCTCTACCCATCCAGTCCCCAAGGCAGGCTGCCACCATGCCAGAAATATACATCTAATTCCGTGGTGGCTTAGTGTCCCAGCCGCCACACACTCTCTTAAACTTAATTCACCACAAGAAAGAACACACAACACAATAACCTCTGATCCAATTGATAAGATACAATTGCCCACCTAAGCATACAAAGCCCTGTACACATCCATCCCTTAAGAACATTCATAACAACCTGTAAAGGTGCAGAGTAGAATCTCAACATCAGCCTCCATGTTCTCTCCGTGGCTTCCTCCTCCAGTCTCCTTTTTCCCCCCTGCAAACTTTTTCTCCCGCCCATCTTTCCTTCTTGTCCAGTGACAGGCCTCATTCTATCTTGTACCTGCCTTCACCTGTATGACATCATCCTACACTAGTTATATAAGAAAATCTGCCACTTGGCAGAGAAAGGGTAGCTAATGGTAATCTAGTCTCTCCTCAGGACCTCATGGTGTTATGAGTAATATAGAGGTCTTTCACTTGTCATATTTTGAAGAAAGGCCTTTCAAGAATTTAGTTTTTAAAAGTAAAAATGGGCTAGGTATGCTGGTGCATGTATTTAATCCCACAGCTTTAGATCCCACTTCATGTAGAGGTGGGTGGATCAGCAGAGTGAGTTCCAGGCCAGCCTGGGCAAGCACAGCTTCCTTCTTCCGTGTCCTTTCATATAGGCTGCCACCAGAAGTTATGGCCCAGATTTAGGATAGATATTCTGACCTCAAATGATCCAAATTTAGGATGGGGTGGAGGGAGAGAAGGGGGAAACAGCAGTAATAGACCCTGTGAGTACTGCTTAACTTAACCTCACGTGGAAGGAAAGAAAAAAAGGGCCTCACAGCTGGGCGCTGGACTGTAGGCTGCTTCCATCTAGTGGTCGGTTGTGGGAATTGCAGGGACAGCAGTCTGGAAGTGGTAGCATTTGTACTCCTTCCTCTCCCCTTTCCCGCCTCCACCTACCTCTTTCTATTTTTAGTTAACAAGAAATATATATTCTAAGTTACAATTACAAAGCACAGTATGACATTAAAACACATGTGTACATGTATACTGATCTAGCGATTGTTGCCGTGTGTATCCTTACTGAAGAGGACTCACTCTTCCCGGTTCTTCATAATTAATGCACTGTAGGTTGTGTGCAGAGGGACCTGCACTGCTATGGCACACGAGAGCTCATCCTTCTGCAGCCAGCTCTTTATTCCCCTCCTCCTCACCCTGTTTACCTCTCTTAACTACTCTTCAACTTTCTCATACTGCAAGGTCAACTCAAGTTTCTTCACTTGAGTGAGAGATCGTATTTCTGTATCTGGATTGTTTTACTTAACGTAGTGACCACCAGTTCCGCTTTCCTGAAAATGATAGCGTTCATTCTTTTTATGCCCGAGTAGTATCTCACTCCATGTCACTACTGCATTTTCTTTACCAGTTTATTCGTGGATGGAGGCTTAAGTCATCTTGGGTATATGCACACTTTTGCTTTTCTTTATGATTGTTCTGAATAGGAAAAGAACTAGTTTTCCTCTTTATTTTCTAAATTCTTTGTAATTTAAAGTAGCACTGGATACCATTAGTAACTCATGTTCTGTAACTTTTTTTTTCAAATTTAAATCCCTAGAACAATGCATACCTAAATCAACAACCCCCCCCCCGTTTTTACACTTTTAAAACAGTGTGTGTATGTGTATACACACATAAGTGCTTGTGGAAGTCAATGACAACATCTCAGGGACTGGTTATGCCCACCATTCAAGTTCCAGGGATTCAACTCGAGATGTCAGGTTTAATGGCAAATACCTTTCCCCACAGAGCCATCTCACCAGCTCTGAGGGCTCTGTCCTAAACACTTAGGAAGAACATTGTAACATTAACACTTTTCACAACTTTCTTCCCTCCTCCTCTTTCTATCTCCACATAAGTCTTACTGTGTTTTCCAGGGTGGCCTTGAACTTGAGACATGGGGTATTTCCCACTTAAAGTGAGCAAGGAGTAGCAAAGGATGAGGCTGAGTGGCGGGAAACAAGCAGAAGTGAGAGAGAATGGTGGGGGGTGGAAACTTGTGGGTTCTAGCCGGTCATGGTCCTGAACCATCATGATTTAGGATCTGCCTTGGTTTCTCTTCCCTATATCTAGCTGGTAATGCTAACTTTTTTTTTTTCTTCAAAATGTATCTGCAGTATCCCCTGAGATGCTTCTAGTTTTTGTTTGGTTTTAATGGTCTCTGTGGCACATTGGAAATGCCTCAGCTGTACCACTTGTCATGCAGGCCCCTAACTCAGAGCTTCTGTTTCTCAAGTGTGCCACAAAATTCGTTTGTGTGCCCTTGAAGATGCTGTGGGGCAGCCGAGGTGCGAGGTTGGTGCTCAGACTGGAAGTGTCTGCCTTGGTGAAGCCGTGAACTTACTACGTGTAGAAAACTGTAAATATTTCAGTCATTTCCCAGCAAGGCGTACTAAAAACAGGTTCAGAAGTTGCAGGTTAATGTCGTTCCCCGTCCCCTTGCTCAAGGTTCCCAGTCTGTGTCACTGACCACTGCTTGTCACCCTTCTTCTGGTTCCTTCTTTTCTGAGCGTCCTCAAACATTTTCCAGGCTCAGCCCTTGGGCTTCTCTTCTATCTAGAACTGTCTTAACCTTTCCTGTCTCTTCTCACTGGGCGTCTTGAGACTTGCGTCTGGAGAAGGGTTGGTTTGGTCTCAAGTCCTGCATTTCCGGGGAGGTGTCTGGTAGCATTAGTGCTACGGGTACAGGAATCCCCCAGTAGTTAGGCCTATCAACCACATCATCTATCCAGTGTCTTAACTCCGTATAATCTACCATTGGTAACACCCCAGTGTCTTCATGTCGATCTGTCTTCCTGGGCTTCAGATATACATGCTCATGTAAGTGCTTAAAGGGTTCCATTTATATTGAAATTGTAAACTAATATTTTAAAAGTAGAATTAGTTGTCATCATCTTAAGACCATCTCCCCAACTCACCCCTGTTTCAAAACAGTTTTACCAACCCCCTGGGTGTTGTTTCTCTTACAGTGTTTACAGGATATGACCTGCTTATCCCCTGTACTGCTGCTATACTAGGCCAGACCATTGCTGGTTTGAGGTCTGGATTTGTGTAGCAGCCACCCAGTCTCTGCTTTTCTCCTGACTTTTCTGGTTCAAAGTGAATCTGACTAGAATGAGTCCTACCCCTCCATAGCTCATAGTTCTTGCCCTGGTCTACAAGGACTTTTTTTTAGGGTGTAGTCTGAGAGCTTCGAGGATCCTGTTCTGTCAGAGAAATCACAGTCTCTGAGAAATACAGGCCAGTTTTCAGCTGCGCTCAGTTGAAAAGTGGAGGTTCCATTGTTTGGAGCAGCCCCTCTGTCGCTTTGGTGTGTAGTGTAGTCTGTCCTTTCCCCACAACCTTCTTGCCTATTTCTGTTTAACCCCAGCAATGACCTTGATTTTCCTCATGCATGTAAGTTACCTGAAAGCAACGAGATAAAGTAGGAGGGAACAGCGAGAGCAAGCTATTTGTCATTGTTCAGATGACTTTTAATCACATTTTAGAACATACACCGGGATGCAGAGATGGTTCAGCCATTAAAGGCTGGCTCACAACAAAAATGTCCAAAACGAAATACAGTGTTGTAAAGGACCAGCTTTGAGGTGCCTACCTTTTTTGTCTTGACTTCAGAGCTGTTTGCTCTTTTGCCTAGTTTTATATGCAGCAGCGTCTACTTAGTCATCTTAAACAAAAGCTCTTTAGTTACTAGATTTTCTTCAGTATGTTAAAAAGTGACAGTAGCTCCAGAGGACATCTCCACCTCCAGCGTCTGTTTGCTATGGTTAATACTAACAGAGCCCAGTGTACTTTTTGTCAACTTGACATCGACTCACTTTTTGTTGAAGGTTCCATAGTGTTAGTTAATTAAAAAACAAAACAAACTTCTTATAAAAGGAAATATGGGAGTGAGATACAAGTCCATTCCTCTAAGAGGGCATGCAATAGGAATGATAAGCAAGCCACTTCCCACCTCGGTGTTCAGCACCCACTGTGCACAACTGCTGTTACATTCCAGAGACGTCCATTTAAGACAAGGTATTACTGTGCAGCTCTGAAGCAGGGTCCCAGAACTGGCTAGACGAAGGCTGGCTTCCAATTCATGCCAGTCCTTTTGCCTCAGCTTTTTGAGTTCTGGGATGAACTATCACACCAGTCAGGTTTTTTCTTTAAGAATTATTGACAAATAAATGAAAAATACATGCTCCAATTTTTAAATCATTTAACAGGTATGATAAGGTTAAGTTAAAAAATATATGTAATGGGAACTCTCTCAGCATAACATGGAAGATTTATAGGTAGAATATCTCCAGAATGTTCCTTGTTTCTATGAGTTTTAGGATATGTACCTCTCTGACATTCTTTGACATTCTCTTCCCTGATTTTTTTTTAAGAGTTACTATTTTTACTTATATGTATGTGTTTGGCTGACCTTGGAGACCAAAAGAGGACATTAAATTCCCCAGAGCTGAAGTTATAGAGGTTTTGAGTCATGCTATCACATTATGGTGCTGGGATTTGAACTATGATCCTCTCTCTGCAAGAGTAGCAAGTACTTTTTAACTGCTGAACCATTTCTCTAGACCCTGTTCCCTGGCGTGTCTCGGTGCTTGCTCACCCAGAGTCGTCTTTCTGTTTGAGCCTTGCTGACCTCTCGGTGATGTCTCTGAGTCACTCTTTCTTCCTTCCTTCTGCCCAACAGTTGCTCTGTATGTGCAGTGACTTCTTCCTGTTCATCCTCCCCACCAGCACAATTTTTGACCTGAATAGATAAGGTAGTGGATTTTCTGTTAGTTTCCGATTCATTTCCCAACTTTATTGCTGAGTAACTGAGTGATGGGACCTTGCCTTATCCGATTCCCTTTTTCATTAAAATGGGTCTGGAGGAGTATTGTGAGTAGTACTTGTGACACAGAATTGGTTTAGAGTGCCACTCAGCAGTCATAACGTAGTGGAAACCACCCAGTGTCTGCCTACAGATGAATGGGAAAATGTATGCAGTGGGTCCGTCAGTTCTCTGTCACTGTAAGAAAAGTTTATTTCAGCTTAAAATTTTAGAAATTGCAGCCCCTTGTTGTCTCTGTTGTTTTTTGGTCCTGTGGCTGCACAGCACACCATGATGGGAAATGTAAGGTAAAAGTCTCATAATACCTATGAAAAAGAGGGTCCTGCTTCAAAACACAAGTAGAACAGTAAATAAAAATGCCCTCCTGGAAAACAACCCTTCAGTACCCTGGCCTTTGGAGGGAGAGTTCAAATCTCAACCATAGCATGTAGTGTATTCACACAATAGAATATTATTCCCCCTTAATAAAAGCTACTATGGATGATCTTTGATAGTGTGGTTTTATTTTACATGAGAGCAGCATTTGGTGAATGAAATTAAAATGTTTAGTTCAGCGTTGTCTCTCATGGACGCTTGTTAATTTTCTCCCATCTCGTTTCTCGCCTCAGAGTTATTGATTTAGGAGTCATGACTCCCTGTGATAAGATACTTCAAGCTGCTCTGGACCACAAAGCAGGTACTGCGCACAGCACTCAGCATCGCTCTCCCGAGAGTCAGTGTCGGGAATGGGCAAGCGCAGCCCTTGTGGGGTCTGTGGGGATGGAGCAGCAGGCTCCAGTGAGAGCTATTGGGGCTTGAAGGAGGTGAGCGAGCATCTGTGGGCCTCCTCTTAGCTCTAGCAGTGGACTGGGCCCGCTTCTTAGAGGAAAACAGTTGTATAGTTGTTTTTATGATCAAGCCTGAGATAATTATGAAGTAGAGATGATTTTTATTGTGTGGCTTCCTAAATGTGTTACAAATTCATTACTACAAATTTAAGTTACACAAATAGTAAATTCCTAGAATTAGAAGTTGACATGTTAGGTTTTCTGATCTTCAGTATAACATTTAAGAGTGTCTTACTTCATTTTCTCTCTTTTTCATTCTCACTGGCCAGTTTTTCTTTCTCTCTTGACAATAGATATAATTGGCTTGTCAGGACTCATCACGCCATCCTTGGATGAAATGATTTTTGTTGCCAAGGAAATGGAGAGGTTGGCTATAAAGATTCCATTGTTGATAGGAGGAGCAACCACTTCAAGGTAAGCCAGCGTGAACGGCTCTGTGCCCGCGTTGGATTCTCTTCTGTGCCAGTGTTTTAGGCCAGTGTTGAAGTTTGTAGTTCTTCTCCCTTTGCTTAGCATGCAGTCTCCTTGTTGCACAAACTTCCCATTCCCCTTTGGAGAAGTATCAGAAGGCTTCTGGAGCCTTCTGCAAACCGGGAAACTCCTTTGTGATTCCCTCCCCTTACCATGTTTTGGATTCTGTCTTCTTGCAGTTATCTTTTCTTTAGTCTTCCTTCTCACCTTAAGAATTATAATGTACTCTGAACTCTCTTGAACTCAGACTGAATAGCAAAACGGTGGTGTTCTTTTGGTTTGTTATTTTTCAGAAAGCTGGGACTTGCACTTCTGCATGCTCTGAGCAGGAGTCTGGCTAAGTAATTGTAAGTTCCCTTGAAGATGCTCAAACCTTGTAAGAATTTGGAGACAGACTAGTGAAAATGAAGAAGTCGGGTGGAGGACTTGGGGGAAACTAGGATAAAAGACATAAAGAGGAGAATGTTCACATTGACTCACATAGGCAGTGTTTAACTCAAGTTCTTCCTGGGATCGTGGTCATAGTGAGAATGCCGGGCTTCTGTAGCATTTCTTACATCACAGATACTTGGTTTGCAGGGTGGTCCCGGTTGAACTGGGTAGTCCCACAGTGTGAAGTTTGTTTGTTTGTTTAGTGCAAAAATGAAATTCTAGTCTGGTCGTAAGATTCTAGAACTCCTCACAGAGTGACAGATTTATTTTTAGGAATTGGCTTGTGTGGTTGTAGGGCTGGAAGGTCTGGAATCTGTAGGCTGCAGTATCAGACAAGGGCTGCTATTGCAGTCTTCAGGCAGAAGTTCTTTGTACAAGAGGCAGGGTTAATGAGACTGCTTGATATTTCTCTGAAGTTTTTTAGCTTATTGCAGAGGTTAATCCATTACAGAGGGTAATCTACTGTGTCTACAGATTTAAGTGTCTATTACATCTAAAAAACATGTGGACTGCATGCAGTACCAAACTGCATAGTGTGGCATACCCCAGCTCGCACACAGAATTCGCCATCATGTTATTTGTAGTGTGAATGGAGAGTTCCCACAAGTAGCAGAATATTTATGTCTTTACCTGTTGATTACTTTTCATACCGCGGTGACTTGACAGCTCTGCCATTGTTGCTGATGTTAACAAAACTGGAGTTCTTACTAGCAGAGTGGCTGAATTATTCTTACAGGATCTGGTCGAACATTGATAAAGAGGATTTGAGTTTGTTTTCTTTTGGTTCTGGAATCTATACCTAGGACCTTGTACTTGCTACTCAAGATCTCTCTCACAGGCTATGCTATGTCCCCAGCCCACACTTTACTTAAAATCTTGTCGTTTTTACTTTGAGACAGGGTCTCACTGAATTGCCTAGTCTTGAACTCACTCTAGCCCAGGCTGGCCTTGAATTTGCAGTCCTCTGTCTCAGCTTCCAAGTAGTTGGACAGTCGGTCTATCTGGACCTCCAGGCCTGGCCCATAACTTGAGCTTTATGAAATTAACCTGGTCTTTTGCTTAGGTGGAAAGTGGCAAGAGGACCTGTGGATTATTGTCAGAGTGAAGACTTTAAGAAGTTGTGGTTATGTAATATAACAAATCTGTTGTCTACCTGGGACCCTGGTTCATGCTAATAATATATCACAGTTTGCTTCATTAAGATCAGAAATTTGCTATGTGGTCCTTTTTATTACAAGAGCCATCAGACAAAAGAAAAAAGCCCTCCTGAGACCCTGGTTGCTTCTCCTCAGGTAATTGAGGGTTCAGTGACTCGTCTTTTGCCAGATGACAGCTCAGGATTTGTATGGTTTCAGGAGACAGATTTCTGAGGGTGATAAGACTTTTTCAGTAGTAGCATGAACCAGACAGACCTGTGCTTCTGAGACATTCAAGGTCAAGGTATAACCCTCCAGTGAAGGTTAGGGGTCAGAGATGGGTGGGAATATACTTGGAGTGTCCCTTTTAAACCTGCATTTATAGACAAGAAAACCAATTATTATTCCGTTCGCAGTATGGGTCATGCAGTATCACAAAAGGAAATCTGGCCTTTTTATGGGCAGAACTTCACAAGGATATATATTCTGAAAGTCAGCTGTTAAATTTAACTAATGTATAGCCAATTACTGCAAAGTAGGTTTTGCAATTACTTTTTCTTTGAAAATTTAACCAAGTCACATTGCTCTACTGTAGAGAAAATTTTCTGAGTGAGTGTGTGTGTGTGTGTGTGTTTAGTTGCTCAGAAGTAAGATAAGTAATTTTATCTTCCCGTTTGCACTAACCATAAGCTTTCCATAGAGAAGCTTAGAATTTTAGGGCTGTTCTTACTTCCGATTTAATCTTGATTTCTCTATCTTTATTTTTTTCCTCCTTTCTAAAAAATTCTATGTGTGTGGTGGGGGAGGGAGAGGGAGGAGGGAGGAGGAAGAAGGGAGGAAGGGGAGGAGAGATGGAGAGGAAGAAGGAGAGGGAGAGGGAAGGGGGGAGAAGGGAGGAAGGGGAGGAGGGTGGGGAGAGGCAGAAGGAGAGGGAGAGGGAGAGGGAGGGGGAATCAGAGGACAGCCTTGTGGAGCTGGTTTTCTTGAGTGTGCCTGTGCCATGGTGTGCATGTAGAGGTCAGACAACTTGGGAAACAAGGGTTTCTCTTCGTGGTCCAAAGGCTTGTATTTATTACCATGCTCAGCAGGTGCCTTTACGTTCCAGGGATTGAATTTAGGTTGTCAGGGTTGTACAGTAAGCACATTTACTGGCTGAGCCATCTCACCAGACTTGTTAAAGCACTAGCCATGCATCATTTACATAAAAATCCTGTAATTCTAGACTAGGCCATGATATGAAGTAAAAGATTCTAGACTAGGCCATGATATGAGTGAGGTAAGAGATGATAGTATACTTTGGCTGGGGGAAAGAATATGAAAATACCTGATTTGGGAGAAGCAAACAGCAGGAAACACGTGGTGGGAGCTTCTGTAAGCCATTTGTCTTCATCATCTTCACTGGAGGGAGGCCATGTGTGTTTCCAGTTCTCACTTGGGTTTTGTATGTTTTTAAATGAAATTGCCTATACATAGCCCTACACTATTGCTCTAAGTACCTCACAGTCAGCACAATATGTTTTAAACATGTTTATTGTGATATTTAAAAATTAAAGGTTGTTCTTCCTAGTATCTATATGTTAAAGTTTGGCAGTAGAAACTTGGGGCTGATTAAACTTGCAATATTGTGTTACTTCTGTGCTTTAATTGATTCACTTTTGTGATACCAGGCATTGATTGAACCTAGGGCTTTCTACATTGTAACAAGAGTTACATTGCTCAGCTATATCTCTAGCCGCTTTCTATTTTATTTTTTGTTGACTTTCAGTTTTGAAGTTTCTTTTTACAATTAGAAGGTAGGGTTGAAGCCAGTGGTATGGCTGTCTCTCTCAAAGAGGAGGCAGCAGTCAGATCTGTGTTCTGGGTCTTCTGACTGGTTCCTGCTTCCCCAGGGTGCTGGCTGGTCTCCCAGCTCTTTTGGAGGAAGAACCTTGACCTCGGGTTCCTCTCTCTGCTCAAGCAGGCCTGGGTGGGACTCATTCCTTGTTGGCAGATAACTACGAACAAACCTTTCTTGTTTTGTCAGACTCCCTTGGAACCTAGGCCTATCAATTCCTATCATTTCACCGTTTTTCCATCTCAGGATGGGAAAAGTCATTCTTAGTTTGTAAGGGAAATTTGAAGTGCAATGCTTCTAATACCTTGAAGTTGCTCTTGAAAATACTGTAGAAACATATTATCTCTAATGGTTCTGAGCACGAGTTGTCTGAGCACGGAGCTGTCAGCACTGATGGATATGCATTTCTTCTTGACCCTTATTTTCAGAACCCACACAGCAGTTAAAATAGCACCACGGTACAGTGCGCCTGTAATCCATGTTCTAGATGCATCCAAGAGTGTGGTGGTGGTGAGTGTGGGAGCCTTCCTTTTATTTTAAATGTGCTGTAAAGAGAACAAAGAAAGCATTAAGAGCTAAGGTATCTATCACCCAAGATCCATTTTGTTTTGGCCAGTTTTATTAAAGAAATGTGCAGGAGCAGTTTAGAGTTCCTGGTGTGCTGCCACAGTGTTTGCCGTGCTGGAAGTGAGCCCTGTGTGAGCACATGATGTGCTGTCAGCGATGCTGACAGAAGTGAGCAGCGGCTAAAGGACGGCACCTAGATGCCCGCCCTTGGACATCTGACCAGGCTGACAGATGCCTTTAATTTACAAATATGAGGAGATTTCCTTGACTATTGCTAAAATTAACTGGAATGTAGGGGTTTTAAAATGACCTTGTTTTGGATATAAGAAATTGCTAGGGCCAGCTGACTTAACCTGAAGTCAGAACAGTCACCAGATATTTAAAACCCAGAATAATAGGCAGTTTTCTAAATGAAGTTAACAAAAACCTTGCTCAGGTGTTTTTCTCTTGTCCTCTAGTAAATCCCTATTGTCATTCTCATGTGTTTGCTGAATAATAGGCCACAACACCTGGGAGACATCTGAGAGACCACATGGTCCTTCAGTTTCCAAGTTATTCACCTAGAAACTCAGCGTAAGATAGAAAAGAGCTAAGCAGCCCCCTCTGTCCTTAATCACGTTTGTAGTTTTCAATGAAAGAGCATGATTGGACAACAGAGATTTCTGAAGAAGAAATCTACTGAAGGACCTGGTAATCTGGGAGACTCTAGGAATATCATGCGATTGGATGACAGTGACCACCGTTTCTGAGCTGTCTTCTGAAAGGAAAAATTTCAGATCTGTCTATTTATTTGTATGGAGTTTTATAGTAATCACTATTATACTGAGTTGAGTGTATCACGAGGTTTCTCTGGGGGATGGGGTGGACGTGGTAACACAGTGTCATAGTGTATATGGAGGTCAGTCAACTTGTAGGAACTAGTTCTCTTCTCCTACCATGGGTCCTAGGGATTGAAGTGAGGTGGTCAAGCCTGGTAGCAAGCATCTTTGTTGACCCACCTCCCTGGCCTCGGTGGTGTTTTATCTTCCTTTGCTGCCTCCTGGTTTTTGAATTTTATCTTGCATTTTAGTGTTCTCAGCTGTTAGATGAAAATCTGAAAGATGACTACTTTGAAGAAATACTGGAAGAGTATGAAGATATTAGACAGGACCACTACGAGTCTCTCAAAGTAAGTGATAAAAGCAGGTCATTTTAGAGCACAGTGATCCGTGATTTTTCATGGGCTTTATTGACTGTTTTTAGAAGTCCTTTGAGAAAGGTCTGTTTTCTAGTTCAGATCTGAGTTCTTTGGCATCTAAATTCCTGATTTGGTTTGTTGTTGCTGTTTATTTTTGGTTGTTCTAATGAATTTTAAGTAGGGTGTGACCTGCTTGTATCCCAGCACTTAGATAGGGGCAAGAGGATCATGAGTTCGAGGCCAGCCTGCTAAATAGCAAGCCGATGTCTCAGAACACTTGGGAATTATTTTTTCTGTATTGAGCCCTTAGTAGGCTCTATGCCAGACACCAGGCCTATGAGAAAGAGTAAAGCATGAGCTTATTGGCATCCCCAAAAGAGAGCCAGATCATTCCAAAGTGGTATTCTCAGACTCATTCCTGAGGGGAAGTGGGATTAAGTAGAGCATTAACCAGGCACTCACAAACCTCTCCTCTCCTTACTGGTCCAGACTTTTCTCCATTCAGAATAATGTGCCAAAAATGGTCCCTTGTAGGCTTCAGGAACTCCATAATTACCCTCTTGAAGTCATGGTGGTCCGCCTCACATCTTTATGTGGGGCATTAGAGTTGCTAGGAATGTAAATGAGAGCACGCACAGCAGCCCCAGGTGCTGCTGATGCCTTCTTCCCACTCTCCTTTCATTTGCCTATAGCTGACGGTTCCCTGGGTCTACCCTGGTCTGGTCCTCAGGGTAGTTATGGTGGGGCAGCTAACCAAGATTCCTCATGTTCTGAGAAAGCTGGTCAGGGCTCAGGGTTAGCCTTAGAACCACAAGGTGAAGCTAGTAAATGCATGCCCCTCTTTACTGCCTCCTATTCTAGGGCAGCACGAAGCCATAGTGGATGGGAAAGGGTAGGGATTTTCCTTCGAAAGGGTTTGGTTCTATTCATTTGGTTATTTGTCTTGTTTGTAAAAACTTCTATATTGGCTTTCTTGGTTATGTTTTCATTGTAGACATCGAAAAGCTAAGAGATTCTGACTAAATAACTATTTTCTTCAACAGGAGAGAAAATACTTACCCCTAAGTCAAGCCAGAAAACACAGTTTCCACATTGATTGGCTGTCTGAACCTCACCCAGGTCTGTGGCTGCTGCTGGATACAGCTAAGTGTGGTAACTGACAGTGTCTAGGACGCGTTTGCAGTTCTTACCTATGAAGGAACCTGCAGGGAGAAACTCTCGGTTGTGTGTAAGAATGAGCCACCCTGTGGATGGAAAGGAAGGGGACAGGAGACCTACTGAGTGAGGTGGATTCCCCTTATCTTACTGCATCCTTTGGATGACTCTAACAAGCATGGTTACTGTTCCATTTTAACTGAAGGAGCTGGAATTTCAGATAGGAACTAGACTGGTTGTCAGGGTTCTGTTCCTGGGTTTCTCTTCTGTAGCCTGGGCTGTGCTTGAGTCGCCTCCTCTACTGACCTGAGTTGCGAGCAGGACAGAGGGCTGGCTCGGAATGTCTGAACTGCGAAATGGCTTTGCACTCACAGGTCTTGAAGAGCTCTGTAGCAGGGCTGGGCCCCTGTTCACGTTCTGTTCTGTCTCCGGGTGCTTCCCTTTTAATTTCCGTTATGTGGTTTCCTCCCGTTTTACTTCTAGATACTTTTCTTACCTCACCTAGGTGTTCACAAGGGAATTATATGCGTAAGATGTTTTGACAGGCTCAGAGAGACATGAGATACAAATGCAAAACCAAGACAGGGTGAAAAGGGGTTCTGTTAGTGGAATCCGTATTTTCAAGGTAATGTCTGAAATCAGCTTTCAGTGCTCATGACATCTGTGTTCTACACATGCTCAGCAGAGTTGAGAGATTAAGTTGGAAATGTAGGTGTGCTCAGTTCCAATTTCATTCCTGCTGGCTTCGGTGTGGTTTAGTGGAAAGAGACAGACTGGGAGCTGGAGGCCCGAGTGCTTATCCCTACTTGGCTCCTGGCTCTGATTCACTGTGTGACCTTGAGGGTTTGTTTCTGCATCTGACAAGCTCTGGTGTGTAAAGGGGGAAATGTTGAAAGGATAAAATTAGGTACCAATGTGAAAACCTTTGAAGGAGTAGAAGTCACTACAGCAGAGTCCATGCCGTGGCTGTTTGTTCACTGTTTATCTTTTACTCTAAAGGTTGGTCTAGAGGTATCGATCGGGGCAAGTTGTGGATCCAAAATACATTTTGCTAGAAATGATCCCCAGAAGGGCTGTGGTGCCTGGTAGTGGTGGAGATACTACAAGGGTTGCCTTTTTAACATCACTAGGCTCCATCTACCCTACTGCCTGTAGGATACGGGGTCCATGTTTTGAGGATATCCCAGTTGTCCTCAGGTGCTGTAGGAAGTGGAACCTGTGAGAAAGGGGAGCTTTCTCTCCAGGCCTCTGGAAGCAGAGCCTGAAGCAACCCTAAGATTCTGGGCCTGAAGCCTGTTCAAGAGTAGCCCTGCCCCTGCCCTCAGCAACTCCACAGCTGCAAGTCACTGCCTGCCTCTAAGAAGAGGCCTCTTTGTCTGGGGTGTCAGAGGTCTCTCTTCAGTCTCTCCTAAGAGGACTATGGAGACTTCGTTAGCAAACAAAGCTGCACAATGGTGGTCAAAAAAGAGGGGCAGCCCTGGATCATAGGAGGATGGCAGAACAGATGGGGCAGAGCCACTACGGTGCAGGAGGGCAGATTCCAGTCAAGAGCTCCTCTGCTCTCCCCTTGCTCCTGAGAGGCTGGTGTTCTTTTGAGCAGCTGCTAACAGTGGAACAGCCAGTCCTCGGATTCCTCGTCACAGGGAGACATGGGCACGCAGACTTGGCAGTAGCACTGGTGCCTTGGCCTCTGGCCCAGTGTCCATGTGGCATTGTGTCCTTGGTGTCCTGAAATCACTGGAGCACAGTCTGCCTCTAGAGGCCCCAGAATCATGCATATTATGATGTATTTCAGACTTGGATGTAAAGGACAGTTTCAGAATACCCCTCTACTTCCATTGCCTAATCTAAGAAGTGACTTAGGACTGTCTTTTTTTTAAATCAGGTATTTATTTGTAGTGGCAGTCTCGTATTTGTCCCTCCCCTGCAGATTAGCCACAGTTTGGTTTTGGGACCTTGTTTCAGTATATGTCCCTTACACTCTGTGTGTGTGTGTGTGTGTGTGTGTGTGGGTGTGTGTGAGAGAGAGAGAGAGAGAGAGAGAGAGAGAGAGAGAGAGAGAGAGAGATAATGCAAATGAAGACAAGGCTATTGGTTGTCAGTAGTGTTCTACACAAGCCCTCCTGCAGTGGTCTTTAACACTCTGACCATCTGTATACTCAGGGATGAACTCACGGCTTCCTTTTCTCTTGGACATGGGGCTAGAAGGGTTGAGGGAAGTTTCCAGCAGTCAGTTAGCTACATGGGAAAATTCCTTCTCCCCAGTAAATTAAAGTGCTGCTCTTGGTAAGACAACTCCTACGGGTGACAGGAGGGAAGCAGGTGTGGGAGTAAGCTGCAGAGTGAGGAGCAGGGAAGTACACCTCAGTGTGTGTCAGCGTGAGTGCCGTCCCAGCTGGTGTGCCGTTGACAGCTGTGCCTCCTTCCTCCAGTGAAGCCCACGTTTATTGGGACCCAGGTCTTTGAAGACTACAACCTGCAAAAGCTGGTGGACTACATTGACTGGAAGCCTTTCTTTGATGTCTGGCAGCTCCGCGGCAAGTACCCGAACCGAGGATTTCCCAAGATATTCAATGACAAAGCAGTAGGTTAGTGAGTCCTTCCTGCCTGGTATTCAGGATGTAGCATTGGGACTCTGAGAGTGGTTTGAGAGCATGCACTAAGTGTCCAGTGTGTACAGGCTATAGCTGCTTCCATATTACTCACCCACTCAGCTTTCACATGAACATTTCATTGTTTGCTTGCCCTTATTATGTCAGGTAAATTTGGCCTTTTATTAACATATTCTTTAAATAAATGTACTTACTGACATCAGTTACACACTGGTCTCTGCTTGGCAGAGAGGCAAGCAAAAAAGGCAATGTCCTATGATTTAGTGCCTGACTCACTACGGTGGAGCTGGCAGTAAGTACTAGGTCTGTGCTGGGCTGATGCTGCTGGACTCTTGCACTGGGTTCAGCCTGGAATGCTACCCACATAAGAAGAGGGGCCAGCTTCTGACAGGAGATTGGAGTGGGCTTCCTGGAGGTGGTGGTACTTGAGATGTTATTGAAGATTCCATGGGGCTGGGTCTAGGGATAAGAACCAGAAAAAAAATAAAGGATATTTCAAACAGAAGGAAAGTGAGAAGCTTTGAATACAAGTGCCCAGGTGGAGAATTGCAGATTTCATTGTACCCAGAACACTCAAGGAAGGAGGGAGACCTGATGTGATAAAGTAGAGAAGTGAATACATCAGTAAGTTTTCCCCTCAGTGGTCATGTGTAGCTCACCCCAACCCAGTACCTAGAGGCATGGACTCACAGCATGAAGAGCAGAGCAGAATGGGAGGAGTTATCCTGACGAACCATGAGATTCGATGGAGAGAGCCCTGGAAGCCAACACTTAGGCTTCTAGAGGGTCCTGGACATGGAGGCTGATTCCCAAGTACTTACGGGAAGTTGGTGGATTAGGCAGGGGCTTCTTACTGTACTGTCCTTGTGCCACCACAGGCAAGCTATGAGGGGACTGTAGGACCGCACTTCACACAGGTAGGGCAGCACAGTGTTGCCCACTGAGAGCTGATGGGAACTGAAGGAGTGTGTCCCAGAGCTAGGATACCAGGTAGGAGGGCGCCTACCATGGCAGGTGCTGAAACCTTCCAGGTACAGCACCAACACCATTTAAGAGGACTTGGGCCACATGTCACTGTTCACCCTGTCTCGTCCCCAAATATCACTGGGAAGTTAATGGGGTTGTATGTGGAACATGAGTTCTTGCACTCTTTCTGACGAGAGGTGCCATTGATTTAGCTTCTGAATTCTGCTAAATGGGAAAATACTGAGCTAGAGACAGTGCACTGTGGGGGTTCATTTCATGGACCCACTATCTACTCTATGCTCTGCTTCAGGTTGTGCCCATGGCAAGCCCGACAGTCTTTGTGGGGAAGGAAATGAATTGCTATTTGCAGATTACTATTGGCATCTTAAATAAATCTTACTATGTAATTGAATAGGTGAAGAAGCCAGAAAGGTATATGAGGATGCTCAGAACATGCTGAGCATACTGATCAGTCGAAAGAAACTCCGGGCCAGGGGTGTGGTTGGATTCTGGCCAGCACAGAGCGTCCAAGATGACATCCACCTGTATGCAGAGGGGGCGGTGCCCCAGGCCGCCGAGCCCATAGCCACCTTCTATGGACTGAGGCAGCAGGTACGCAGTGTGGTGGACAGTGAGTACTCTGCTTTGACTTTCAGGTTTGGAAACTATACCAAGCGTTGGTGGGAATTAAATAAGAACTCTGAGCCTCTTATTTATCTGTACCATCATCCAAACGGCCCTCCAGAGGCCTGAGTCTGCGGCATTGGTGAGGATGGAGAGAAGGCACCAGCATAGGTGTGGGGTTCACGGTAGTGTCTGCAGATAGATGGACAGTAGTACTGCTAGCCCAGCTGTCACACACTCATGTTCTCGGTCTTTCAGTCCCTTATGTCTTGAAACTAGGGGGCGACTACTTTATCCAACAATTGCTTTTCATCTGAGTATGCTGTTCAAGACTGCTGTGTGGCTTACTGCCTCCAAGGGAAGCCTGGTGGGAACTAATATCCACTAAAGAGGGAGTGAGACAGCCGTACTGTAACTGTCGCACAGTGCTGTCGTCAGGCAGCTTATGTCCCTGTCTCACAGAGGAAGGACCCCAGTGAGCTTTGTACACAGAGGCAAGCACACTTAGTGCTTCCTGCCTCTACTCTCTTGTAACCTGTCTGCAGCTCACAGCTTCTGGGGCTTTTTTGTTTGTTTTTTCGGCCTCACCTTTAAACATGCAGGCACCATGCAAGGACTTTTAAGTGCTATACACACAGTTGTCTCAGTTAAGAAGTGCAGCTAGAATTTAATAATTTGTAGTAAATAACATTTTTTATTTAAAATTGGTAATATTGCCTTTCATCATAATATAGTTCATAATGACAGGGTTTTAGTAGTAACATCAGATGGCATTCTGATTAAATTTGGCCCTTAATACCATAAGGAGTTATGTGAGGACAATTAAAGCTTTGCTCTATGTGCTCAGGTGCAGACACCACAGGATAGAGCAAGCAGTTCCAGTGCTGTGCTCTGGCCCTGGCTAGGTAACCAGGAGCTTCCCTTTGACTGCTATAGCTGAGGCCAGAGACCCCTTCTTTCATCCTCCAGTCCTTGGGTGTCCTCTGCTGTCCTTTTATTTTCAGAGTGAACCAAATACTGTTGTGTCGGGGAGTCTGGACACGCTGCATAAGGGCATCTGCTACAATGGATTCTCAGTTCACCCTTTGTGTAGTCCTTAGAGGGGGAGTTGGACCATGGATGCATATTGCGTGCTTGGATAGGTACAGAGAAATTGTAGCTAAGCCCTCATTACTCGGTGGGAGCCTTTTGTTCCGAGTGGCTCTGCTTGCCATCTTCTCTAAGGCACAGTGGGACCAGTGACCTGTCTGTCTTGTGCTGCAGAGTGGCTTTGTGTCCCTCTCTTGCTTTTTTATTTTACTTTATTTTTTTGAAATCACAGAACAACAGTAGTGTACCACTGGAAAATGGACTCTCCATTCACCTCTGTCCCAGAGCTCTGGGGCACTCTGTGTGTTTTTATCAGATGTATTTCCACCTGCAGCCACTTGCTCTTCTCTGCCCCGGGTCAGGCTGCATTTGCCCTCATGTCTGTCGAATGGCATAGAAGGTTCTGGGTGGGCTACATGATTAATTGGTCAGTATAGAGCAATAGCCTATATCTAGGAGCATTTGTCTCTAAGAACTGACAGAGCAGTGGTGTCAATTCCTGGATCCTGCCATCGGCTGAGCCTCTGGGGTCAAACTTTATGTCTTAGGTTTCTTGCCTGTGAAATGGAGCTTGTGGGTCGCTTTTCATGGGATTCTGAGAGTTAAATTAGTACCCTGTAAAGAACAATCAAGTACTTAGGAAATACTGGTTAGCAGCTATTAACTGTTAATTGACTGTGTATGTGTAAGGCCTTGTTAGGGAGCGTCATAGCAGCTGAGAATAAGACAGTAGACACCTGGGCTACAGGGTCTTTACTGCTTTGCTGATGCACACAGAAGGCCATGCCTTTATCAGGCCCATTTCAAACCTGCTCTGAATTGAAAACAGTGCCTACAGGTATTCCGAAGTGTTTGGTCGGGGGTAATTGAGCAACTTTCCTGATTACATAATGCTACATTATGTCATATATCTATAAAAATCTCGTTTCATTTGTGTCTTAGTCTATTTTCTGTTGTAGAATGGAATACAGTAGAAATAGTGGAGTTAAGACTGGAGCTTTACAAAGAAAGCTGTTTATCGTTCATTGTTCTGGATGTTAAGAAGTCTAAGATCAGGCAGCCACATCTATTGAGAACCATGTGCTGCTTTGTAACATGGCGTAAGTCAGAAGAGGGGAGAAGCACATGGCACTGAGGAAAGAAGGGTGAACTCTAGCGAGTGCCGGCTCATCCTGAGAGAAAGACGCTAAGCACGTCATGACGGCTCCACCTCATACACTGCAGGTCTTTGTGCCCCACATGGCTGTGTATGAGCACACTCAAACCATAGTAGCATCTCGTTTATTCAGCTAATATTTACTGTTTACTCACTGTGTGCCAGACATTGTTCTGCGTGCCGGCGTGGAGCTGAATGAGCAGGCACACCCCTGTGTCCTGAGACTTAGATTCATAGTTTTTACCGCATGCTGGTGCCATGGCCATGCTAATGGCTTCTCTGCCCAATGCTTGGATTTTAAGGCTGAGAAGGACTCCTCCAGTACAGACCCCTACCACTGCCTCTCAGACTTCGTTGCTCCTCTGCATTCTGGTGTCCGTGACTACTTGGGTCTGTTTGCTGTGGCCTGCTTTGGGGTTGAAGAGCTGAGTAAGGCCTATGAGGATGATGGCGATGACTACAGCAGCATCATGGTGAAGGCCCTGGGGGACAGGCTGGCGGAGGTAAGGCACTGGCAGATACTGGGTGCCGAGGCAGAGTCTAAATGTTGGAGCTCCCACGACAATGTCAGAAAACCTAGCAGCCATTAGAATCTCTCTCTTTTACTTGAGTCAGTTGCTGCTGGCTTTAACGTGACTTACATTTTAAAACCCTGTATCTCCCAAAAGCCACTCATGTACCATGAGCAAAGAGAAACCTTCATTGCTGCATTGGTTGTTGCCCCTGGAGTTTTGACCTCACCTCCTAATTAGTCTTCCTTTAATTATTATTTATTGATAACCTCCAGAATTAAAGTCCGATTTCTTCTTCAGAGTCCTTCTCCTTAGTGTTGGCAACTTTTGTTGAGCTATCTTGCTGCATGTGCGGTGGGGCAACCAGACTGTGGGAGGTCTTGTCCCCTTTCTTCTCAGTGAAAAAATTTCATGGAGAATATAGCTCTGTGGTTCTAGTGCTCTTCTGGTGAAGCTGTGTTCCTGTTGACTTCAGAAAAATAGCTTGGAATTCTCAGATTGCTAACTATGATAGCTTAGAACCCAGACTGAGCCCCTAATGAAAGTGCCAAGTTCTTCCTGACTATGGCCAGGTGTGGAAAGGAGTTCTGGGTTACTGTGATGCACGGCCAGAGGCCACAGGTAGCTTTATTGGTTGCACACCTCTCTCTCTTGTGTTCACAGGCCTTTGCAGAGGAGCTCCACGAGAGAGTGCGCAGAGAACTCTGGGCTTACTGTGGGAGTGAGCAGTTGGGTGTCACAGACTTGCGCAAACTCCGCTATGAGGGCATCCGGCCAGCTCCTGGTTACCCCAGCCAGCCTGACCATACCGAGAAGCTCACCATGTGGAGGCTGGCCAACATCGAGCAGGCCACAGGTGTGTGGGAGACACTGAGCTCCTGTCCTCGCTCATTGAGAGCATGCACTTACCAAAGACATATGTATGCAGTTAAAAGTTTTGTGAAGTGGAAGAATTCATCCCATTCTTTCTCACGTGGATCTGTTCTGGCATTTTACTTCTAAATTGCATTTTACTAACTTAGCAGTGTAAACTATTTACTCCTGCCCCATCCTGGATGGCATTTACTGTGTTCTCTTTTCTTCCCCCTGCCTTTCCTGTCCCAGTTTTCTATGCTTGGTACAATAGTTTGTCCTGTCAGTGGAGTGTTCTGCCTGCCTAGGCCTACACTGCTTGCTGATGACTCTTTCTGGGCTCTAGACTGGGAAGCTGCCAGCCTCCCATAGCTCCTTCTCGACTTCCTGCACTTGTTACTAATGTCCATGCTCTTCTGCAGTCATCATTCCATTGCACGTTCTCTGTGTGGATTGAGTCTCAGAGTTGAAAACTTAAAGTTTACTTGTGCTATCTTGAGACAGTACCCTGTCCTTGTTCAGGGTAGCATCAGTCATTGTTCTGCAGCTGTGTGTTATCCCACCCTTACTGCATAGCTTATGCAGTTGAGAGGACTCAGGTTGAATCACAGACCCAGTGGAGTTCATCAAAGTTAGCTGTCCAAGCTGGTGAGGTTGAATCCGTATCAGAGGAAGGAAGTATTAACAGTCCCGAGGACACCTTCTCCTCAGTGCTTTTGTGGGCTCATTCTTCATTCCTGCAGGCACTGACTTCACAGTCAGTGGGGAGTGTGGGCAGTTCTATCACTCCCAGGGTTAGCAGTCCTGCCTGAGAAGGCTCAGACTTAGGGACAAATCGGAGCCTCTAACACTGATCACAGGTAGCTGGGGAAAGGGTGAAAGTCCTCCAGGCTTGCTCCCACTGGGTGTAACATGCATGTCCTGAATTTGGTTTCCACTTGGCAAGACTTTGCTAGGCCTTGAGATCTGAGCTTCTTATTGTGTCATTGTAAGAAGGCATGAGTTTGGGGTTGGGGATTTGGCTCAGAGGTAGAGCGCTTGCCTAGCAACCGCAAGGCCCTGGGTTCAGTCCCCAGCTCCGAAAAAAAGGAAAAAAAAAAAAGAAGAAAAAAAAAAAAAAAAGAAGAAGAAGGCATGAGTTTACTTGCTGCTATTCAGAGTCGGTTAGTCCCCTGCCCAGGCACTGATCCCTTCCTGTGCTTCCCTTCAGGCATCAGGTTGACAGAATCCTTGGCAATGGCACCTGCTTCAGCAGTGTCGGGTCTCTACTTCTCCAATGTAAAGTCCAAATATTTTGCTGTGGGGAAAATTTCCAAAGATCAGGTAAGTATGTGGCTTTTCTACATAACTGTCTTTAGATGGACCTGTAAGACCCATTTTCCCATTTTAAGTGAAAATAAAGAGATGTAGTGTGGCATGTGTGTGTGTGCATGTGCGCGAGTGTACACACACATACACAGGCATGCACACACACATACACACGCACACACACGCACGCAGAGGCACATACACAGGCATGCACACACACACACACACACACGCAGAGGCACACACACAGGCATGCACACACACGCAGAGGCACACAGACACACACAGAGGCACACACACACAGAGGCACACACACACACACACACACACACACACATACTCACAACCTGCCAGCTTCTAAGCAGCAAATATTCTCCATATGTTTTCTGCCTCGAGAATCGGCGAGTGAGCAAACAGAAAATGTTCTGTCTCTATTTAGCTCAGTAGATTGCTATTAAGACAAGATATTTCAGGTACTCAATGTATATTGGCAAAAACTGTAGAAACTCAGATCAGAAAAATCTAAGCACCTTGGTTTAACAAGATGTTTCTTTCTATCTTGCAGATTGAGGATTATGCCTTGAGGAAGAACATGTCAGTGGCCGAGGTGGAAAAATGGCTTGGCCCCATTCTGGGATATGATACAGACTGACTTCTCTCTCTCCTTTACTCTTTTCTGTTTCTTTTTGAAACTTTTATGTTTGCCGACCTCAAGGGGCTATAGTCCAGTGTGCCTTAGAAATAACAACAGAAAAGCGCCTTTGTGTCTGCCTGCCCTGCCCTGCTGTGAGAAGGCTGGTTGATGGCATGTGATGTAGAGCGTCTTCTAGGGTCTGGGAAAATAAGCACTTTTCCAGGGACCTTAAAGGAGGAGCAACAAGGTGCCAAAGCTCATGGTGTCCCTGAGCCCTCAGGATTGGGACAAGCAGAAGACATCTTTTGGATTTCAAAGCAGGGCACCCAGCTTTTTACCATTTTTGCCTTTGACCCAGGAAGGCACTTGTTCCTGGGTTTGTCTGTTTGGTTCTTTGTCTTGGTTTGTTTTGTTTGTTTTATTGACTGCCTAGTATATTAAAAAAGATTCTGAAAATAAGTTGAATAGGAGAATATACAGAGAAATGTAACCCCGGAGCAAAGTATCACCATGAGAAATGTGACAGTGGTTTCAGCAGTAGACTTGGACAGGAAGAAAAGTATTCCTTCCTTTTCTACTGTAATATCTCATTTCTGAGGCTTAACTAAGTGGATGTAGAACTCGCTGACAGCAGCATGCTCCCTGCTTGCTGGACAGAAACGCCAGAACTGTTTCCCCTGGTGTGCTAGGCACAGTCAATTTTCTAGGGATTTTTGTCTTTGTAGTTTCACAGTCCCTTGTTCTGTGCTGGGAAATGGGAGAGAGAGAGTGACTACCAAAGGTATTTAACATCTAGCTGTTCTCAGAATTGAACAGATTGTTAGCTGAGCCCTGATGTCCTGTGCAGAGCTGGACCTATGGGTAGCTTAAAGCCACCAACTCTTTGTCTGCACTTGACTCCAAATACTTATATTTTAGACTACATTGTCTTGTTCTTTGACATTTCTGGAGAAATTGCTCAAAGCACAGGCTCTGAAGTCATGGACTAAAACTTTAACTTTTCTGCATAGCTGCTATGTGACAGAAGCCAAGTGTTGAGACTTCCCCACCCTGTCTGCTTATTTGAACGAGAACAGTCTTATCAGTCTGTCTCACTGGGGTGAGGTTTAAACAGGATTGTGCATGGGAGACAGTTCTGATACACACAAATATTTAGTAAGTGGAGGTTTGGTAGAGCTCTGTAGTCTTAGCCCTGCAGGTACTCATGGGAATAAGGAGAGAGTAGAGGACTGTGTATGGAGCGTGACTGGTCTCCTGGGACCCCAGCTCACAGTTTACACTGACAGAGAAAGAGAAGCCACCTCTTAGGTGTTACACACGCCACAAGGACTCATCTCGTGTGAGACGGACTCCTTCCTGGCCTCATGTGTGGTCCCAAGCCGCTTAAACCAAACACGCTCCCTGGTGTATTTGGAGGTGAAAAGAAGAAAGCGATAGTTGGGTAATGACAATCCTGCATGTCTGTAATCTTTCCACGATTACTTTCAAAGTAGCACACACTTTTGTGTCACTTGTCCTTAGAGTGAAAATATTTGTCTACTTTTCTTTCTTTTCGGCATCTCTAACTTGTACTGGACTGTAAATGGGACTTGCTAGCCTGAGTCGCTTGGTTTCAGGCCACATTTCCATGGCAGGTGTGTGAGAAAGAATGGCCCTCACATAGTTTCCTGTCTTTCTTTTGAAGAGTTACTAAGTCTTCTTATTTCCTTGCCATTCTTTCAGCTGGCTCCCCGAATATGTCATTGATCTAATCCCATGGCATACGTCATCATCATCTTCTTCCTCCTCATCTTCCTCCTCCTCCTCCTCCTCCTTCCTCTTCTCTCTTCTCCCTGCTTCCTTCTTGCAAGTTTAGGTATATGGATACTCACTAAGAAATATAAAAGAAAACTTGAAAGCATCCTTCTTAGTTTATTTTAGGTATTCCAGAGAAACTGGGTTCCACGACTTAACGTTCTAAACCAGGCTCTGGTGTATGTGCTTGAACACCTAGCATGTTCCCTCACGGTGGCATTTGAATTCACTCACACTTGGAGCTTGCATATTCATTAGGGCTGCATTTTTCCCCTCACAGTTTCGAATTCTTTGTAGCCAGAAGTGCTACCCTGTGTCTGTAGTCACAGGATTTGGGAAGTTGAGACAGGAGGGTTCACGTGAGTAACAGGCCATCCTGAGTTACACAGACTCTCCAAAACAAAAACAGGACCAGCAGCACGGCCTAGTGAGGAGATGCATAGGCTGCCAAACCTGGCCTGGTCTGCTCTCCCACATGGCCGAAGAGAACCAACTGCCTGCCACATGCACAATGAATAAAAAGGCGTTTTCTCTATCTGGCCACTTGCTCTGCTACCGGGGCTCGCACTAGGCACTCAGGATGGTAATATGGGGAACTCTCTCTCCTCGAGCCATTAGCAGTTCCTCTCCATCCATGGGGACAGCCCTTTTCCAGTTGACTCTCATCATGCGCTCCTCACTCACACTGCTTCTTTCACGTGCCGGTCCTTTTTCTCACTTAACTCTGAAGTCAGGGAGCTGTGTCTCTCCTCCCTTACCACTGATGACGTCTTAATTATTAGGACTAGAGGCCTTGCCAGGGGGTCATTTTCTCTTTGCTTTGGACAGTCCCTGTCCCCTCCCTTGTGATACGTTTTTGTTAGCCTCTGCGGTCATTTCTCAACCATTTTTTTCTTAAGTTTTTTTCTTCTATCTACTTACATTCTTACATCCTGTATTAGTTGCTTCCCCAGCCTGTCGTGTCAGAGGTTGATCCCATCTGTAGTACCCCAGGATCCTCCGTCCTAATCCTTACTCCTTCATAAGGTTGCCACCACAGCTCCTGAAGGAGTACACAAGGCATCTCACAGTGAAACATCCCAAACCTTGCTTCTGTGTGTCTCATCCGCTTGCCAGTAGATTCATTAGCGAAGACTAATTGCCACCACCAAATCAGCAGATTGCAGGTTCGCCCCATACTGTCCTTCTTCAGAATAGTTAGCTCAAAAACCCGTTATGCTGGTGGTGGAATTATTCAGGGAAGGTCCTGGCTCACTCCAGTTTAGGGTCCGAAGACTAGAGAGAGAACAGCAGGAAAGGAACACATGAGGAACAGCGAGTAGAAACATTAAAGGTTATAAAGATGCTGGATCTTTCAAAATTGTACTATAAAGGCAAGATTTCCAGCAGCAACACTAGCTGGTGCTGTGATGGAGATAAGTAGATAAGTCATGTGGAATAGCAAAGGATCAAAATGGCCAGATGCTTCCGAAGATGAAGGAAGAGATTTAGGGAATCCGTCTGACAGTACACCAAGTCTTAACTGCAGAAATAATGTCATGTGTAGTTCAGTGCCACCTAAAACTAGAGACTTCTGCTAAGCAAATGAATGATTTAGGTGAGAAGACTTTCTTTTAAGTAACTAATAAGGGATCAGTAACTAGAATGTATAGAAATTTTCTGTCTGGAAAAACGAGAAAGGCTTTCTCACGAGGCTGGTAAACAGTTGTGTCTGGTGATGAGAAGTGTGAGGTTCAGGTTTGCATCTACAGCATGTGCCAGAGTGGGGCTCACAGTCCCAGATGTGTAAGTAGTCACATGCATGTGACATATCATTGCCGGAGGACAGTTAACGCTTCACAGATGTGAGCATCTGCAGAGTAGACAAGGCCAGAACTCGCAGGTTCAGCCACATCTTACATTTTGGTCATGGCAATATGATCAGGTTAGTGACAGGAATTACTGAAGTTCTGTCCATGGGAGAGTGGTTTTATAAGAGACCATGGTGCCGTGAAACTGGGTGAACTACAGCCACTCTTGACAATAAAGGTGGATCACAGAAAATAGGGGCAGAGCGAGTCTCTCGAGTCCGCTTAATGGCATGCTACTGTTTTTATTGAGTTCAAAAGTGAATGAGGTCAAAGAATGTATATGGTAGCTACATGTGTGATTGAAAACTTAAAAGGTCACAGACATCTCAAAATTAAGTTTAGTGATAGAGAGCCTTGGGGGGTGGGGGGGAAAGGGGCCAGAGAAGAGCACACAGGTAGATTATGAATAGTTGCTTTAGTTTTTGGGTGGGAGGGTTATGGCTGTACAGCATTTTTGTACATTTTAAATATGCTATATTTAATGTGTATTTAATATATTTTAATCAATAAAGATAAAGTGAAATGATATCCTCAAATCTGGTCGGATAGCTTCATATGCAATGATGTATATATTAAACACACTTTTGGAAGAAAGTAAGAACATTCTAGGCAGAAGAGCAGGGCTGAAGGCAGCTGGGCAAGAGGGATGCACTGTGCACCTGACATCTCTCAGCCTAGCTATTGGTGGATGAGTGGGTGGTGCCATCTGCCAGGAGCTGAGGAGAGATGAGTTTTGGGAAGATGGGACGTGACTAAACCCAACTGCAGCTGTGGAGCCTAGCCCACCTTGTGTGCATATTGTGGAGCATAGTGCCTGGTGCTCAGTGAAGGGCTGCGGATCCTCTGGTTCTGTTTGTGCTTGGAAGTCCTCAAATGTAGTTTTCAAATTTTCTCTTCCTTCAGCCCTAGTTTTGACAGTAGTGTCACCTTCGTCCTCGGAGGATACGTTCCATGACCCATGGATACATGTACTGTTTTGTGTGCGTGTGTTCTTTAGTACGCATTCTCACTTCTAATGTCTTTCCATCTTAATTACTGTGGCCGTCACTTCTGCTGTGTAAGACACAATAGCAAAACTAGTGTGAATATCCGTTGCTTTCTTGACAGCTGTAGAAGCAAGTTTGTTCTTTTTTTTTTTAAATTTAGAGAATACTTTATTAGTTTTTTTAATCAAACCCACGTATATAAGACCTTACATATTTAATACAGTGTGTTACCCCTGTACAAATGGAAAAAACTTAAGTTCAACATTTCTAGACCAATATGGCTGTTAATTTCTGTACAGTGCCAACTCAACACAGTAAACGGGGATACTTTTTTCCAAAGTTGACAGCACAGCTAAAGTTTCAAAAAATTCAAATTATATATCTGTATATATATATTTATATTTATATAAAAAGACCAATAATAGCAGTGTGTTATGCATCAACAGCAGCAACAGCTTTTCCAGGTTCTGCAGTCATCTGAACAAAACTGTAGAGACATCCAGCACACTCCATTAAAAAAAAAAAAAAGTACAAAAACAAAACCCGAGAAAACAGCACAGTTCTGTTACTCTTGTGGTACATGGCACCATTTTTTTTTTTAAATTAGCTTCTCAATCATCATCTGGAAAGAAAACATTCTGAGCAACATCATTAAAAACAGCTCTGATAAAGCACGGTCACTACTACGTATCATAAAGCAGGTACAAGCTATTTTACATCCACAGAGGTATGATACAGTACTGTCCTACATCTATAATACTAGAGGATACAATTTAAAAGGCATTATTTGAGACTTGATTCTACTTTTCCAGCAGAGGGCCCAAAGGATGGTGTGACACAGCTTTGTAAAGAAACATACTCTAGACAGGATTTCCTTTCACTAGTGGCACACTTCTAAGGATTCATTCTCTCCATGAATGTCAGCTAAAACCGTTATTAAAAAAATGAAATATCCCTAGAACAAAACCGTATAACCACCGGATTCACATGAAGATGACCTAGTGGAGACAAGCTGGACCTCACCTTACCAACAAGCTATCAAATCTGTTATTTTTAAACAGTGAGACCTCCAAGGAAGGAAATGCCAAGTAGTGCTTCAAAGCTTCAGACCACAATCAAACACAGCATCCTTTTCAACAGAAGCAGAAGCTCATCTGAATATGCTCAAGGATGCTGACATCAACATTTAATCATCTCCTCACTCATCCAGGAAGAAGGGGAGATCAGTTACTACTGTACTTTATTGTGTTCAACCAAATCACCATGTTACAAAAATAGCAAGCTGCCATAATAAAAAATAAGGCTCCTCTATCCAGCACCAGATAGCATCATTTTACTTTCAAGCCTAGAAATTGCACACTTGTATATAAACCAACCGAAGATGAGGATTGAGAGTTCATCCTGGTGGATTTTTCTTTTGATGAATATGAAGTGTCCTTCCTTATCTTTTTTGATGACTTTTAATTGAAAATTGATTTTATTTGATATTAGAATGGCTACTCCAGCTTGCTTCTTCTGACCATTTGCTTGGAAAGTTGTTTTCCAGCCTTTCACTCTGAGGTAGTGTCTGTCTTTGTCTCTGAGGTGTGTTTCCTGTAGGCAGCAGAATGCAGGGTCCTCGTTGCGTATCCAGTTTGTTAATCCATGTCTTTTTATTGGGGAGTTGAGGCCATTGATGTTGAGAGATGTTAAGGAATAGTGATTATTGCTTCCTGTTATATTCATATTTGGACGAGAGGTTATGTTTGTGTGCTTTTCTTCTCTTTGTTTTGTTGCCAAGATGATTAGTTTCTTGCTTCTTCTAGGGTATAGCTTGCCTCCTTATGTTGGGCTTTACCCTTTATCATCCTTTGTAGTGCTGGATTTGTAGAAAGATATTGTGTAAATTTGGTTTTGTCATAGAATATCTTGGTTTCTCCATCTATGGTAATTGAGAGTTTTGCAGGATACAGTAACCTGGGCTGGCATTTGTGTTCTCTTAGGGTCTGTATGACATCTGTCCAGGATCTTCTGGCCTTCATAGTTTCTGGCGAAAAGTCTGGTGTGATTCTGATAGGTCTGCCTTTATATGTTACTTGACCTTTTTCCCTTACTGCTTTTAATATTCTTTCTTTATTTTGTGCGTTTGGTGTTTTGACAATTATGTGACGGGAGGTGTTTCTTTTCTGGTCCAATCTATTTGGAGTTCTGTAGGCTTCTTGTATGCCTATGGGTATCTCTTTTTTTAGGTTAGGGAAGTTTTCTTCTATGATTTTGTTGAAGATATTTACTGGTCCTTTGAGCTGGGAGTCTTCACTCTCTTCTATACCTATTATCCTTAGGTTTGATCTTCTCATTGAGTCCTGGATTTCCTGTATGTTTTGGACCAGTAGCTTTTTCTGCTTTACATTATCTTTGACAGTTGAGTCAATGATTTCTATGGAATCTTCTGCTCCTGAGATTCTCTCTTCCATCTCTTGTATTCTGTTGGTGAAGCTTGTATCTACAGCTCCTTGTCTTTTCTTCTGATTTTCTATGTCCAGGGTTGTTTCCATGTGTTCTTTCTTGATTGCTTCTATTTCCATTTTTAATTCCTTCAACTGTTTGATTGTGTTTTCCTGGAATTCTTTCAGGGATTTTTGCGATTCCTCTCTGTAGGCTTCTACTTGTTCTCTAAGGGAGCTCTTTATGTCTTTCTTGAAGTCCTCCAGCATCATGATCAAATATGATTTTGAAACTAGATCTTGCTTTTCTGGTGTGTTTGGATATTCCGTGTTTGTTTTGGTGGGAGAATTGGGCTCCGATGATGCCATGTAGTCTTGGTTTCTGTTGCTTGGGTTCCTGCGCTTGCCTCTCGCCATCAGATTATCTCTAGTGTTACTTTGTTCTGCTATTTCTGACAGTGGCTAGACTGTCCTATAAGCCTGTGTGTCAGGAGTGCTGTAGACCTGTTTTCCTGTTTTCTTTCAGCCAGTTATGGGGACAGAGTGTTCTGCTTTCGGGCGTGTAGTTTTTCCTCTCTACAGGTCTTCAGCTGTTCCTGTGGGCCTGTGTCTTGAGTTCACCAGGCAGGTTTCCTGCAGGGGAAAAGTTGGTCCCACCTGTGGATCCAAGGCTCAAGTTTGCTCGTAGGGTACTGCTCGTGGGGTCCTCTCCGCTGTGGCAGCAACCGGGAAGATCTTCGCCGCTCTTTCCGGGAGCCTCCGCACACCAGGGCTCCAGATGACGCCTGGTGTTCTCCTCTGGCGTCTGGACGTGCACAGAGTGCAGCCTCCCCTGGTCTTCCAGGCGTGTCTGCCTCTCTGAATGTTCAGCTCTCCCTCCCACGGGATCTGGGTGCAGAAACTGTTTATCTGGTCTGTTTCCTTCTGGTTCCGGGGGTGTCTCAGGCGCAGGGGTCCTGCCGCTCCTGGGCCCTCCCCTACGGGAACCCAGAGGCCTTACGAAGCTGCCTCTTGGGCCAGGGACGTGGGCAGGGGTGGGCAGTGTTGGTGGTCTCCTCCACTCTGCAGCCTCAGGAGTGCCCACCTGATCAGGCGGTGAGGTCTCTCTCCCACGGGGTTTGGGAGCAGAGAGGCAAGTTTGTTCTTATCTTAGACCTCAACATAAAATATTTTGTTCTGAGATTGATGATTTTGATTTTTTTTTACTTGAAAAAAAAAGAAATCCATGCAGCTTTTATTTGATGCATCTGAATTGCTTGTATCACCTCTCTTACTCTTTTGTGCAGTGTCATGGGAATTGATTGGTGGCCCAGATAGCTACCAAATGACTAAGGGTATGTAGTGCAGATACCCTGGACAAGGGTCATTCGTGTCCCTAGCAGGACCAGATTGAACAACATGAGAGTTCATCATGTTACTCAGAGTAGTATCCAGTTTAAAACTTACAACTTGTTATTTCTGGAATTTTGGACTTAATATATTTAATTAATAATATATTAATATATGTGGTGTGCAGACTCATAAAACAGGCAAACTACTTTTTGCTAATAATGGATCCTAGCTGTGAGCTCACATATTTTATAAAATAAATAAGTGTTGATGGTGGAAGTGACTGAGAAAATTTTATTTTGAACTGTGGACTACTCTGTACCCTCACCTATGGAACAACTTAGGAAAGTGATGTTTTATTTCATAAGGTGTTGTTACTAGTCTTAATCACATGATGCTGTTTTATTTACTGTGCTCATATTTAAAGGGAAAGTGAAATATGGCTATCTTGTAGATAATGTTAAATATGATTGACTAAAAGTACATGATCTAATATATGCAAGGTCCTGGTTAAATCTCAAGCAATAACAAAACATTTTCTAACATGTTATGGTAAAAATTACTTTTTTAAATTTTTTATTAGATATATTTCTTTACTTACATTTCAAATGTCATCCCCCTTCCCAGCTTCCTGTCCATAAGGCCCCATCCCCTCTCCTCCCCCTCCCCCATACGGGTATTCTCCCCATACATACCCCTTACAGCACCCCCCCATATTCTCCTGCATTGGGGGTTCAACCTTGGCAGGACCAAGGGCTTCCCCTTCCACTGGTGCCCAACAAGGCTATTCTCTGCTACATATGCAGTTGGAGCCCTGGGTCAGTCCATGTATAGTCTTTCGGTAGTGGTTTAGTCCCTGGAAACTCTGGTTGATTAGCACTGTTGTTTTTATGGAGTTGCAAGCTCCTTCAACTCTTTCAATACTTCCTCTAATAACTCCCAAGGGGGTCCTGTTCTCAGTTCGGTGGTTTGCTGCTAGCATTGACCTCTGTATTGGACATGCTCTGGATGTGTCTCTCAGGAGAGATCTATATCCAGTCCCTTTCAGCATGCATTTTTTAGCTTCATCAATCTTAACTAGTTTTGTTGGCTGTATATATATGGGCCAGAAGTTGGAAAGAAACCAGATGCTCTTCAACAGAGGAATGGATTAAAAAAATGTGGTATATCTACACAATGGAGTACTACTCAGCTATCAAAAACAATGACTTCATGAAATTCATAGGCAGATGGATGGAACTAGAAAATATCATCCTGAGTCAGTTTACACAATCACAGAAAAACACACTTCTTATGCACTCATTGATAAGTGGATATTAGCCAAAAAGCTCAAATTACCCAAGATGCAATCCACAGACCACAGGAAGCTCAAGAAGAAGGATGACCAAAATGCGGATACTCCCACTCCTTAAAAGGGGGTGAAATATTCATAGGAAGGGATATGGAAGCAAAGTTTAGAGCAGCAACTGAAGGAAGGGCCATTCAGAGCCTGCCCCACATGTGGCCCATATATATACAGCCACCAAAAATTATTCTTTAAGATGAATGTGGTGGTGCTCACATTTAGTCCCAGCATTCATGAGCAGAAGCTGGCCGATCTCTGAGTTCAAGGTCAGTCTGATCTACACTGAGGGTTCCAGGACAGCCAGGGCTACAAAGGATGCTGTGTCTTGGTGAGGGTCCGGGAGGCATTTCTCTTTAGACAGTTTATTGAAAGCCTTTTTCTAGTCATCATATTTCTCCTGCGTTTCTGGGTGAGCATTAGCATCCATTAAAAATCATTAAGAAAGCTGAAGGGTGTACAGCAATTCATGATAGCAGAGACAGGTTTAGTATCTCATCTGCTGGATCATTTCTCTCCAGCAGACATTGAATGAATTAAATGTTGGATAAAAGGGCTGCAAAAAAAAAAAAAATTGGCTTGGTGGTTAAGAGTACTGGCTGCTTTTCCAGAGGACCTGGGTTCAGTTCCCAGCACCCACATGGCAGCTCACAACCATCTGTAGTTCCAATTCCAGAAGATCCAATTCCCTGTTCTGGCCACTGGCTACTAAGAGTAATACAGGGACAGGTGTATGCAGACAAAATGCATGCACTTGTTTAAAAAAAAAAATCACAAGTAAAGGTTGGAATCAATCATGAATCAATGAATTTACCATCCTTCCCCAAAGTTGAGCAAATTCACAGTAGAGGGAGGGAGGAAAGGAAGGAAGGAAGGAAGGAAGGAAGGAAGGGACAGAGGGAGGGAAGGAAGGGAGGAAGGAAGGAGGGAAGGAAGGGAGGGAGGGAGGAGGATATACCTGTATTACTTAGTTCATCTCAGTTTTGCATAGAAGTCCGGATTAAATTCTATTGTAATTAGAAAATCAAAATCTGCAAATGAGATGAAAGCCAAACCATATTTAGTACTGTATTATTCCTAACAGGTCAGATGAACCCAAGAGAAAGACCCCGTGAGACATCTTCATTTAATTAAAATGTAACACTGAGAGAATCAGAACAAACTTGTACATAAACATCAGAGAGGCGTGGAACCCACTTTACTTGCTGTTCTCAGAAGAGCATGGTATGCAGTAGCTAATGTCACAACCAGAGATTTAGCAATCTTGCCAGGCACATAGTAGGAACATAAGATTGTATAGACTGAACACTAGGAAGCCACGTAGTGCTGTCCAGCTTTTGCAGTCGTTTGCAAGACTTGCCGTATTATCCAGTGCACACAGGCAAATCTGTTCTGTTCATCAAGGAGTTTATCTAAAACTAGACATAGGGATGACTTATGAGTACTGCATTATTCTTGCAGTATCTTTCAAGTCATGAAAAAGTCACTAAAATTCTCTGTAACTGCCGTGCCAAGTTCATTTTGCCCTATGAATTATTGTGCTTGACGGCTAGCCACCCAAGTATGATAAATATGATCTGTCTCTTTTTAACTGAAATACAGATTAAGTAAAGTTCTTCCCCATTATGTCACATAGTTGAGTATCTTCTGCTGTAAAACAGTGAACACTAACATTGTTAAAGCTGGTGAGGAGACACAGAAGGTAGTTTGTCAGGGCAGATGAAAAGTCGCTGGAGTGGAGTGGTTACAAGATGAGGGAGGGAGTTGTGGCAGTGGGCTGGTGCAGGGCAGGGTTGAGTCATTCAACTCCATCCACGTTGAGGGAGGAGGAAAGTGCTAATTTTGCATGGTTTATGTCAGATTAGCAGGACTGTCTGACTAGAGAGAACAGAATAATTACTGGGTTTTATCATGTGAGAAGAGGGGTTTGGTTTTGAATGTCACCCTAATGTTTTACTCAGGATCTACGATTGAAGGCATGAAGATTTTGGTGGGAACAAGAATAAATCTTATGTGGTATTTAGTAATTTGACCAGCAAACATGTATGATCCTGTTAGGGAAAAGTAGGCCAAAGAAGTAGAGACATGACAGCCCTAAAAATAGGAAGAAGGGAAAGAACTTACCTGTGTTTCTCCGGCAGCATCAGAGGAACCAAGCATTCCTTCTGCAAGGAGTAGGATGGGGATGCTCATTTCATTGGTTGTACTGGTGCATACTGTTTCGATCCCGTGGATTCATTTCTATTGCCCCATCAGTTGAAAGGAAAAACTTAGATTTGGGTGAGATCTTGTTGCAGGGCAGAGACAATATGAGCAAAACCTTTTATATAAATCTGCCCCACCATCTTTTCTTCCAGAAGGCTCACATAGCAATGGTGTTATCAGACACAGGACATGCTGGTGAGGCAAATTCCTTCTACTGTTGCTCTGGCTGAGATCCTGAAAAGGTTAAATGTTCCCTATAATGCAGAATGTGTCAATCTACTCATATTCATGCCTTTCTATGTTCATTCTTCGAATATTTCTTGGTCCATATTCTTATATTAAAGCTGACACCGAAGGCTCACCAGAGTAAATTTCCCAGGTCTCCTGAAAGGCACTGTTCTCTAAAAGTCGGTACAAAGAATTTAAACATCAACCTAGTTAGCTTTCCTGTCATGTTGTTTAACCCGTGTTGAGGCCAGCCTGCAGTATACTCATGTAAAAAAATATGGTAAAATGACCTGATAACACACTAAATAGTAATCCTTTTATTGTTATCTCAAAATTAGGTTAAGTATGTGTATGTGTATGCATGTACACATACATGTATATACATTCATGTGTGTCATGAGATGCCAGTTTATGGAAAGACTAGCACACATAGACTTCATATCTCAGCAAAAAAAAGGCCTGTCAGAGTCAACCATGGGCATAAATACAGTACAGAATCGCCTCATGAACACAGATGCAGGAGTCGCTGGCTGACTTCCCTCTTCCATCTCACCATGACCGTTGAGAACAAAAGTGCTCAGGTCTCCCCTATAGGTTACCAACCTGTGTTTCTGCGAAGTACTTCCGGGTAAACATCTGCATTCTGGGGTGGGTGGTGGTTAAAAAAAAACCTGCATTCTGAAGAGAATCAACTTTATCAACACACTGCTGTCTAGAGATCTCCAGATTCAACATCCCTTCCCCCATCTGTGCCTTCCTTCTCCTTACTTCCAACAGCACACTGTTTGAGCCCTAGTACAACATCTACGAAGCCAATAATTTCACATTAACATAAGTTTTTCCCATAATCTCTAGGATTGGAGGTTGGTTCCAAGCATGCTTGCCCAGCACCTTGCCATTGCATGTAAGTCCAGCTTCAAAGGCTCTGATCTCCTCTTTCAGCCTTTGCAGGCACCAGCACACACGTGTGAATGTACACAGCACACTATACATGCAAGTAAAAATAATAAAGTCTCAAAAAACGTTAAGATCTCTCAACCTACTCTAGAATCACTTTTCATTCACATGTTATTTATGAGTAACCTACAGAAAGAATATCACTAGTACCCCTTACTCCCTGTTGCAGTTGGAGTGTTTCTCCTCAGCTCTGTGTTGACGTTTAGTTGTCATTGTAATAGTAGTACTAAGGGGTGGAGATAGCCATGGGAAATTGAAATCCCAGTACTTGGGAGACTGGGCTAGAAAAATGTCCTGAGTTTAAGGTTAGCCTTGGCAACAGAGTAAGTCACTGGCTCAAGGGAAAAAGTGATTTGGCTATGCAACTCTGCCCTCACAAATGGATTAATGTTGTGATTAAGGATCTGGTTCGTTATCTCAGGAGTGTGTTCCTGACATTTTTGTGATGCTTATTAAATAACAGCTTCATCTGAAGATTGTGTGTTCTAGGTTCAGGGAGCGTCCTTGATCAGATTTGTAGTCTCGTCTTCCTAGGAGATAGGTATGTGGTTAACTGCAGTGTATAAATAATACAATATCCATTCTGTAGGCCATGGACCAAGGAATATTTTAATCAAGCCTTAAAGCTTTAATATTAAATAAATTCGTCAGTTTGAAGTTGCCACAGATGGTGATTTCTCTCACGCATGTAGACTAAGTAAACTGAAAACCTGGAAAACACTTGTCATCCTAGAGCCATTAAAGCATGAGTCATAGCAAGAGGTCAAATAGCAGTGTTCACGGGAGCTTGGAAGAAATGATAGGGAGCTTTGAGGGCACAAGTCTCCAGTGGAGGGAGTAATTATCCAGGGGGAGCAAGCAGCATGAGAACTGATCTAAAGTGAGCCTGAGGATGTGGCTGAATTGTGGCTTTATGATGAAATCTTAATGGGCGAAGAGCTGCCTCTTAAGAATGAATGACACATGAACGAGAATGAACGAGAGTGGTTTCCTGGGATGGAACCTAGTGGTAAAGACCCTGAACATTGGTTAAAAAAAAATAGAGGATTTATACCATTGCACACATTTAGTTGATTAAGCATGTTCAGCATTTTGGCTTGTATTTAAACAGACTGGCTCTTAACCATATTCTCAGGCTGAAGTGAAGCTCACAGTTAGGGTCGCACTGAATGAACAACGTATAGCACAGCATAGCTCCAATCTGGCCCAAATGATCTTTCTGCTTCCGCCTTCTGAGTGTGGGACTGTGCACAGGTTCCCCTCCACCTGATGACCCTTTATTTTGACAAGTTCCCTGATGGTAAAATGCCGTCAAACTATGTCATGTGGTATGGAGAAATCTGTCATAAAAGGGTCATCGAGCAATGCAGAAAACCGCATTGTTGATTTATTGTCTTATTTTAAATGGCTATTACCCCATCCTTCAGTAACCACCTCTCTGGCAAACATTAACTGTCAGCATTGAGGGGAACCCCACAGCCAAAAGGCCCAAATGCCCAGGGTTGTTGGCACCTTTCTGGTTTGGTTTGGTTTGGTTTGGCAATAATGCCCCTCAAAACCACAAGTCTCAAACCCAAGCCCATAAACATACCAAGCTGGGTGTGGTCGTGCACACCTTTAATCCCAGTACTGAGGAAGCAGAAGCAGGAAGATCTCTTAAGTTCAAGGCAGTCTGAACTATAAGGTGAATTATAGTTCAGGACTACATAATGAGACCCTGTCTCAAGTAAAAAGAAACAAAATAATAATAATGCAGAAGCAATCGAAGACACCTCATACTAACCCCTGCTTCCATGTGCATGTGTCCATAACTGTATATGCACCTTCACATGCATGTGTACTCATAGTACACACAAACACGTACCACACACACAAAAAGGTGACCGTTCAAACACAAATATTTACATTTTGCAGTAATACTCGATCTCACGTTAAATGGTCTGAGCTCATTGAAAACAAAAAAGTAAAAATATATCAACAAGAACAAGAGTAAGCAAATTGTGGAGAGTATTCATACCATGGAATGTTATTCAATAGTAAGAATGAATAACTCATAGACATGGCCACACAAACGTCACATCTGTCACAGATGTGTAGTGTTATGATTTCATTCACACTAAGTTCAAGTACAGGCTGAAGTGTTCCATAGCCTTCAGAACAGCGAGTGTTCTAGGAGTCAGGGTAAGACTCAAGGCAGGAAATGAAACAAAGAGACCATGAAGAACCCTGCTTACTACTCCTGGCTTGCTCAGCCTGCTTTCTTAAAACACCCAGGGCCACCTCGACAGGTGAGACACCTCCCACATTGAGCTGGGACCTCTCTCATCAGTTGGCAATGAGGAAAAGGCACTACAGACTTGTCTACAGGCAACCCAGTAAAGATACTGTCTCCATTCTCCCTTTCCAGATGCTCTAGCTAGTATCAAGTTGACAAACAGCAAACCAGGGCAGTGAGTCTGGGGGCACTGGGACTGTAGAAAGCCTCTGTAATCTTGGGCTGAGGTTACGATTCTGTGAGAGGAGTATTCATCAAACCTTAGTGAACTGCATTTTAGCTCTCTGCACTGTGCAGTATGTAAGGGGGAATGTAGCCTTGACCGATATTGAACCCTACTTAGTAAACTTATTTTTGCAGTAGCTTGGGCTAGCAATTTCTTATATGCTTCTTATTTTTGGAGAATACAGTTATAAATATGAAAATGAAAAAAGAGTATAGCTGAAACCTGTATCTTTTGGTGTCCTAGCTATAATCTAATTTTTTTTCTTTTATTGGATTTGTAATTAAATTTTAAGAAGAACCCCAGAATTCAGGAACATTTTGGATAAATGCACACTTATCATAAAATAGATCAGAATTTTGGTAGCTGTATCTTTTGAAAACTTATTTATACTTTTATATAAAAGTATATAAAAGTGGTGTTATTCAAAGACCACATCTTAGGTATTTAATAGATTTTACTTTGCTTTGAAGTTTCCAAAGAATGCTTTTAAATATTCTTTCCCACAAAAAGAAATTTCGGTTTTGAAAACATTCATAGAATGGAAGAATTCTCTGGAAAGTCCCCCAGTGAAGCCTGGATTGTCTTGCTGTTTACACTTTAAGCCTCTCGTCTATGGGTCTGTTTCTATAGAGCAAAGGCTGACCCCAGAAAAGTAATTTTTCTTGCTTTGTGGAACCTTTTTTATCTGACAGAAAATGGTAACTCATCAGACTGCGACAGAAACCACCTTTTCAACTCTCAGTCAACTTGATCAATATTATGCATCCATCAAATGAAGGATCTGGAGCGATAACCTCAAAAACCCTGCTAGGCAACAAGGTATTGATTCTGTGTTTGGCCTGATGGATAGATGCACAAAGGCAACAAGTGAAGGCGGAGAGTGGGGACCTGGCCACCTGTCCTTTCCTGCTACACCAGGAAGGATGTGGCTGTACTGGAAAGCACACTGTGGCTTTTTCTGAAAATGCAGCTCCTTCCTGTCACTGTCTTTCAGAGTCTGATCCTAGCTGGGAAAAGCCCTTTCCTTGGGGTTTTCAGGAAGCCTCAGAAACCAACTTAAAATGAAACGTAATCACATTTATTCTGGTGGATTTGAGACTCACTATGACTGGAAATATTTTGAGAGTGTTATTAGTGACTTATAGCAAGGAGTAAGAGTAGATAATAGTATGAAGGAACTGTGGGAAGGTCTTGATTTATCTTTGGGATTATAGACTTATTAGAGGCTTTAGAAGTATTGATTCATATTAAACTAGTAAATGTGCTAATTAGAGCGGGGTCGTTTTGGTTCATTAAGCCAGTCGAGCAGACCTCTCATTAGCTATCCACTCGAGTGCTTAAGAATGATGATAACCTCACCCCTGGAGTCATCATCTGGCAAATGACGGGGCTAACCTCAAATGAAAGTTCTTATTGGTGGTATCTTTTCGCTTCCTTCCCCAGTTGATGCCTAATTTCCTAATGCCTTTGAGAGAATTCCCTGGCACATTGTCAAAGAAATGAGCTGAGCTCTGTTATGGTCCTTGTAGCATCTTGTCAAAATTATTTACTTAGGTCTCTCACCCTACTAGAATGTAACTTTTTGTAAATGAGATCTTATGGTACAAATTAATTATAATTAGTGATAACTATATGTAACATACTGGTTTAGCTAACTCAGCCGTTACAATCTAATAAGTGAAAGTGTAGGCTGCTGTGAACTAAAAAACAGATCTTAATTTAAGTTGCATCCCAGAGCATAAGACCAGCACAAAACACTGACCTACAAACTCAAGTGAAACAAGGGTGGCACTCTCTTAACTGCTCATGAGCTAGTTTTTTGGGGAAACATCTGAGATTGGAGGAAAGCAGACTTATGGGTAAGCATCTTTCCTGTTGCCCCTCAGGTTGTGAGGGAGGGCTCACCAGGAGCTCCAAAGGTAAAGTACTATGTGGGTAACTCCCTTTGACAAGGACTCAGCAGAGACACAGAAAACAATGCTGAAGAGTATCGAGTTACCTGCCTCTGGATGCATCTGAAGGCTGGCATCCTTCCACTGAGTGGACTACATGAGCTCCGAGGTTCTGCCGAGGGAGCATGTCCTTCTTTAATCCATCTTTCACAGTAACAAAGGTGACTGTCTAGATCCTCTGAGGATGCAGCATCACCAAAAGAAGTAATGAGAACATTGCTGGCTTGTATGCTCAGGCACATAAATCCATTTCCAGCTTCATTACTCGGAGTCTGCTCTTCACCATAAAAAGAGAAAGAGTCACAGAATCAAAAATTATGTAACAAACTTACAGCTTTAGCCTGATACCTGGAAATCTATCTTTCCTGTCAGAGAAATTGTGAAGAAACAGATTTAGGTAAACAATGACCCAGAACGCTATTGAAAAAAACTCTCCACTTGCTGGAGGATGTAATTTGGCCGAGTACTACACACTTCCTCCAGTTATTGAGAAGAGAAGAGAACTTCTGGTTCCGTGTACATTAGTCCACAGAGGGTCCAGAAGGTGTGACGTTGTAATGAAGCTGTCTGGCTGCTTTATAGTGTTGATCAGGGAGAATTCTTTTTCAACATCAAAGCAGTTTTCCTTTTTTAAAAAATTGAAAATAGATTTCTCCTCTTTCTAAACTGGCACTCGGTAAGAACAAGTCCATGTTCAGCACAAGCACCAAGATTGTGCGAGAAGCTGGATATGTCCGAGTCTGGCATCGCTCAGACGTTGCTTGAGCTGGGGATGAACGCAGATCTCAAGGCACAGCTGCAGGCACTCAGCATCCTCATGGCCAAAGACTCTGAGGTTGGTGGTGATTGGAAATCTTTCCAGAAAATCCAAATCCGGCTAGTGCATGAGTTGGGGAACAAGTTCTGTGAGAAACGTGTACTCTTCAGTGCACAGAGGAGAGTTTTGCCCAAGCCAACTCACAAACCAAACAAGCCACCCTTGAGGACTTGGTCTTTACAAGCGAAATTGTGGGTAAGAGGATCTGGGTGAAACTGGATGGCGGCTGGCTCGTAAAGGTTCACTTAGAGCACAGCAGAACATTGTGGAACATAGGGTCAAAACTTTTTCTGCTGTGTGTCAGAAGCTCCCAGGGAAGGATGCTGATTTTGAATTTCCAGGGTTTCACTTGTAAAGAAACTGGCTGAATAAAGACTCCTCTGTCTCCCTTCAGAAAAGATCAGGCCTCCAAGAGGTGACGACCTAGTATGACAAAGCAAAGTACAGTAAGACAAGGCAAAAACCACAACATCTGAGCTGGACAAAGCAACCCAACAGGAGGAAAAGTAAGTCCCAGAAGCAGGCAAAAGTGTCAGAGAGTCACACTGTTAGGAGTCCTACGAAACCACGAGGCTAACAGCCACAACATACACACAGAGGACTTGGTGCAGACCCTCGAAAACTCCATGCTTGCTGCTTTGGTCTCTGTGAGCCCATATGAGCCCTGCTTAGTTGATTCAGTGGGCCATGTTCTCCTAGTGTCCTCTGTCCCCTCTTAATTCAACTACAGTCTTTCCTCCTCTTCTGCAGAGTTCCCCAAGCTCCGAGGAGAGGGACCAGATGGAGACCTCCAGTTTAGATGATCTCTCTACATAATGTCTGACTAGGTTTCTGCACCCACTCCCACGTGCTCCTGGAAAAAGCCTCTTTGATGACTACTGGACAAGGGACAGACCTATGAGTATAGCAGAATATTTTTTCTAGTTTATCACTGTGAAAAAAATACTTGAGGAAAATAACTTAATGGAGGAAAGACTGATTTGGGATCATGGTTTTAGATGTCTCAGTCTCTATCTCCCTCTACTGCTTTCTCAGGTCTGTGACAAGGCAAAAATATGAGTGGAAAACTATTAACCTCATGATGATCAGAGATGTGTGTGTGTGTGTGTGTGTGTGTGTGTGTGTGTGTGTGTGTAATTGCAGTGGGGTGTAGATGACTGGGGTTAAGATACAAACTTTTATGGTTATACTCCAGTAGCCCAGTTCCTCCAACTAATTCCTACCTCTTAATAGCCCATTAGCTCTGAACTTATCAATGAAACTAGCATCCTAGTGATCTAATCATCTCTCAAACAATGCTACCAGCTGGGGACTAGCCATTCACATTAGCCTTGTGGGGAGACACCCTGTTCTAGTTTGATTTTCCGTTGCTGTGATGAAATATTCTGACCAAAAGCACCTTGGTGATGAAAGAATTTATTTGACTTACACCGCCAGGTCATAATTCATCATGGAGGGAAGTCAGGGCAAGAACCTTGGAAGAATACTGCTTACTGGTTAACACTTTGGCTTGCTCTTAGGCTCATTCCAAACTAGCTTTCTTATTCCACCTGCCAAGCTCCTACATCAATTAGCAATCAAGCTGGGAGGTGGTGGCACACACTTTTAATACCAGCCCTTGGGAGGCAGAGGCAGGTGGATCTCTGTGAATTGAGGCCAGCCTGGTTTACACAGTGAGTTCCAGGACAGCCAGGGCTTTACACAGAGCAACCTTGTCTCAAAAAAACAAAAAACTAGCAATCAAGGTAATGCCCCTATAGACACATTACTGGCCAGTCTGATCTAGGCAATTTTTCAATTGTTCCCTCTTCCCGGGTGACTCTAGGTTGTGTCAAGTTTGCAGTAAAAACTAGGACATGCTCTATGTGCAAACCATAACAATCTTCACTTCTAAGTCAGAGGTTTATTTTAAAAAGAAGAGACTTTGCAGCTTGCTTCTGTACCTTTCTAGCACTAACATGGATTCAGTAGAATTAAGCAGAAGGGAGGGATAGGACATGTAGATTAAAAGATTTGAGTTGTAGGTCATAGGATCTATTGCAAGAGCTTCACCTAGGCAACCTCTTTCCTGTCCACTGACAGTAGGGTTAAGACTTTCTCAAAGCCCATTGGAGTCTGAGATGACAGTAATACATCTGGAACATTCCTGGAAGGGGTGTGTGCATGCGTGTGCAAGTATGTGTGTGTGTGTGTGTGTGTGTGTGTGTGTGTGTAACAGCAGTGATATCCCAAAGTATCTTCCAAATTCTAAGATTTTTGTTTCATATGAAAGAAAAACTTTCCTTCAGAGGTAGTAGAAGATACAAGTGGACTGGAATGGAGATACATGTATACATTTGTGTGGACTGGAATAGAGATACATGTATACATTTGTGTGCTCCTACCTGCTTCAGTGCTAGAGAAGGAGCAGTGTGCAAGGGGGTGAGAAAACACGAAGAAGCAGAGAGTGATAGAAGAGGGGGTTGGTAGAGAATAGAGCTTAGGGTGACGCTTCGAAGCACAATGGCTCTCACAATCCTCCTGCCTCAGTCAGTTCATTCTGTGCATGCGCCTGCACAGAGTCCAGCAACCGTCTCTTTTTGGATAATGGTCATGGATATTGGTACCACTGATGAAATGAAATGGGAACGGATGGCTGATATACAGTTACCGATGGTTCCATCACATAAATATTACAGGAGACCATCATTTGGGCCTCAACAGATGAGAATGAAAAGTGTGTCACTCATGCTAGAGTTCTACATCAGCGAGCTAAGCTGTTGGTCTAACCTTCCCAGAAGCCAGGAGAAGTGAGAGAGGACAGTCAAACTCCCCATGGACAGTTGTTAAGGTGATGAGATCCCATTCTTTCTAATCCTTATACAGAAGAAGTGACCGGAAGAGCAACCATCCCATCACGGCTCCCCGATTCACAAGAGTAGAAACTTTGAAATAACTGACACCATGTCCTTTATTTCTTATTTCTCCATCTTTGTCTGCCTCCTTGGGATCCTTACCCTGTGATGTGGAATACTGGATTGTCTACTTCGGGAGGTGAAAAGAAAAAGATATCGAAAGGGAATTGTTGTAATTTGCCCTTTGACACTTCTTATAGCAAAAGGTCCATGAAGAGGAGGGTTATGATAGCTATTTTTGGTTATCAACTTGACTACATCTGTAATTAGCTAAAACCCAAATGGCTGGGCACAACTGTGAAAGAGTTTTACTTAATTAAATCATTTGAGGTGGGAAGTCCCAGTTATAATCCAGATTTTTTTTTTTGACCAGAGTTTCTTTGTGTAATCCTGGCCAACCTTGAACTCTCTCTGTAGATTGCAAACTCTGATATTTGTCTGGTGCTTCTTTCTCTGTGCTGAGATTAAACTCGAGTGCCACTGCCGCCTGGCCCCATAATCCAGACCTTCGAGGTGGGAAGACCCACCTTTAATCTGGTGCACACCTTCTGCTGGCTGCCTATATAAAGGTCACGGAGCTAGCTCTCCTTTGCCTGCTTCCTCCTCCAGGTTGTCCTCTGACCTCCACCATGTGCTGTGGCTTGTGTACACACACACACACACACACACACACACACACACACACACACACAATTTTAAAATACATTTTAAAAACAGAATTGTGAAAATGCCTTTGAGCATTTGTCTGTAATTTCTTAGATAAAGGCTCATTTTATTTTTAATTAATTTTTTTAATATTGGCAAAAGGAATTCTAGGTTTCATTATGACATAATTTGCTTTTGTTGATCCTGCTCCCACCATTTTCTTCCACATCTAAGCCCCCCTCTCTGTACCTCTGAGCCTGCACACTGACAGAAAAGTTTCTGTCTTCATGTTATGTGTGCTCCGTGACATCTCCCTCACTTCTATGACCTATGCTTACATGTATGTGTGTGCGCCTCATGCATAGCTGGTGCCTTAGGAAGTCAGAAAAGCCATTGGATTCCCTGGAACTAGATACGGATGCTTGTGAATCGCCATGTGAGTGCTGGGGACAGAATCTGGGTCCTCTGCAAGAGCAGCAAATGCTTTTAACAGCTGAGCCATCTCTCTAGCTCTAACTGCATTTTTATTCTTGCCTGCGTCTATGTGCACAATGGTATGCTATTGCATTCACCAGCTGGAAGAAGGTAACAGGTCTCCCAAAACTGCAATTACAGAGAGTTGCAAGCTGACCTGCAGGTCCTGGGTCTTTGGAAGAGCAGCCAGTGTTCATAACCACTGAGCCATCCCTCTAGCCACAACCACTTTTGATATCTGGATAACCACTTGTTTTTCTAAGTAATTTTGAAATACTTTACTTTGTGGAGAGATCGCTATTTAGTTCCTGCATTTAACAACAGCAAGCCATTGGCTATCTTTGGTTCCTTTCCCCACAACTGCACTAATCTCTGGGGACACATTCCCTGAAGTGGATTCCAGGCTCGATGTTAGATATACACCAATGGCTTCTTTATATGTATTTATAACACTTGTTTCATGGGAAAATGAATTCTTAGTCTTTCAAACAGACTTCTACACAGATAAAAATCATCTCTCGTTGCTGCTTTAAAATTTCACCAGTGGTTATTTGGTGTTCGTGTTGTACACATCTGTATTTATGAGTGTAGACATACTAAGATTCTCGGTGTTCTTAGGATCTGTTCTGTGTTCTCACCTTTGGAGAGCTATGTTATTGTACCCAGAGCGCAGGGTTTCTGCTCTCCTGTTCCCAGGCCATTCTCAACCTGCAGCGAGCATTTACAAAGGCATCTAGCTGCATCTGTTGCTTGGGTGGAAGAGCATGGGAGGGAGGCAGTGTCTGCACTACTGTCTTTCTCTAGAACACTCCTGTAGGCGGAAGGAGTAGGAAGCGTTGTCAAGGCTGAGAAGCAGGACACAGCTGCTTCTGAGAGCTCTCTAAGGAGTTGGGAGGTCTCTTGTGGGCTGCCGTCTATGCTCTCCCAGGTGAAGCCACTGGTTAAATCTATTGCTAATGGAAGTTCTCTAGAGGAGCAGAGATGGGATTTTCTCACTGGAGCTGGCTGCTGACTCTCACATACTTTCAAAAGTTAGCTGGGCTGCCAGCAATGCGTCCAGAAAGAGATTGAAGGGAGAAAGGAACCAAAGGCTGCCCGATTCTTCCCTTCATTCCTCTTTTCCTTCCCTCCATCTCCTAGATACCCCCAGTTGGAAAAACAAAACAAAACAAAAAATCCCTCTTTCCGAACTTTTTTTTTTTTTTTTTTTAGATGATGGATTTTATGTAGACCAGGCTGGCCTTGAAATCACTATGTACCCAAGGATGATCTTGAAATCACAGTCCTCCTACATTCTGGGTGCTGAGATTATAGGTGTGTGTGTGCCACCCTTCCCGGTGTGTCGGGGTACTGTATTCAAGCTCAGCTCAGGCACAGTGATATCCAGAATGTGAGCATCCACTCTTATATAATCCAGCATAGGATCTAGAGAACGTTTTTTTTTTTTTTTTCCTGCAGCTTTGCCCACTGTCCTCAAAACCAAAGGCTTATTTATCATTAACCAAACAACAACAACAACAAGTACTAAAGATGCTAGGGGAGAAGGAGTCCTTCTACACTGCAGGGAAAGGGGGATGGGGGAGTGTTCATGTCTGCAGCTGTTAAGAAAATCAGATTGGAGTTTCCTCAGAAAACTAAAAATAGAATGACCATTTGATCCAGCTATACCATTCCTGGGAATATACTCAAAAGACTCTTTTTTTTTTAATTTAGAGAATACTTTATTAGTTTTTGTAATCAAACCCACGTATATAAGACCTTACATATTTAATACAGTGTGTTACCCCTGTACAAATGGAAAAAACTTAAGTTCAACATTTCTAGACCAATATGGCTGTTAATTTCTGTACAGTGCCAACTCAACACAGTAAACGGGGATACTTTTTTCCAAAGTTGACAGCACAGGTAAAGTTTCAAAAAATTCAAATTATATATCTGTATATATATATTTATATTTATATAAAAAGACCAATAATAGCAGTGTGTTATGCATCAACAGCAGCAACAGCTTTTCCAGGTTCTGCAGTCATCTGAACAAAACTGTAGAGACATCCAGCACACTCCATTAAAAAAAAAAAAGTAAAAAAACAAAACCCGAGAAAACAGCACAGTTCTGTTACTCTTGTGGTACCTGGCACCATTTTTTTTAAATTAGCTTCTCAATCATCATCTGGAAAGAAAACATTCTGAGCAACATCATTAAAAACAGCTCTGATAAAGCACGGTCACTACTACGTATCATAAAGCAGGTACAAGCTATTTTACATCCACAGAGGTATGATACAGTACTGTCCTACATCTATAATACTAGAGGATACAATTTAAAAGGCATTATTTGAGACTTGATTCTACTTTTCCAGCAGAGGGCCCAAAGGATGGTGTGACACAGCTTTGTAAAGAAACATACTCTAGACAGGATTTCCTTTCACTAGTGGCACACTTCGAAGGATTCATTCTCTCCATGAATGTCAGCTAAAACCGTTATTAAAAAAATGAAATATCCCTAGAACAAAACCGTATAACCACCGGATTCACATGAAGATGACCTAGTGGAGACAAGCTGGACCTCACCTTACCAACAAGCTATCAAATCTGTTATGTTTAAACAGTGAGACCTCCAAGGAAGGAGATGCCAAGTAGTGCTTCAAAGCTTCAGACCACAATCAAACACAGCATCCTTTTCAACAGAAGCAGAAGCTCATCTGAATATGCTCATGGATGCTGACATCAACATTTAATCATCTCCTCACTCATCCAGGAAGAAGGGGAGATCAGTTACTACTGTACTTTATTGTGTTCAACCAAATCACCATGTTACAAAAATAGCAAGCTGCCATAATAAAAAATA